>NC_056735.1:463688463-464035963 GCF_019279795.1 Protopterus annectens
AAGTCTCTTTTCTTATATCTAGCATCACAGTGGGAATGCTCTTGCTCCCACCCTACATAACTAACTCTACCTAATTTCTTTCAGTATCACACCCTACTTTTATTTAGTTTCTATGTTTGTTCTCTAATCTGTATTGCTATTCACATTTGTTCTATTACTAGCATGTTTCTTTCAATGTATTAACTGTTATTATTGCTATTCTGTATTTGATAAGTTGTATTTTTATTACTGCCTACGTAGTATTAATATCTCTCTGTACCTACATTGTCACTGTCAAATGTTGAATGTACATTTTGTCTTGGAGCTTTTCTCCCCAGGACTCCATTGAAAACGGGTTCTTTTTGGCCCAATGGACTATCCTGGTAAACCAACTGCAATAAATAAAATAAATAAATAAATAAATATACTGCCTTACCAATTATTTTCTCTGCATGTCACAAGCAAGGCAATATATAAATTTGGCAGCTCAGTACATTATCACCTTTTTTACAATCTGTATGCTATATCCACTGAGACATCTTAAGTTGGCCAGCTGTTATAAAATAATTCCTTTCAGCTGTTTTGAAATAATCTCAAAAACAGTCATAGAGAATGGAAGTATATGCGTATCACTGAATCCACTGCACTTGTGTTTCAAAGGATGCTTGCTATTTGAAATAAAATATCTGTATGTATTTTTTTCTTAAATCTGCTTCAGAGAACAAGTCATCTGATTATGTATCGTTATATTTATATATTATCTTATAAGAGGAACAGACACTTATTAATATGTGACTGACTGATCTTTACCGGAGTCAAATGTAGCTTTTTGGAATGAATAAAAAGCATAGCATTAACAATCAGTGCTCTTCAACTGCTCACAGACCAAAAGACAAGCAACCTTAAACACTGGTGTTCTTCGCCAAACATAAAAGTTCACCAAAAGCTTGCAAAACAGCTAATATCACAGTGACATATTGGCCAGCCCCTACAAACAAGGGCCGTATGTTTAACTTTATTGCTGCTTAAATCTTTGGTTCAACTAATGTTCTTGGCATTACAGCTGGATGGATGGTTGAGAAGAAACAGAGCAGCCATCCTTTCTTTCTCCAGAATATAAGGTTGCTGTAATGTCCAGTAGTGAAGACTTATGGTCACACACTGCAAACAGTGAGGTAGTCAAGCCATGCTTGACGTCTTCAACAATAAACTATGGTTTACTCTGTATTGTCTATCAATTAGAGAAAGTATCAACAAATTACTAGTGAATGTGAGCTGATCTCTTGGCATGGGAGGACATGGCAATGGACTACATTATTTTGCCAAGAACTGTCTGCACCTGCCCCCTCTAGGTTTTTAAATATTGGCTAAAGCATTGCCATGCCCTATAGTGCCTTTCTAGGCAATGCCAAACTGACAAACCTTCTGACATAACACAACCAACCCAAGGGAATCTAAAGGTGTTACTGCTCACTGGCATGAACTTATATAAGAAACTCAGGCTCTCCTCAAATTGGGGAATGTAGACATCTGTGCAGTTAATGGGACTTGCTTTAATGCTGTGGAGTGCACTCTGGCATTGCAGAACTGCAATCCCTTCCATGCATTCAGGCCAGTTACTGCACAAGCAGGGACTAACGGTGGAGGTGTCTCAATCCTTATGAACAACAAACTCACCTCAACACTGGTCATACAGGATGGTATGCTTGAGCTTCTCCACATCCAAATTTCCATAAGCAAAGTACCATATCATATCATTGCAAGCTGCAGGTCACCATCAATGACCCAAGAAACCCATAATTGTTGGATTTACTGGAGGCCCTCACTATTTACTCCAATACCATATTATGGGGGACTTCAACTAGCCCACTACACACTGGGATGCTTACATGACCACAGACATACAGGCCCAGGGATTCCTTGACTTTGTAAACACAAACATCTTGGACCAAATAGTCAATACACCTACTAGGAGTGGAAATATACATAACCTAGTACACACAAACATGGAAGAATGGTGTCCACACCAAGTGCGGTATCTTCTCTGGTGAGGTCAGATCATAAAGCTGTCTCCTTCGTAATAAAAAGAATCACTACTGTGAACCCAGCTAAGTCTGTAGCATTTAGGAACTATTCTAAGGCAAACTTTCTACTAGTGAGTGATAACCTGTTAAAATTTCAAGACCCTCATATCACTGAAAATCCAGATGCCTAAGCAGAATTCCTGACAAAAATTCTTCACAATCATGTTAATAAATGCACAGAGACAGCTGTGCTTAACAGAAATAAGTCCAAAACTAACTCAAAAAGCAAACCACCCTGATGGAATTCAAACATAAACAAGTTGTACAACAAAGAAAAAAAAATCATAGCCAATATTAGGAACTGCTAAGTCCAGTATGATAAAAAACAATCTAAACTAAATACAAAAATGGCAAATGAAGCAGACTACAGAAAAAAATCGAAGTAAAGATAGCCTCTCTGGCAAAAAACAACCATAATGTTTTCTTTATCTATGTCTGAAATCTCAAACCAGCACACAGCAGTGACTGATTGTAACATTGAATCAGAGGATATAACAAATCTGCTGGTCAACTAACTGAGCTCCAGTTTTACTCCCCTCTCTCTCCCCAGCCACCTCCCAGGAAATACCATCGACCAACCCCCCCCCTTTCCCCTTTATTACTAGGGTGCAGCCCTTAGATGCTGTCTCTAAGGCTAAGAACACTGTATTGATGTACCCTAATACTATCCCAAATGCCTACTAAATAGCCTGTAACATGACTTATTGAGACAACTGGAGTCACTATAAAACCATAGCTTCTAGACAGGTTTGGTGCCATAGAAATGGAAAACTGCAATGATTATATCTCTACACAGGAGCAGGTCATGCACTGATCCTGGGAACTACAAATCCATAAGTCTGACTAGTCTCATATTGAAAACCATGGAAAGAATTATCATGGAAATGATTAATAAGAACATAGAAAACATTCAAACATTGGATCCAACCCAATTTGATTATGTCAAGGGGAGATAATGCTTACTCAACCTGGTGTACTTCTTTACAAAGGTTATCAAGACAATGCCTGAGGCAAAATGGTGCATACCGCCTACCTTGAGCAGGCTAAAGAATTTGCTCTAATACCAACTTGGGCATTGTAAATAACATCATGGATATAGGCATAAACACTTATGTTACATGCTGGATGGTCAGCTGGCCCTCATTCAGAGCCCAAGAAGTTAGGGTAGGATAAACCACTTCCACAAAGGAGCTGGTCACTAGCAGAGTCCCTTAGTGGTCTGGGCTAAGTCTGATCCCTTTTTGGCATCTAATTCTCAGAAGTTATGACTAATGTCAAGGGTCCCTGGTTAACCAAGTCTACAGAATATTGCAAATTAGAAGCTGCCATAGAATCCCTCGCCACACTAACATCCTACAGGAAGGACTAACACAGGTAAGTGACTGGTGCCAAAGCAAAGTCTTAAATTTTGATACCAAGAAATGCATAATAGTACACTTTGGGAAGTCAGCCATCCTTGGAAATTACCTCATTCATGGATATGAGTACTCTTACAGATAGTTACCAGGCATTTGGCCAACATGTGTCTAAGGTATTTTGCTCAACTTATAATCAAGGGCATAGCATGTAGGTCAAATAAAGTCATCAATCCACTACAGTTAGCCCACAACAGATCCATCACTGAGTACAATACCCCCCCTTTAGCATGTACCCAACCAGTTATTTGTAATAACTGGAACACCCACAGAGGTCCTTCAAAGAAATAATACAGATTGCAAACAGCATGTCCAATATAGATCACTTTAAACCCCTTTCTCTGTACAAGGTATCCTTAGATCTCACTGAAATAGACCTTTTGCATATCCACAAAATGAATAGCACCAGAATTACTCAATCTAGGGATTTAAACTTTGTTTGCTATATAAATACCACATACAGAAAAGAGATATGTGTTTCAGAGAGTTTCACGCTCTGGAATGGGCTTCTGATTATGTGAAGCAGAACGGTTCCCTTACTGGTTTCAAAAGAAACTTGGAGAAATGGATGGAAAATCACAAATACACACCACGGTCTAGCACGTCTCTCTAATGGACAGAGGCAGCCTGTAAATCTTGCCCAAGCATACATACACTCTTAAAATTACCCTTAGGGCAGATAAACTTATGGGATAAAATTGGGATGCTTAGCTAGGGTTATAAAAGCCCCAATAGTCATTAGCTTAGTATACACTATGAACCTATAAACCTATACCCGTCCTGACACCAGCTAGGCCTCTGTCTTTGTGCCACTGAAATACTTCCCCACAGCCAATGTGACTTACTGGTTGCAGCTGAAGGCAACATAAGTATACTGTGAGGAATATATTAGTGGAAGTATAGGAATAGAGAAGATGGAAAATAAACACATCACCAGGGTTATGTGATAAAAAAGAAAAAGAAAAAAAAAAAAAATATATATATATATACTAAAATGAGATATTTAGCTGTGAAGTCATTTTAACAACTACTATAACATGACACATCTGTTACCACTTTACATTCACTTGAATGTCAAATGATTTCAAGATTAAGTAGTAAAAAACTAGTTCTTTGTGAAATCTGAATAAAAAATAGAGAGAGATGACAAGTAAGGCTGGAATCCTTCAACAAAGAGAGTACCATGATACATACATAAATAATACTGTGCTAAAAACGGTGCACTGTAAATATATACTGGATCCACTATGAATAATCGCATCCCATTTAATCGACATGAAATTATTCAGTTCCAAAACAATGATATTTCCAAGGTCAAAAAGCATATACATATATATATATATATATATATATATATATATATATATATATATATATGTGTGTGTGTGTGTGTGTGTGTGTGTGTGTGTGTGTGTGTGTGTGTGTGTGTGTGTGTGTGTGCCAACAGTGAGTCCTCACAAAATGAAGAGCTGTGAAAAGTTTATGCAACCTAACATTTAGGTCCTCATTCTTGTCCAAGCGTAGCCACAGTGACAAGTTACTAGGAATAATTTATGTTTGACTTCCTGTTGATTACCTATCCTACAAGAACCAGTAGGGTTCACATAGATACTATTTACAGAAAATAAATACATGCAATTAAAATAAGAAAATAATAGAACTGTCCCAGTACAACAAAGCAGCATAATTAACTCATCAAATTTACAGATGAAACATTTCATTATCATTGTTTGTTATTCAATAATCTAACAGTGTCTAAGAGACAGATGACAATCTCCCCATGTTGTTGCAATTATACTGAAAAAAAACCTGAGCAGACAAGTTTTGCACTGAAATTATAAACGCGTGTGTGTATGTGTGTGTGGTGTGTGTGTGTGTGTGTTTGTGTAAATAGCTATTTATAGGTTCATAGGTAGGTACTAGGCTATCGGCCCTAGGGCCTATACAACCCTGCCAAAAAGGTACCCTAGCTTTTGCCACCCAAGAAAATTATTTTCCTGTGCCACTGTCGAGCAGAGCCACATAAGTGATCCCTGGGATGAATTTCCTATTTCCCATCCAATCATCAAGATATTTCTTGAAGAGTATTAATGAGGAGCTTTGTTTGATATAGATAGGTAGTTTTTTTCCAGAGTTTGGGAAGTCTCTGGGACAGGAATCTATCCCTCCGGCATGTTCTGATTTTTGTGGTGACAAGGCTTAGGTCCCTAGAGCATGTAGCTCGGAGGGATTGGGACTTCTTTAAGTGGAGCATGTCCAACAGCTTTGGGTTTGACATAGCTTTGTATGCTGGCAGAGATCACCTCTGAGTAGGCGATATGCGATGGAGTAAAGCTGGAGTTTTTTGAGACGGTCTGCGTAGGGCATCTGTTTGAGGTCAGTAATTCTCTTTGTGAGGTATTTCTGTGGCCTTTCAAGTTGTTGTAGATGTCTTGTGAGGTACATACCAAAAGGGGCGTTGTACTCTATAATGGGTCTAATGAGTGATGAGTAGATGGGAACAATGACCTCTTTTTTTCTGGTGAGAAACCTTTTGTGATGAGGTGTGCCACTTAGAAGGATTTCCTGGCTACTGTGGCAATGTGATTATCAAAGGAGAGACTACTGTCCACCTGTGTCCAAAAGGTCTCTTATCACACTTTTGGTGTTAAGCATACTACCGCCTATGTTGTAGTTCATAGGTACAGAGTTTTTACCAAAGGGGATGACAATGCACTTTTTGGCATTGAGCTTGAGGCCATGGCTTTGACACCAGGAATTTGTCTCAGTGAGGCCCTTTTGTAGGATATCCACATCATTAGGAGTTTTGATTATGGCTCCTAGTTTGCAGTCATCTGCAAACCTCATTAGCAAAAGACATTCTGTGTCAGCCTGTACTTCAGAGAAGTAGATACCAAACAGGAGAAGACCCAGGACTGAACCCTGTGGTACTGCACTTGTCACTGGTCTGAAATCGGATTTAGAGTCTGCTACTTTCACAGTGTGGGTTCTGTCAGTGAGCCAGTTGGCAACCCATCTTGTGACATAGGGATTTATACCTAGTTTAGTGAGTTTTCTATAATTCCAGAGTGGGGGATGGTGTTGAAAGCCTTGGCAAGATCTAGATAGGCTGTGTGAACCACCTTATCCTCGTCTACAGCTTTGGTGACTGCTTCAAAGAAATCTATCAGGTTTAGAAGACATGATCTGCCTTTCACAAACCTGAACTGGGTGGGGTCCAGAGTTTGGAGATTACTAGTGTCTTTGTTTATACGTTCCATGATGATACGTTCCATGGCCTTGCAGACCAAGCTCATCAGGCTAATGGGGCAGTATTTCCCAGGGTCCGTGGTGGTTCCCCCCTTGTGGAGTGGGATAGACATCTCGATGCGCCATTCAGCAGGCACAAAGCCTGAGGTGAGGCTATGATTGAACACGGTACTTAGATGGGGTGCCAGTTCGTTCTGTAGTTCATGTAGAACACAGCCTGGGATGTTGTCTGGTCCCATGGATGCTGTGTTCTTGGCTTTGGAGAGTGTGATTTTTACCTATGCAGCCGTGATTACAGGAACTTTGCATTCTTTTGGTATAGAGATGAGCTCTTTAGGGGGTGAGAGGGGGGTAAAGTTAGCACTGAACCTATCTGCCAGGATGTTGGCAATATCAGTTTGGTCTGTATATTTAGTGTCATTGTGCTGTAACTCAGAGCAAATATGAGTGTTGCCATTGAGATTCATGACATAGCTATAGAATGCTTTGTTGTTGTCTTTAGAATCAGTGGTGATTTTGTTTTCGTAACTAGCTTAGATATGATACATATGTATGTGTGCAAACCAAAGAGTAAAAATGTTACACAGACAAAGCAATTAGTAAAAATTACAAGAAAAACCTAGCCAAGCTAGAGTTTTTACTGTGTGATAACTTAAACCTCCTGTAATAAAGGTCCATGGGATATATGAAAATGACCCTTAAGGACATCAAGTATTTCAGCTGTATGGCTTCTGAATGTCCATGAGTTTTCACTTTTTTTCTTTATTAAGTCATTATGAATCCATTAACCAGAATGTCACTGAAAGAACACTGTGCATACCACAACCCCCCCATATATTACATACTTCTTTTTCTCTTTTTTTCCTAGTTTCTATTAAAATCACTAAGAACAGTTTTGGACTTTTATTTTGTGCACAGAGTGTTTTAGGAATTTATTTATAAATAGTGTAACTGATAATTTGATAACCTCAATCTTACCTTATATACAAAAATATTTTAATTAGCAGGAGCAAGTAACTTACAGAAGCTCAACAAACTACCCACTCTGAATTTCTTAAGCACTATGACTAGTTAAAGAAGTCAGCCTTACCAAAGTACTGATAAGACCACCACCATTCTATATGGGACCTTCTCAAATATGGCAAAGACACATATTATATATATTAAAACTCAATCTGCCTCCCAATTTCTCAGACTTCTTTAAGTACCAAAGTCTCCAACACTAGGGGATTATTACTTTTTCACTGCCATGCTGCCAAGAACAGATGGCTACATAAGGTTAATTACAAACTTAGTTAACATTCTTATTACTGAAGGTAGGCATTGCCAGTGGTCAGTATCTTCATTCCCAGAACTGAATATGCACATCTATCAGAAGCTCTGTTACTACTCAGTTGATGCAAATGGTTTTTAATAATTATATACCTGCTGTCAATGGGCAGGGACACCATTGTCTGTCTCTACAGAAAGCAGGGTAGCTCTTAATAATGTCAAGGTCCAAACGTCTCTTAAGTACAACTGCGTTTAAACTTGTAAACTTACTGAATTGCCCACTACTTCCCAGTCAGTTGGTTATAGTATCATAGTATATAATCCTTAATGGAAAATGATTAATGGTCCTATCCTTCAAAATACTACAATTAAATGTGTTCAGTGGGTGAATCATCCTTAAGAAAATGATTTTTCTCATTTGAAACCGCCTATCATCCTAAAACAGAAATAAAGTTTACTTGGCAGGATTGATCACCTCTCAGAAGTCTATAAATGTAATTGTTTTAAAAACAAGGGGAAGTGTACATATTCACTCGACTTCTTCTGTGTCACTGGAATGTATGTATACCTATAAGAAGATACTACTTATATAAAATCCCATAAAGCTACTCTTAACTATCAATTAATTTTTTGTTTGTTTTAATTTCTGTGTTGTTCTAGGCCTACTACCCACTTATGCAAATAACTATGTTCCAGTTTTTTAATTATTTTCCTATGGTTTATTAACCATTTGCACAGTTCATCATGACTGTTTTTGAAGCCATAAATACTTATCACTTGTTGAAGCCATAAATACTTATCACTTGTTACCTTTTTGCCTGTTAATTTACTCATGTATGAATTTGTTTTTCACTATCTATAATCATGTTTGAAATTGTAATACAATAAACCTGTCTTATTACTTATGTATATGCTTCTGTTTGAACTTTGATAATGTCTGGATTTATTTTGGATTGTTTAATTGCTTTGCTTTGCTCATGGCATTTGTTGTGGTAGAAAATGGTACAAAGACAAGTTCTGCTATGTGGTTATTGAAGAAATAAAGAAGTAAAAAAGAAAGCAGGTATGTAACATATGTTTTGCAATGATTTTAAGAAAAACTTTTTTTAAGTACTATGTTTTAGAAAAAGCATTCTAACTATTGTAATTCTATTAAAGCTGCTGAACTCTCATTGCTTTAATAGCACAGAAATGCATTAACTTGCAATTACCTTTGTATAACAGGCGTGTTATTACATTGTTATAAAGAGTTTATTACATGCAAACTGTCACAAGTGGGCTGGCAATAAAGAATCATTACTAAAGTAATTAGACCTTACTTAATGATGTATGTGGCTAGGAACTATCATTCCCTTTCAAGAATGCAGTTAATTTTCTTTTAAAAGAAAATCACCCACTCTGAATATCTCTTCCTTAATAACACAAGAGGTGCACATAATCAAGACATTTAGATTTTTGCTTATTGAGTTTTTGTTTATTAAAATAATTTCTGTGAAGAAATTAACATAGACTATAACACTTTGCTTAAAAATACATTAGCTGATTATGCTGGCCTTTCATCTTAATGTATATGACAGATTAATTCAGATGAGTAAGGCTATAAGCTATTAATATACCTTACTTATATAATGCTAGGCTTGATTTATTCTGTCTCTGTTCACCTTTTCTGGGCCTTTGAGCTGGCTACTTAATGAGACAGTGTTCCAAGCTCAATCCCGACTGCAGTTGTTTGTGTATTGTTGATTTATCCTTTTAACAGATGAATTAAATAACTAAAGCTGAGTTTGAGTTTGCTGGTATGGAAAGTGAGTAGGTCTGTTATCCAGCACAGAGCTAGGAAGGGTTATGGGTGAGAAGTTTATAAATGGGTTGCACTCTTTTCAATGTACTCTGATAAGAATTATGCCAACAGTCACGTATCCATTTATATTTAAGAGATTTAGATAACTTTTGTTGAAGATGTGGATAATTTTATGTTCCAAGGCTATGTACAGAGACTGTTAAAGTCCTCTTTGTAATTATTGCCTCTGCAATATACATTGTGTGTTCCTTAAGTATTTCTGGAAATATGAGTGTAATTTTATGCATACAATGAAACAATGTTTGTTAAGAACAATTCCTAATTCACAATTACATATTTTAGCTTACATTAAAAACTGTGTTAAACTTGAATTAAGACAAAGAACAGAACTTTTGAAATACTGATAAACCTAAGATGTAATTTAATAAATACTAACAATAATTTAACATCTTTGAAGTCAGGATAAATATTATAAAGATTTTGTGAAAGAAATTCTGAGTTAGAATTAGACTTATAAAGTGACACAATACAATTCTGAACTTATCTCCAAGAAATAACAATTAAAATAACGTACCCAGAAAAACAGTGCTTGAACTCCATAAATAAGCAGATGATTGGCTAGATAGTACTAGACTTTTTATACATTAGATCATGTTATATTTAAGCTTAAATTAAACACATTTTGCCATAAAGGCAAAAAGAAGTTATAAAAACAGTGCATGTGCATTTCGATAATAAAATGATTTATTCAGAATCTCTAACATTCTGTGTCATTTGCTTCTGCATGAGGAAGTCATTTATTTCAAATTGGCAAACAAAACAAGTAAGCAGTGAAATACATTAACTTAGTAGTTCTTTCTGTTATCAGCTTTACCTTTGCCGACTAAATAGTCTAATTCTTTGATCATGCTAATCACTAATGGGTGCTTGGGAGCAAAAGTGTTCAGGAATTTTTGTCAATGTGGGATGCTTCAGATTATCACTGTAACAATCATTTTAAAGAATCAAACTCCCCTGCCTTTCCTTTAAATAGAAAACATACTTCAGGGTTTTATATAAAACTCTGCCTTTCCTTAACTAGCCACCGGAGCAGCCAATTCCTGCTATCATAAAGAAACACACATGGATGTAGAAGTAAAACAAGTAACAAAAATCATAGCATTTTGAAGCTTTCATTTGCTCCATATGCTATAAAAACATTAGAATATAGTGGAAACGTTCACTGCCACTTCCTTGTTAGTTATCATTTAAGGAAATTCATTTATAAATATTTTATTTTCTAGTCTATACCTGTGGACAATGCATATTATCATGTACAGGCTACAGATATATAAAATAAATTTGTATCTATCTTCATAAACAAGTGCGTGTCAGCCTAATTATCTGATTTTTGGGGATAATATTTGGATCTTGAAAAAGAGCTAAAGTGAAAGTAGCACTTATTTTCTACCTGTTCTGAGATAAATGATTATTACCCCTGTTTGTCAACAGATATTTTTTATTTTATTTTACATTTGTTGACCAGGATAGTCCAACTGGATATATGACCATTTTCAACGGAGGCCCGGGGAGAAAAACTCCAAGAAATGAAAAAATTGTTACAGGTTTCAGCATATTTCTGTGAGGTTATCACTTGCAAGAGACACATGAAAGCACTGCTGCACACATAGACACAAAATAGTTGAAGTCTCCTAGTATGAGAGTATTGGGTTGGACCTTGATAGATTCCATGGTGCTTAGGAATGTGGATTTAAAGTATAGGGACATGGTTGGGGACCTATAGCAAGCTAGGACCTGGATCACAGTCTTACCCAATGTTAATTGTACCTGAAGTATCTCAGATGCATTATGCTGGGCTACTAGTCTGGAGGTGTGTATATTCTTTATGAATACAGAGGCACCACTGCCTTTGGAGCTTCAGTCCATGTTTCAGGGCCAAAAGGTGTGGAATGAGTTATAGCCTGGCAGGGCAGGGGTACTTTCTGCCACTTTAAACCAAGTCTCTGTTACAACGAAAATGTCGATGTTCTCCACTTTGAGGAGTGCTTCAACCGAGTGCACTTTGAGATTTAGACTTCTAGCATTGAGCAGCATGACCCTCAGATTGCATTTATTTATAGCTGTTACGGTGGTAATTTCATCTTTGGAACACCGCCTAAAAAAGGAACTATAGGTGTGGCAGGAGTCTTAGCCAGGGGTGATAGATGCAGGCCATCTCAGGCAAAACATTGAGGTCTGTCAGTCATGTCATCCCAAGCAGACAGATACTGGATCCCCTTGGAATGACACCAGAAACTTAGCCAATTGTTGAAGTCAATCATATTTTGTTTGTCCTGCAGTATCATTCTGGGTGACAGTAGGATACTGCTCATGGCTAGTGTCATAACTGCCTGGGCCACATAATCTGAGACCTCCACCACATCTCTTTTCATGTAGTCCAGGGAGGTGCATC
Organism: Protopterus annectens; assembly: GCF_019279795.1. NCBI lineage: Eukaryota > Metazoa > Chordata > Ceratodontiformes > Protopteridae > Protopterus > Protopterus annectens. The sequence goes on from NC_056735.1 coordinate 463,700,716, forward strand.
TCATGTCATTCACACCCACATGGACAATGATAGAGTCATACTTATACTTGTTGTAGGGTGACCTGAGCTTGTATGTTATGTGTCAGATTTTGGCACCTGAAGCTGACTGTTACCTTTTCCTTATTCAACCTAATATGTGGGATATCTGTTTGCCTCACTATTGAGTCACCTATGTTTAGTGTATTGGGCAAGGTGTTTAGCCTTAGGGACTTAAGTTGAGGGGCACACTATGGAGATAAGCTATGTGTCCTGTGGTTTGTGCTGTGTTGTGGTGGTCGAGTGCGTTCCTGTCTTGGAGGTCTCTGGTGTTTGGGTAAATTTATATTGAGTGCCTCCTCAAAGAGGGGTGTGTGGTTTGTGTTTTTATGTGAGAGCTGTGATAGTGGGTGCTCTGGAGGGCTATGTGTTCCATGTGGTGTGGTGCAGGTGTTAACCTTCTCCTCTTGAGCAGCTAGACTGGTCTTGGCTGGAGAGTGCATAGTTTCCAATTTGGCAATATAAGTGCATCTCTCACAAGTCTGATTGTTGGGAAGTAAGAGAAGAGGGATGTCTGTGTACATCAGGCAGTTGCTACACTGCCTCAGAATGCCCAAGTGCACCAGGTTAATAGAAGAAAGCACAGAGAACTGCCCTTTAATCATGCCAGGAGGGATGGTTATAACTACTAAGTACTGCAGCAATTTCTGTGAAGAACGACTAGTGCTGATGGCTCTTAGGTGTGCTATAATAATTGCTACAAAAACATCTTGCAGTCATCTTAATTATTCTTCAGTGAAAGCTGTATCTTTATATAGGTACAGTGTAAATATAATATACACATGCAGCAAATCATCATAGTACAGACGAATATGCCATTTACACTGACAAAAATGCTTGTTTAAAACAATATTACTGTTTTTAATGCATCAAGAAAGAAGCTGAAAAAACAAATATAGCTTTAATAATAATGGTTTTGACAGTTACTGTTATGCAGAATTATTGTTTGCAAAGCTGTGAGGAGAAATTGTCCAGTATTAATGACTGATGAAAATTTAAAGAAGGTGGTGTGAGATAAATCTGATTTTGTTTTAAGAATGGGCTTTCTTTGAAAAGACATTTGCATTGTGATTGTACTAAATGTACTGCTATGGAATTGGATAGGGTGATTAACTCTCTATGTTGTGATTGCAAAGCCTGCAAGTTTATTTAATCAAAAAAACTTTTTTGTATACCCTACTACTGGAAGGAAATACCTACCTAAACTTTATGCTAATTGTAGAAGTAGAGATTTAATTTATTTAGTTATGTGTAAGGATTGTGCACATTTCTATGTTGGGAAAATATATTTGCATTTTAAGGAGAGGATTTTAGAACACTTAGGTGACATACATAGATAGCAAATGTCTAATGCTTTAGTGAAACATATCATTAAATCTCATAGCTTTTGCTTTATGGGTTTACAGCTAATTCACAAAGATTTGAGGGGAAGTAGTTTATCCAATAGAACTGAAATGGAGGAAATTAAATGGATCAGAATGTTGCAAGATAATAGGGGTTATGACCTTAATGGACATATACCTTTAAAGCCAGTTTTAAGACTACAAAAACTGAATTATCAACAATAGACCAGTTGCTTAATTGTTTAATGTAATGTGAATTCTTCTTAATTGTGTATTATACATATATTGTTGACACTACCTGAGTTTCATATGGTATGAAGAAGCACAATATGCCTGAAAGCATGCCTGAAAGTGCTTACCTATTGTAATTAAATGTTTGCTTTTAGCCTTGTGGATCATATTTTCTTATTTTATCATTGGATTGTTACTTGTGTGAGACCAAACCCCATGAATTATCTTTTTTTGTCTAACTATTTAAAGCAGCATAAAGCTCACATCATTTTCTTGCAAGAAACACAAGGAGATGTAGATAGATTGATATTAAAACATTATTTAACCCTTGTGAGCACTCATTTTAAATAAAAAATGAGAGGCACTCTTATTCTTTGGAGAAATTCATTACCTATGCCTAAAATATTAAATCCCTAGTCAGATAAAAATGGCATGATGGGTTTAGTAGTAGAAATTGAGAAAAAAAACTATACTTTTTGTGCATTTTTCCTTCATCCTGGAGATCTGAAATTGTAGCCAGAGTTGCAGAGAAATACTTGGATATTATAACCGTATATACAAAAGATGACTTAATTATTGCATGAAATTTTAACTGTATTCTTTCTAGTAAATACACAACTACTAATAAGGTTCTTAAGCTATCCTCAGCAGCTAAACACTTAGATAACTTGTTTTAATTCTCAACGTTTGACAGATACCATTGATATTAAATCAACTAACTCTCATAACTTTACACATTACTCTTATAGATTTGGCACCCAGACAAACAATGACAAAGTCTGATGTCTTTTCAGTCTAATATAGATAAATTGAAATCCAGTTAAACACCTTATCACAAACTGGCAAATGCTGAGTTGAAAATACTGAAACAGAAATATTATGAGGTATTTTACCATATAATATCGATAAATCTTGAAAAATTAAAATTACAGACTTACTCAATAAACCCCAAAAGCTTACACGGGTTTCCTGCTGTAACTAAGAAAAAAAAATACTAATCATATTAAAGAAAAAATTTCCAAACAAGGTAATAAAAATGAAAAAGCGACTCATTTAAAAGACATACTGGAATGCTTTAGGAAATATGAAGAAATTAATAACAAAGAGACAGGCTTAGAAATCAACAACATAACCAATGACTTTTTGAAAGACAATATAAGGTTTAAATCAACCAAAGAACAAAGATCCAACATTGATAAGTCATTCTCTTTTAAGAGGTTACAAGATCACATTAATTATCTTAAACCAAATAAAGCCCCTGGTCTTGATGGTATAATCTCAGAATCTCAGTAAATAGTGAGGGCCTCCAGTAATCTCAGAATTATAAAAATTATTCCCAGAGAGTATTTTAAATAATATATTACATTTTTAACAAGTTAAACATACCAGGCATCCCCCTCCTGGAAACATTCCCTGATATCTCCTATTTTAAAATTATATAAAGATTCTAAATGATGTTCTTCTTACCTTCTTACCTTCTTAATCAATTGCTAAATGTAGATTATAAAATATTTATGTCTATTCTTGCAAAAAGCTTAAGTGTTATTATGCAAGAATTAATAAATGATGGTCAGACTGGTTTTATGCTACATAGAAAGGCTCAGAATAATGTAATTAGGCTTAATACTTTAATAGATCAGGCTAATAAAACAAACAAACATAACAAGAACTAACTATAATAAGTCCAGATATAAATAAGGTTTTTGATTCTATTAGTTGGAATTATTTGTTCAGAGCATTTAATATGAATTTTCCCTAGATTTTATAAATTCTATAACTAATCTATATAGTAACTAATTCTGTTTTATTAAAATTGGCTCTTTTCTTTTTAGCTATTTCAAAATATTAAAAGGTACAAAACAGGTTTGTCCCTTGTCACCTCTATTATTTGCTCAAGTAATTGAACCTTTCATAAACTTTATTAGCTCTATTTGCAAAATTCAGGGATTCTCGATAGATGACAGTTATTCCTGTAAAATTCTGTTATTTGCTGAAGACACTTTAATAACAAGTGGTGATGTTGAAGCTTTAATAGAACATTTAACTATGCCTATTAATTACTTTAAAAAAGTGTCAGGTTTAATGTTTAACCCTGACAAAATAGAAACTTTACTTATTAATAAAAAAACGTTAATTGGCCAGATTCAATAAAGCCTACACTATAGACTATGATATACATTCAAGAATATTCTTATCAAATTTTTTGCACTTCCTGATCCCTCAGAAAGAATACACTAAGTGTAAATGTAGTCTACACTTTGTGGTAACCTTTATGAATCCTTGTCAATATTTAAAGCTGCAGAAATATCAGTGGGAAAACTAAACTTAGGAGGAAGAAGGTGTGAGTTATGTCTATGTTGTCTGTTTATTCAGAATACTGTAAAATTAGTGCAGGCATTATTGAATCCTGGGTAATAAGTGTTTAAGAAACTATAAGAATTTTATTTGGGAGAATTCACAAATTAATTGTCTTGGAATTATAATTAAATCCACTGTAAAAAACTCAATAGCAGTAAAGTATAGTAATTTAACAGACACTGTTATTAAAATAATTATTAATTGGAACTATTAAAAAAAGATGAACTGACTTTAATAAAAATGATAATCCTACCAAAAATGCTTTTCTATCTACAATCACTAATTATTCTCATTCCTAAAAATAATTTAAGAAATTAAATTCTACTCTTCTTAATTTTCTCTGGTTCCACAATAAACCAAAAACATCATTTAACTGACATGTTAAAAGTTGACAAGAATGTGGATTAAGTTTTCCAAATGTTGAATTATATGCCAAATCCACAATTCACAATTCAATATCTCTATGGTTACATTCCTTTTACCAATCCACTTGGAAATCCATTCATGAAAGATTAATAAATAATTACAGCAGAGTTATAGAATATTTCTCTAAATATGGAATTAATACATCTTACTGGATATTGAAAGGCTTATGTTTAAATGAAAAGAAAAAATGCTATTCTTTTCCCTTCACTGATTGCATCTTTATAAATTTTAAAAGATTCATGAATTCTAAAAATATAGTTAAAGATTTATTGTTTTTAGTATTGCTTATATCAAATACTGTGTATTTGTTTGGAAACTTTTAATATAAACAAAATGCTAGACCTTTGAAATGCAAATGTAATCTTTTGGCATCGATTCTTAATCAGAAATAAATCACATAATACAGATTATAGTCTTGCAAGACAATGTATAATATTTGGTCGACTAAACAATCTTGAAAAACATATTATTGATAAAATCAAAATTTCCATGGATTTCCAAACAAAATCTATTCCAAAGATATTTGATTTTTTTTTTCAGAAACAATAGTAACTCAAATAAGAATAAATGATATATAACAATAATTTATAATATAATAAGAAAAGTTTGGTTCCACAGATTCATTATTTTGGAATTACTCAACTAAGCTTAATGAGAAGACCTTTTCTGACTACGATAAATGTTTAATTCTTAAATATATGAAAATAATCTACTTCTTCTCTTTATTGGAATATGGAGATTTCTTCACAGAGCTTTTTTAACTCCATATAGAGCAGCCAGCTTTAATATATAATTATGGGAACATGAATTGTTGGAGATGTAATGAAGTCTCTAAACCAGATTGGTTACATATGATAGTGGACTGTAAAACAGTAACTCCTTTTTGGGTAGAATTTAAAAAATTTACCAAGATTTCTGAAGAGATAATTGTATCATTTCTAACTCACTGATCTTATTCAATGCTTCAGTGCTAGATTCCATTCCTAAGGTGCAGATGCTTCTCCTTTGGTCTATTTTAGCTACATCAAGAAAAATAGTCACAAAGAATTGAAAATGTAAAACAACTCTTTCTTTCACTGAATTCATTATTTTAGCAAATAAGGTCTGCAAAAAGTATTGTCAACTGCCAAAATGAGAAATAATATTACTCACCAGCTTAGATTTTGGTCAAAAGTAAGTGATTTACTTGATAAATTTTAATGATTTAGTTTTCTATATTTGATTTTGTTGTGGATGTCTGTAAATAGTTGTATTTTTGTTCTATTTATCCTTAAACAATTTTGTACAATATTTGTTCTAAAATTAACAAATAGCTGTTTTTTTAAAAAATCAGGCAATTGAAGGGAGAACTTGAACAGTGTGTTGGAATTCCAAAAAGTAGTTCAACTCAGGGATTAAATCACTCTCATTGTACAAATGTATTCCATAACTACAAATTCAGCACAATATTATCTGTTAATCAAGCCAGTCCTACCTGTTATCAGCTGTTTTTGTACAGACACATATGAGTGACATACCATCAGATTTCAACACCTATCAATGTAACTCTTAAAGTCTCTACATCTCTTTATTAACAGATGATGCCAATGAATAGCTCATAGCACAGATGTCAAAAAAGACACAGGTGAAGGTTCAGTATGAGCAGTGTGCTGTAAGAGAGCACAACAATTAGGGAATCATAACCTTCTACATGTGTTTTAGCACAAAATGAAATTGCATACATAACAATCTGTGGAGTAAGCCATGTCCTGCCTATTGTCAGTTGCTAATATATGTCATAGTATCTATACTCTGCTGGATTGAAACACCTGCCTACCTAACGCTACAGTATCTAAAGATGTGTACTAACTGCTGATGGCATAGAAGAAGCCATATCACTGTGGTTATAAAGCAACAATCATTAGAGAAATCTTGTCCAGGATTCTTGAATGCATAGAGCATCCGTTAAAGGTAGAAAAACACTTGGAGGGTTAAAACTCTTCACCTGTGTTAATGTTACATATAATGCTACAGATCACACCTCTTGAGTAACTCAGTTTTAGCTGTTAGTATTTACTTACACAAGCATGTTACATAATCCTTGCCAATTCTAACATTTACCTATCTAACTGCACATTCTATAACCAAGCCTAACTGCTGATACCACAGAAGTCATCATATCACAGTTGTTAGAAAGCTCACATTTGAATGGATAACATGATCAGTGTGATTTCTAAACTTTGTAGGTGTCTGCAAATAAAATGTTTGTTTAAATATTCAATTAAGTAATTAATTAATTAATTAAGTTATTTATTTATTTATACTTTTTTGATCAGGTCAGTCCCACTAGGCTAATAGCCTCTTTTCAAGAGAACCTTGAGGTGATATTTGTCCCGTTCCCCCCTTTAAATAACCACACCAAACACATAAAGCAATTTGACAAGCTTTATTAAACTCTATTATACAATGAACTTATACACATTAAACAACATTAGTTATCTTCCTCAGCAACAATGATCTCAGGGCAGTGTCACTACTCACCATGGATGAATTTACCTCAGGGCAGTGTACCTACTCACCTGATACCTCCTCCACTGGGGCAGCGTACCTACTCACCCCACATAAAGAGGCAGTGTACCTACTCACCTCACCTCCAGGCTAAACCATTAACCAATAACCACCTTCTTTAGAGGGGGAAAAGAAGAGGACAATCCTGTCCCTCTTCTCCACCTCAAATTGCCCACATCTTCCATCCATAACCAAAAAGAGGGGGTGGGAGGGCCACCAACTAATGCCAAATGTGTCTACTTCCTTTAATCCCTAACACTTAATCCTGCCAAAAGTCCCTCCTTCCTCTACCTGACTTCCTTTCACCTCTCCCTTTCTCTTTAACCCATTCACCACCACAATCCCACTATCCTATCCAACTACAAATCCTCACATTAAATCTTATCTCTATACCCTCCTCCCCACACCCCTTTACCCTTATTCGTGGGACCGGGACAACTTAGTTTGTCACAGACTACATTTATATTACTTGGTGATATTTGGCCAAGGAGTTGGAAGTCTTTGACTACTAATTTCATTGTGAGGTAGAATAATTTTGCACTTCTTGCTTCTGTTCCTGTTGTGGAGGCAGATAGAAGAAGCTGTATAGTAATGGAGGGAAAAGAGAGTTGTTGTTTTGTTGATAGCTGTGTGTTTCTATTGGACAGAAAACTGCTGAAAAGTGAGTGGATATGCAAATAGTCAGCATCTAGCTGACTTTAAATCTGAGCATGTTGAAGAAATTGTTGTAACTGGAACTGCTTCTGGAGGTTTGCCAGATGTAAAACTGGTTGGATTGTTGAACAAAAGTGATCATGAAGAAGACTTTCAGATTTTATGGTTGGATATGATAGAAGAAAATTTTTTTGAATGGACAGTTAGGGTGGAAAGGAAATAAGTTGTGAGCTGGATGGACTTAAGGTTATGGGTGTATGCAATCTGCAAAACCATATGCTGATGCAGTTGAAACAGAGTTACACTTATTAAAAAGGAAAACAGGTTTGTTTGGATAAGAAAGATGAAATAACAGATATTTTGTGTTGAGTAATTTAATGTTACTTTTGGGTTTTCAAGCAAAAGACATTTGACCCTTTGTTCATTTGAGAATAGAGACAGTTTGTGACTCAACATTTGAGACTGAAGACTTTGTGGAAAGATTTTTATTTAATTATGAAACAAGGACTGTTATCCATGGGATGAATTTGTATGTTCTGAGCAAGGAACTTGAGTAAAAAAACATTGTTAAATTTTGCATTGATGAAATTGAGTTAAACAATATTAAAATGATTTTTCATTTAGGTGTTATTCTGTTTCTGATATTGTGAAAGTTAAAGAAAAATGGGGCATTTGCAATGCAGGATGGGAAGGAGATGTTATTTTAAAATATGAAAAAAGATGTGATAAAGCTTTTCTTCTTCTTTTGGCTTTTCCCGGTTAGGGGTTGTCACAGAGGTTCACCTGTCCGCTCATGGTTGGCAGTGGAGTTTTACGGTACCAAGGTGCCAGCCTAAAGCCCAACCTTCCACAGAAGGCACAGGCATGCACACACTCATACCAAGGGCCAATTTGGAGTGTCCAATCCACCTACAGAATGTCTTTGGGATGTGGGAGGAAACCGGAGTACCTGGTTGAAACCCACGTGACCACAGGGAGGACATGCAGACTCCACACAGAAGATACCCCAACCGAGAATCGAACCAGAGAACCTCTTGCTGTGAGGTGGCAATGCTAACCGCTGCACTACCGTGGCCGCCCATGTGATAAAGATTTTACCTAGCATTTTTTATATTATATATATATATATATATATATATATATATATATATATATATTTTTTTTTTTTTAAGAAGGTAATGGTGGAACAATTAGATGTATGGGATAAATAAAAAACTCTTTTCATGGGGATTTTAATAATCTGATAAATGAGTGTACAATAATAACATGTAATCAATGTGGAAAAAAGGTCATGCTATGAATAACTATAAAATGGATTGTAGAAAAGTGACGGGCATTTTTGTTTGACTGTAAAAAGTGTAAGCAATATTATACTGAGCAGGATTCTGAAGAAAGTATTGTAAGGTTTGAAAATAATGAGGAAATTGGGGGAAGGGAACAGTATTAATGAAAAAGAAGGTAAAGTAATAAAAGATGACAAATAAAATGTTAAAGAGAAAGAATAAAAAAAGAGAACTACATTTTAAAATACTTCCTTAAAAGAAGGAAAAGTAATCATTTTAGAGCACTTTAGGTAAATGTGAGTCATGTTATTAATATTAAAGGAATGAGAGGGATACTGGAATGATGTGCTAAAAGTGATATGGATATTATTCTTATAGAAGATGTAAGATTCCCAACAAGAGCATGAGCAATGCAAAGAGAAACATTGTGGGGTTGAAAAATAATATGGAATTTAGGAAGTAAATATTGCTCTAGAGCGGCTACATTGTGCAAAAAAAGTAAAAAAAAATATTATATGTAACAGTAATGATGGGAAGGGTAACTGTTGTGGATGTCATATAGAGAGACTATGTTTATAGAATTATAGCATTATATGCATAAACAAATGAAAAAGAGAGACAGAGAGAGAAATTATGTTTCTTCAAATATTAGCTTACGTGGTGGTCAACATGAAAATTATTATTGCAAGGGGACTATAACTGTGATTTAAGTGGAAATGGGAAAAGAAAGGGAAATATGTTAAAAATGGAAGAATACAAAGTGGTAAGTTAGTTTTGTGGAATAAAATTTAATGGAATTACAGAAAGGGGCAATTGGGTGTGAAATTGATTATTTTGTACTATTGTAAGGTTTGGGTGTAACAGATGGTTCTAAAGTAGAGACAGGTGTTTGAGATCACTTAGCAATATGGATGGGAGGTGATGGAAGGAAAAGAGTATGTTCAACTAAGAAATGGAAATAAAAAGAATAAATGAGAAATTATGGGATGAATTTGGATAGCTGGAAGCATGGCAATTATGGAGGGATCGCACAACCATAAAGAACTTCTATAAAACTGGTCTGAGTGGTGGATTGAATTGGAAACGAAGTATAAATATTTTTTTGTAATGTCAGGATAATGTAGGAAAGAAAGTAAAAGTGAAGAATGGAAAAATGTATTGAAATATAATTGAGCATTTAGAGATGAATAGAAGAGTGTACTATGATCTGGAAAATAAATACATAAGGAAATCAAGAATAAAATGAGACATTACTGTTTAAGCAGAGATGTGATTTATAAGGGGGAAGGGACAAGGTGTCGGCATATCTTGGTAAAATAGTAAATGAGGATATTAATATAATGAGGGAAATGAAAAAATGTAAAATGAGAGGTGAAAAGAACACAAGAGCAAATTATGAATATTGTAGTAAAGCATGTATAAAATACGTATAAGAGTAAAACGAAAGAGAGAATAGAAAGTAAAAGAAAAATCAAAAATGTGTTAAGGAATCTTTATGCATTAAAGTCTTCTGTCAGTTTTATGATATTGGCAGCGTTTCGGTGTTTTCCTTATATTATTTGGATTTTATCATTGCTGTTAAACACTGTTTATCCCTTGGGGTGTTTATTGTTCTGTTGTGCACATTATGGAAGTAATTGTATATGGCATAAAATGAAAGAGATGCCAGGAATCATTAATGGTTCAAGAAAACAAGGATGATATTATAGCTAAAATGGAAGATGTGAAACTTATTTTAAGTGATATTAGTAAAACATATGATACTGTAGGACACAATGATTTGTTAGGTGTTATGGAAAAGTATGTAATAACTGACAGAATTAGGAGAGTGTGTATGCAAGCATATCAAAATAATAGACTGAGACTGTTAGTGAATAGGTGGCTGAGTAAAGAAATATTCATGAACTGTGATATAAATCAAGAATGTCCCATGAGTGGGATATTGTTTGCAATAGAAATGAAAGATGACAGTTATATAATGCAAAAGAAAGTGGTAATTCCAATAGGTATGACATATGCAAATTATATAGCTGTGATTGCTAGGACTAAAATATTATTTAACTGAATATATGTTTAAAGGGAATGGAAACTACCTTGAATAAAGGTAAAATAAAGGGGTTGGTGATGTTATGAAAACTGGAGGAGTGTATTTTTCAATGAATAAAGTCTCTTTGTTAGGGATAACATTTGGGGAAAAATATGTAGTTATGATGCAATAGGAAGGTCTGATAAAAGAAATGAAAGAAATATATCTTATGTGGAGGGCTTACAGATTAGCATTCAAGAAAAAGGTTTATTTGGTGAGTTCTATAAGAAAAATAACTTGTATGTCAAATGTTTATTTGATCCTAGAAAAATATGAAAAAGAAATTGCGCAATTAGTGTTTTATTTCATATGAGGTTCAAGAGTAAACTGAGTAAAAACATGTATGTTGTATATGAGTGTAGATTATGGGGGATTAGGGGTTATTAAATCCAGTTGTTTATTCTGCTTCTTTAAAATTGTAAATAATAATAACACAGTGAAATGTTTAGATACAAGTACAAACATTTTAAGAAAATAATGAGAATAATAAAAGAGATAAAGATGATATAAATAAAGAAATTAAAAATTATCAAGAAAAATACTAAATCGGAAAATGAAAACTGATTATATAGAGAAGAATATATAGATGTGGTATAATCATGCGTTGAAAGAATATTATTATGTAATTCAATAAGAAAATGTTATCAGAATAAGCGATTGACACCATTAAAGAAAGAAAATACTTGTGTTCTAAGATTGTAGATTGTTATGATTTCCTATGGAGACTGGTAATATCACCTACTGTTAAAAGAAAAACAAGAAGAAAGCATATATATATATATATATATATATATATATATATATATATATATATATATATATATATACACACACACACACACACACACACACACACACACACACACACACACAGGTCTTCTTCAAAATTTGAAAGTGTCAAAACTTTGAATTTCTTATGGTCAAGACCATAACATCGAAGTTTTTGAAACTTCGAAATTTAAATTGAAAAAAAAAAAATATTTTTTCCACACACCCACTGCTAATTACTTATATCAACTCTGAGATCACACAACAGCGAGGAAAATGGTAAATATAGCACTCTGCTCTGTACAACAATTTCCATTGAAACAATTCAAAGTTTCAAAACTTTAATCTTATGGTCTCAATTATAAGAAATGTGAAGTTTTAAAACTTCAAAATTTAGAAGTAGACAAACACACACACACACACACACACACACACACACACACACACACACACACATATATACCCTCCCTGCAATATGGACACAGTCAGTATGGCTATGCATATCTATGATACAGAACCACGTGTGAGCAGACAGGTTGGTGGGGACCTGTTTGACCAGGGTAGTGTCATATCCCTAGTTTCAGACATGGTGAAAACTCTCCATAACCCTCATGATGGTGATGTACCACACTGGGAAGTGGGTATAGGTAGTCAGAGAAAGTAGGGGGGATGGAGGTATGCTTACTGCCATCCCTCTGAGGTCGGTGTGTGCGTAGCTGCCATGCAGTGTATGTTTAGGGTTGACATGGAGGCACAGGTATGTTCCACAGGGCCTTGGAAAAAATTGTCAGGCTACTGCATGTCATGGGTTCTGACATATGAGATTGCATTAACTGTTCATCCAATAGATATTATTTGTGTTCAGCTAGCACTCCAACATCTAGTCAGCTTCATGGAACTAGCAGTGCAACTACTGATAGAGGTAGCTCACATGGACTCGACCATTCACAGGAACTTAATCCTCTACCATGCATGGATCACACCAGTCCAGGATGCCAGGGTATAGTGCTGCCACAAGACCTGGTATATACCTCACACTGATAATGACACCTAGCACAAATACAAACACACACAGAGACAGGTGCACACACACAAACGTCAAAATGGACTTCATCACAAATGGAGACATTGACCCTGAGAGTGCATAATTAGTATTACGTCATTTCTCATGGTCACATACTTCCTCTGTGTAATACTTGCCTTCCTGTACCTCCCTGCAAATGATAATGATTGTACCCTGTCCTTTGTATAGTCTGTGATTTAGGGTTGCCCTATATTTGATGCACAGAGGCCAGTTATTGCATGGTTAGTCAATGCTATTGTTTTCATTTGAATACATAATCATTTTATACTGTTTGGTATGCTTACTTCCTGTAGTAATAGCAGCTGCTGTAGTAGTAGTACTTCTTCTGAAGGACAGCTTGCAATTCTACTTGCACAAATGATACTGAGAGTGCTCTGCCCTCTGGAGGGGTTTCTCATTTGAGCTGCTTATGTCTGATGCACATACTGAGTAGGTTATTCCCAGTTTAGGCCAAAATGTTTGCTAAGGTTCTGTTCTCATGCTTATACTGACATAGTGCTCATCCATATGTCAGATGATGCTCAGTTTGCCCTACCATCTGTGGGGTTATTTAACCCAGGCTGATTATACCTGATGCACAGAGTGGCCTTGAAATGTACAGGTAAACAATACTCTGTTTTGTTTGAATGCATCATCACTGGTGTCTGCATTTGCTGGCTATTTCAGTTATTATTATTATTATGTCATTTTTATACTGGTATCATTGATTTTAATTTACTGTTTACTCTGTTTATGTATTATACTATTTCTTCAAGACAGGTTGATCACACACCTTTGCTACTGCTCCTGAGACTGTCCTTACCTGGGGTTACCTATATCTGATGCTCACAGTAGTCAGCCATTGCATGGGTAAGCAAAGTCTTATCTGTTCTAATGCATCAATATTAATGTTTTTATCTGCTTAGCTCTTATGTTAATTAAACAGTGACAGTATGTGTAATTCATTGCATCATAGCCAATGACGTTTATTTATTTTATAATTGATTACTGGGAAAGTCAGATTGGGCATAAATCACATTTTCTCCAGAGCTCTGGGAAGAAAAGCTTCATACACATTATATACTTTATTAAGATAGACAATATTAACATACTAATAATAAATAAAAATGACAATGAAATATACAGTAGAAATAAAAAATGACAGATATCAGCAGACTATAAATACAAGGTAAACACAGTTTATATACAGTATGTAAAATATCGTAATGAATATGAAACAAACAAGAAAATAAAATCTAGATAATATTACTAGAGATAAAAAAACAAGTCATTCACCAATAAAAGAGATGTATAATAGGCTATAAGAAAGCAGAGGAAACAGGGCTGAGAGATATCATTGATGGTGAGTAAGGGATAATGAAATTGTAGTAAAACACAAAAGGAGAAGTAGAAGACATTATAAGATGAGAGAAGAGAGAAAGAGCAGGAGACAGAAATGGTAGGAACATAATGAAACAAAATCAGCCTGGAGTAAGAGCCATGATCTTAATAATTCTTTTATGGAGTGTTTGAACAGGTAACTACTTGGTGTTACTCTAATGTCAAAGGAAACGTTCTAAGCTTTGGACACTGAGTTAGAGTACAATCTATTGCTTGGGTTTGGTATAATGGTTAAGGTGTTTATCGCACAGGCACAAAGTACCAAGTTTGAATATAACTTTTGAAAGGAAAATTAGTTAGGCTTGAAATGGCCCACAAGGCCAGCTTGTCTAGTAATTACCGATACATTTTTTTTTTTTGTTTACAAATATCATGGAGTTGTTTTTCAGATGAGCAAAGAGGGTGGTTTGGAAGATAATGATTAAGAATGATGCTTTCTGCTAGACAAAATGAAGATCTAGATATAATTTTATGAGCAAGGAGAAGTTGGGGAAACTTGAGGTAGTGGGGTATATCAAGCCAGGTTAAGAACAGATCATTTAGGGGAATTGTGTGACTGGTTGGCTGCAGATCTAACTACCTTGTGCTAGCATTGTTCAAGTTTTGCTCATACAGAGATCTGAATATTTATGAGAATGAAAGATATATACCCAGCTATCAACCTTGATGGAGAAACAACAAAACAAATGCTTATTAACACCTATGTGGTGTGGATTGTTGCACCTCTTACAGCCTACACACATCCTTGCATTCCAGAGAATTTTCTGAAAAATCAACTTAAAAAGCATATGATAATCAATGCTTTTCTACTGCGGGAGACCCTAGATTAACACATTAGTGTCATTTTATTAACAAATTCTTGTCCTTTCTAATTCTGCTTATTATAAGTTGGTAAGTCACTTAGTTAAAAAGTCAGCCCCAAGAAAGGTCTGGATGATAAAAGGAGCTATGGGTGTTAACTGGAAGTATACAAAAAAGGTGCTATAGGATTGAATGAAAACATCAAAAGGCCAAAACAACCAAGGAGCCACTATGGAAAAAAAAAAAAAAAAAAACAAATGAATTTATTTAGTGCTTTGGTCCACAAAGACAGAGGACTTCATCAGAATGATTGAATGTTATATACCAGCTGCAATCTATACTAAATAATGCAATCCAATCACATGATTAAATATGAGTAAAAATATTACTACCACACCGCAAAGTCCACTCCCTGAGTAAACGTAGTATAAACAGCCAAAAACAATAGTCGGGAGTGCGCTAAGGCAGGCAACAAGTTCTTTCATAAAGCTACGTATGCCAGTGAGGATTAAAGTCTCTAGTGACTTGTATGTTAACCGCTCTTCAGCTCAGTATTAAACCACTCTTCAGCTCAGTATTAAACCACTTTTCACCTCAAAGATACGTATCCTCAAATAGTTACACTTCGCCAGGTATATTTTGGTTCGACTTACTTCACCATACAGATTTCGGTCTCATAGGGATAAAGCAGGACTTAATCCACCAGAAGAATACACTTGACAGAAAGTGTCTCAATCAGTCGCTATGACTTTATTGGCATAAGTAAAAAGATAGGCTATCGCTTTCACCCGTAGGCTTCTTCAGGCCACTAACATTCAGTTAATACAGGTTCTTTTTATATACATATCTATTCCCTTTAATTATGATGTCACATCCTCTATCAATCAATTAATACCTTATATAAAATCTTTTATAATATAACGAGCGCTGTAAATACATATCTAAAACATATTGAATCTATATAAAAAATGTTTCTCTAAGAGATCTTGATTTAAAAAGCATTTATACTAAAAAACATATATATAATATAATATAAAAGATATTTCATTTAATAAAAGCATATAGAAAACATATATTATGTTTATATATATATATATATATATATATATATATATATATATATATATGTATAAAATCCTAAACTTCATTCCATCCATACTTATTTTACATTCCTATACATATATATAGTAAGCATTTCTAAAATAGAATGTATATAAATACTTATGAGTGAGACTCTTCTAATATATAGTTGGCATTTCTAAAATAGAATGTATATAAATACTTATAAGTAAGACTCTTCTAAAAATATATAATTAAATATACATTATATAATACATTTCTAGAAAATTTGGTATGTAAATGCACATAAATATATATATACTTATTAAAAATATTGGACTCATGCATTGTCAGCAGATTTATACTATTCTGAGTCTAATCAAGAATTAATATATGCACATGGAATACATATACTAGAGCAAATATAATATAGATACTTTAACATTTATCGTATTCATATAGATGGCATATCATTAACATAGTTCTAGAGTATGAGCAAGATTAAATCCTAGCCCAGTTAGATAGTATCATAGACCTCCAAGATTAGTATGTGTCATGTTTTATGGTTAACTATTCTTTATTTAAAATCAATGTCATAAAATACTCTTACAAAAATAGGAAATAATAATTCTCTGTCTTATCCAGAAATGATTACCTGCATCAGCTATTAAATATGTGGGAGTATTCTTAGGTATAAACTCACATAAACATACATGTACAAACTTGTAATTTCCTATGTACTTTTGAATCCATATTATATAATATTCTTTTCTAGAAGGTACTCCAATGTGTCATAACTTCCTGGCCTTTAGTACTGGTTTAATGGGAATTCTGTCATTTATTCCGGGTAGCTGATCAGCCCTAACTCTGATTATCCATTTCATCTCATGCTGTTCTGTTTTATTTGATATATCCCCATGTCTAATGGTAACATTATTAATTTGAAGGACGATGAACTTAAACTTATGATCTAATGATGTTTCTTGTACATGTTTAGAAAGTGCATTATTGCAAGATTTTATTCTTATATTATATATATGTTCTCTCATTCGATCCTTCAATCGTCGATCTGTCTTGCCTACATAAAATGCACAACAGCTTGTGCATGTAGCAAGATAGATCACGTGGGCTGTGTTACACGTGGCTTGTACAGGAAATGTATAACATTGTTGTGTAACAGGATGTATAAACACAGCTGTTTCATTAATTAATGAACAGTATCTACATTTGCTGCATGGTTTAGTTTTCCTTATCTTATGGTGTTGATTTTCATTTCCTACCCTATTTGGGCCATATAACATCTGATATAAATTCAATTTGTTCTTGTATAGAAATTTAGGATAACTACCAACTACGTCTAATATACTAGAATCTGTAGTTAGTATATCCCAATACTTCCTATATACATCTTTTATACCCCTAACATCTTGTGTATGGTATATAGAGACCTTCACTCCTTGCGTCATGTGATTCACAACAATTTCGGTGTCCATTTCTCTATTATTCCTGCTATCTGCAAAATATGGATGTGCTACATTTTCTCTCATATTATCTATATTTTGTAATCCTGCTTCTATTTCTTCTATTCTATATGATCTATCCAAAAATTTTTGTTTCAACTCATCTATTTCACTTTTGTATCCGATGTCAGTTGAATTGAGCCGTGAGGCCCTTATTACTTCGCCTCTAACTATACTTTTAAAGGTAAATCCCGGATGCATACTAGTTCTGTGCAATAACGAGTTCCTATAACAGCTCTTCCTGTACACTCCAGTATTGAAAAGGCCATTGGATAGCCTCTCTACATACACATCTAGGTATGGTATTACTTCTCTAGATGCTTCCATCGTAAACTTTAGGTATTCTGTAGTCAAGTTTACCTTCTCTAGAAAATCATAAAGTTCTGTCTGTTCAGTTTTCCAAATAAGGAAGAGGTCATCTACAAACCGTGTGTAGAATTGGACTTTATCTTTAAATTCTATCATCTCAAAGAAGCTTTTCTCTTCCCAATCAGCCATTACCAGATTGGCATAGCTACTGGCACAGGAAGTGCCCATAGCTACGCCATCTTTTTGTATGTATACCTGGCCATGAAATGCAAAAATATTATTATGCAAGACTACTTCCATCAAATCACATATCACTTCAATATGAGCATGTGTATAAGTTTTGTCCCTACTCAAACATCTACGAATACATTCTAAGCCCTCTTTGTTAGGTATCACAGTAAACAGGGACTGAACATCTAGCGTAACCAGCCAATTACTTTCTTTTTCATTGATTTTTGAGGTCTCATCATATAACGTCATTAGGAACTGTTTCGTGTCCCTCAAAATATGGATATATTTGTCCACTACTGGTCTCAAGATAGATTCTAAATATAGGGAAATGGGTTCTGTCCCAATCCTCTGCCTGCCACTATAGGTCGCATTGGTGGATTTATAGGGTGTTTGTGAATTTTAGGGACTCCTTGTATACAAGGTATAGTAGGATTATCGACCAGAAAATATCTCAATAACTCTTCTTTTATTTTACCCTGTTTATGTAATTCATTTAGTGTCGTCTTTACACGTACTATAATTTTATCTACTTCATTCGAGTCAATTTTCCTATAAAACTGCTCATTATTCAACATGTCTTTCATACTTATAATATATTGCTTCATATCCATTACAACCGTTGGTCCACCCTTATCATATTATACTATTGTTTTTGACATGATTAAATATATTTGATTAGTATAGTGAGTTATTTTTTTAAATACAAGCATTTAAAAAAACACAGAAACACTGTTATAAACTTCACATGCATACAATGCAAAACAAATTACAATCATTTACTTAGTTGTGCATTAAAAAAAAATAAATTAATTAATACTGTCATTATGACCAGGATATTTACTGGCCTGAATATTGATCTTCCATAAAGCTTATTCATTTCTAACCTATTTTTATAGTCACCCTTCCCTAAATCTTAAAATAAATTATCTAGCCCTGAAAATTAAAATTTGTTGCATCCAACACATTTTTAGTATGCTGGACCTTTCCACTGACTACACTACCTTTATCTGCTGTGTCCATTTGTCCTACAATGCCAGTCAGGCTTCCCCAAACTTGGTGAAAGTTTCAGGGTTTCCTGCTGTTGAAAAGTCAGGTGGTGGGGAGCAGTCTAACTTTCAGAAATGATAGAGCAGCTCCCTTCCACCAGGTATCTCACCTTTCCTTTCAGTAGATCTCTCGAACTACGCCCACTGTTTCTTTTCCAGGAAACAGTCTTCTTTATATAAACTTCCCAAGCCAGTGAACCTGTGCAGATGAGGCATGCGCTCAAACAGCCTATGACTGCAGGTATAACAATCAATGTTGCAAGATGAACTCAGAAGACCCGAGTGATAGTCAAGGTTTCATCACATCATGCCACAGAGGCAGGTATGAGTATTTCTTTTTTAAGTACTTATTAGACTGATCGTCCAAAATCACATGATGCTATCAAGACTGAAAGTCTGATTACTGCCTCCCCAGTAATGCAATAAGCTATTCCACTTGAAGTACTATTCCAAAGCTGGTTCTTTGTTAAAGATTATCATATAATCTCTCTGTTCATGCTAACACTACACATTAAGTTTCACTCCTGAGACCACAGGAACAGCCCAGTCAGAATATTTTAGAAAATAAACTATTGTTTTTTTCTTTTAGGACTCTATTCCTTTCCCTGACTTAGTGTGCATAGCAGAAGAATTGGGTCAGAACCTGAAAATCTGGCATTGTCATATAAATGAGCAGGAATATGAGATATATTATATTATTGAAGATAAAGAGTAGGTGCTATGAAATATGAAACTTTAAAGAAGAAATGAGTATGGTAAACAAAATTACATGTGCTTTACGCTTCTATAGTCTAAATTAATACAGCTTCTGCAAATACCTTTTGCTCTAATGAAAGATAATGCTTCCCTTTACTTCTCATAAACAACTTTCCAATCATTCTCTTTCTCTCTCTCTTTTGTGTATGTTGTATCATATAACATTTAGTACAAAATTAGTTGAATGTATAACTGTCTGTATTATTTATTTCTCTAAATTTGTAAGGCACCATTATAGTTAACAAGAATGATGCCACAATATGAAGACAAGATGATCAATTTCAACAATTGGCTTAAGTATTGGTGTCATGCAAAGGGGATCCAATGCCTGTCAGCCTGGGATGACATGCTCGACAAGCCACGATGCTTCGCTAGGGACGGCTTGCACCTGTCACCCCTGGGCTTTCAGATATTGGCAAAGGCTCTTGCTACCCCCATAGTGCCTTTTTTAGGCAAGGCTCAAAAAGACAACCCCATCTAAATAGGTATCACAAGGGATAAGAAACTAAGAGTAATGCTACTCAATGCCAGAAGTCTAATCCTCAAGATGCACACACTCGAAACTCTCCTTAGCATGGAGAACATCGATATCTGTGCAGTAACAGAAACCTGGTTCAAGGCTCCCGAGAGCACCCCAGCACTACCAGGTTATACCACATACCATGCTTTTCGGCCCCAAAACTTGGACCGAACCACAAAAGGAGGGGGAGTATCAGTATTCGTCAGAGATACCCACACCTCCAGGTTGGTGGCAGAGCATGAAGCATCAGAGACTACCCATGTGCAACTAACATTGGGTAAAACTGCCTTCCAGTTTATAGCCTGCTACAGACCACCCTCCCAAACCCAGGAACCCCACTCGACCTTCCTGGGAACACTGGAAAATATGAAGGTCTCTCCAAACACCATTATATTGGGCGACTTCAACTACCCAAACATAGACTGGGAGCATTACTCTAGCTCCAACACCCTAGCCCAAAGGTTCCTAGAATTTATAAACTCAAATGCTATGGAACAACTTGTTACCACTCCCACAAGAGGGGAAAACATACTGAACCTGATCATCACCAACATGGGGACTCTATACTCCAGACCAGAAGTGTATCCCTCACTGGTAAGATCAGACCATAAACTAGTCTCACTGGATATTCACATCCTGGCCCCACCCCCTGCCCAGAAAACCACAGTGAAAAACTTCTCTAAAGCAAATTTCACACTTCTCAAAACTGAGGTGGAATCCTTCAAAGCCCCCGGGCCTGTGGAAAATACGGCCCAGACAGTAGAATCCTTTATAAACGTATTCTATGAACACCTTCAGGAATGCATGGATCATGCAATCCCAAATAAAACCAAGACCCAGTCCTCCAAAGGCAGACATCCTGTCTGGTGGACCCCAGCCATAAACAAACTATACAATAGAAGCAGGAAGCTACTACATGATAGAGCAAAATCCCAAAAAGGGAAGGCATCTCTGATCAGTATTAGCAAAAAACTATGGGCACTCATAAAATCGTCTAAGGCCAGCTTCGAGAGAAAAATTGCACAAGACACTAAGGATAATCACAAGGCTTTCTTTAGTTATGTTAGGAACCTGGATGGGAATTCCCAGATATTCTCAGAATTAGTCCAAAATGACAAAAAATACACCAGACCCACAGACATTGCCAACATCCTAGCTGACAGGTTCAGTGCAAACTCCCCCCCCTCCCCACCAAAAGGGCATGTATCTATCCCAGCAGAGTGCTGCCCCCCTGACATCTCAGATGCTCAGGTAAGAGCCGCCTGCTCCAAAGCAAAAAACACAGCATCAATGGGAACAGACGGTGTCCCGGGCTGCATCCTACATGAACTCCAAGAAGAGCTAAACCCAAACATAAAACTACTGTTCAATCTCAGCCTTACTACAGGATATGTACCCAAAGAGTGGCGTACAGCAACAGTGGTCTCTCTTCACAAAGGTGGTGCCTCAACGGATCCTGGAAACTATCACCCCATAAGCCTGACTAGCTTGGTCTGCAAAGCTATGGAAAGGATCATCATGAACCTCATAAATAAAGATATTGGGGACCTACAGACACTGGATCCTACCCAGTTTGGCTTTGTTAAGGGCAGATCCTGCCTCTTAAACCTGGTCAATTTCTTTGAAACTGTCACCAAGGCCATTGACGAGGGGAAGGTGGTCCACACAGCCTACCTGGACCTCGCTAAAGCCTTCGATACAATACCACACTCGGGCATTATAGATAAGCTCACCAGCTTAAATATAAACCCCTATGTCACTAGATGGGTTGCAAACTGGCTCAAGGACAGAACCCACATGGTTAGAATTGCTGGAGCCATGTCAGACTCCAAACCTGTTACAAGTGGCATCCCGCAAGGCTCAGTCCTGGGACTTCTCTTGTTCGGTATATATTTCTCAGAGGTACAGGCCAACATGGAAGGACTGTGGCTGACCAAGTTCACAGATGACTGCAAACTGGGCACCATAATCGACTCTCCAGCTGACACAAGCATCCTCCAAAAGGGCCTCATAGAAACAGACAACTGGTGCCAGAGCCATGGCCTCAAGCTACATGCCAAAAAGTGTATAGTCATCCCCTTTGGCAAAAACAAAGTGCTCACAAATTACCACATAGGTGGTAATCCATTAAGTACAGAAGAAGTAATTAGGGACCTGGGGACCCAAGTTGATAGCAATCACTCATTTGACAACCACATGGCCAAAGTGGTTAGAAAAACATTTTATATAGCCCACCTAATCATGAAGGGATTCACATCTAGATCAGGGGAGGTCATCGTGCCTCTTTATTCATCCCTCATCAGGCCCATTATTGAGTACAATGCCCTTTTTGGGATGTACCTTACCAGACACCTGCAGCAACTGGAAAGACCCCAAAAGTACCTCACCAAGAGGATCAAAGGGCTCAAACAGATGCCATATGTTGCCCGGTTAAAGAAACTCCAGCTCTACTCAGTGGTGTACCATCTGCTCAGAGGCGATCTGTGCCTGACGTATAAAGCCATGTCCAACCCGGAATTAATGGACACGCTGCACCTCAGAAAATCCAAATCCCATCGAGCTACGCGCTCGAGAGACTTGAACCTCAGCACTGAAATAAATAGGACATGCTGGATGGACAGATTCATAACCCAGAGGCTCCCTTCACTCTGGAATAAAATCCCAGTCCACGTTAGGCTTAGTCCCTCATTGACTCTCTTCAAGAGGAATCTTGATGAGTGGATGGGAGATGGTAGGTTTACCCCGCGTATCACTTCTGTGTCACTGTTAGACAGAGGCACAGTATACTAACCTCGAAAAAGGGCATAGCAAAATTAATTTAAAATGGGTGGCGAAAGCCAAACACACTCTGGCTAGGCTTATAAATGCCCTAGGGCAGATAGCCTAGTATGAGCCAATGAACCTATGAACCTATGAACAACACAGGCAGTGTCAGGTTCACAATTTGTAGACCTATCTTCTGTCCTCATTTGTACCATACATAGATGAACGCTTTCCTGACTTATTTATTTATTTTATTTTACTTTACATTTGTTGACCGGACTAGTCTAACTGGATATATGTCCATTTTCAGTAGAGGCCCGGGGAGATAAGCTCCAAGACATAAACAAGCAAATACAAAAACAGTGCAAATTTCAGGTACAAAACATCATACAGGTAGAGTCCATAGTAGAAAAAGGAAGTTTAATTGTCTAGTGATATTAATAAAGGATTTACTTAAAAATAAGTATCGACAGAGGATAGAAATAATGTATTTTAGAGAGAGATGGAAAATATATAGTTAGCAGGAAGATATAACAGTGGGTGAGAAGAAATGGATAGGCAAAGCCAAGTTTGAAGAGTTAGATGACTAGTCAGGTTTGGAACAGGGGCATAGCCAGTGTGTTTTGAGGAAAAGTTTAAGTCTGTTTTTGAAGAGTGATAAAGAGATAAGTGAGAAGAGGTCACTGGGGAGAAGATTCCAGAATTTTCCAACAGCATTAGAGAAGAGAGAATCCCCAGCCCTGTTGTTAGGTTTAGAGGTGTGTACAAGAAGTTTGTGTGATGACCATAAGGACTTCAGATTTTTATAGGGGGTGATGAGGGTAGATAAAATAGGAGTGTTGGAAGGTTTATAAAGAGTCTGATGGGCAACGGTTAATTGGTGGAATTTAATCAGGTTTTGTAGTTCTAGCTATCCTAGCTGCTTTATATTAATACAATGGTGGGTTCTATATGCTTACCTGTAGCAAATCTGGCTATGTTATTGTAGGACATTTCCAATTTGCTGAGGTTATTCTTGGATAGATTAGTAAATATGGGTGAGGCATAGAGGAGTGTAGAGATTAGATGAGTGTGAGCTATAGTAGTTTTGGCTGTAGGAGAAAGGAAGGGTTTAATCCTACAGAGAGTGCCAATTTTTTTGTTGACAGTCTTTATAGCATTGTTGATATGGATGTCGAAGTTCAGATTGTTGTCGATGGGGATACCAAGTAGTTTGGTGGTAGGGTCTGGTGATATTATAGTACCATTGGTGGATGTCACAGAGAAATCAAAAGAAGAGGACTTGTGAGTAGGATTGAAGAGGAGGAGTTTGTTTTTTTGGGGGGTTCAAAAGAAGACAACACTGTGTGAACCATTATTCAAATGTGTTAAATACCTTCTGGGTAAGAGAGTGAAGGTCATAGGTGGATGCAGCTGAGCATATCAGTGTGGAGTTGTCAGCATATTGTATGCATGTGGCTTGGGGGATGGCTAGATGAAGGTCGTTAATAAATATGGAGAAAAGGAGAGGTCCTAGTATGGACCCCTGAGGGACACCAAGGGTAATGGGTAGGTGGGAGGATAGAGTGTTATGCCATAATACTGCCTGTTGTCATTTGTCAAGGTAGGACTGGAGCCATTTTATGGAAAGTGGGTCTAATGACAGGGATTTTAGTATGTTTATGAGAATCTGGTGATTTACCATGTCAAATGCTTTAGACAGGTCGATAAATGGAGCAGAAGAAAGATTATTAAGGTTGCGGTTACTGTTAATGCAATCAGTAAAGGAAAGGAGGGCAGTGGTAGTGCTGTGTGAGGGTCTGAAACCATGTTGACTGTTGGAAAGTAAGTTATTTTCAATTAAGTAGTCGAGTAATTGCGTATGGATGCATTTCTCCATGATCTTAGCCAAAGGAAAATGTAAGGCAATGGGGTGGTAGTTTGAGAGCCCAGTGGAGTGTCTACCTTTATGCAGGTGGATAACATGGGAGGCTTTCCATAAGGCAGGGATGTGACTTTGCTAATAGTCCTATTGATTAGTATGGAAATGGGGTAGGCAATAGCCTTGGCTGATAACTGTAGATATTCAGAAGGAAGTTGGTCTGCTGAGGGAGAGCATGGTTTCAGTTTATTTAAAAGGGTTAGAATAAATGCGGTTGGGACTTAACTTTTGCACAGTATATAAAACAATAATTTATTTTAAAATGATACATTTTTTAAAAGGAATATGTGGGAATTTTTTGATGTATGGCGTTTGTAAGTACTTCTTTTTTTATACCTTTACTGGCTATTGTTATGTGTCTATTTCTTCAATGAGCTAAGCATAATATTTCATTGCAAATCGTTTTGCTGTTTTTATGACATTTTCACATACTATAGCATTACTGTAGTCCATGTTATTGGGACCACTCTCTGAAATGTAACTGCTTCTGCAAACTGTTTAGCTTGTCTGTCATGTGCATTTTAGTTCACTGTTTCCACTGCTAAGCTACTTGAAACAAGCTAATAATCTTCTTTGCTCATGTTCATCCTGTATTCTACATATTCTACATACAACCGTCTTTCTAACAATTAGTTATTCTATACACAATCCTGTTCAGTCTCTTGTTCTGCCTCTTTATTCTTGCAGTCTTGCGCTAATTTCATCAATTCAACCATATACACACCAAGTAAACTATTAGCTTTGTGGTATAAATCTAATCTTTAAATACATTAATATTGTCTTGATAGAACATGGATTATAATGAGTCGTGTTATAAACTTACCAAATGTATTGATGTCTTACTTTTGTTTGGAATATCTGAGATGTAAGCTTCTCATCTTCAACCGGAAAAAAAAAAATTGTATGGCTGCCATTGTCTGTGTTCATTTGGAAAGTCAATTATATGACAAAAATGGTTCCTTTCTTCTCCATAAACTGAGAATGAGGGCTGTAATTCAAAAATGTTTACGATGATGGTGAAGCCTATTCTTGGAAGTTTCCCTATAATGGTAAACCCTTCCAATTCAGAGAATTCTCTTCTGCTGCTAAGGTGGTCTTACAGGCAAAACTGCATGCTCATGCTACACTTGGGGGGGGGGGGTAGTGCTAATCAGACAAGTGCTCCCCCAACATGTCTGTGGCTCATGATTTACTCAGCTGAGTAAAATGAATGTAGTCAGAAACATTACCCAAACACTCCTGTGGGAGTACTTGTGGTACAGATAATTTCAGCTAAGATGTGGGGGATTGTTAGTGTGCATGTGTGTGTGTGTGTGTGTGTGTGTGTGTGTGTGTGTGTGTGTGTGTGTGTGTGTGTGTGTTTGCATTTGTTGGATGTGTGTTACTGTGAGTGTGATCAAATGTGGTGGGCTTGATTACTGATGAGTGGACGTAGGTGTTTATCTGTGCATTTGTGTGCATGCATATGTATGTCTGTAAGTGTAGGGGTTGCCTTTGCTAATGTGATGCATGGGACACTAGGGAGAACACTAGTTTTGCCAGGTCTGAAAACACTAGTGCATAATTTAGAAACATGTTAATAAGATGATAATGACATGTTTCTAATTGCAGCCATTCCTGTCTCTGCATTGCACTTTCTCACTGACTCAGTAATTGATTAACCTGTATTTTCCATTTAAAACAAATGTTGAGAATTTTTCTCAATCCTGAGAAAGATATGCAAATGCTCTAAATAATTTAACAAGTTTAATAAGTAGAAATGTGAAGACAGCACTAGTAAAACATTCTGGTTGTGCAGAGAAATAATGCCCTAGCAACTATCCAGTTAAGCTGGGCTCGGTTATTGAACTTGGTGACTAAAAGATCAGTATGGCGGATGGGCATGCCTCCCAAAGTTTTTTTTTTTTGTTTTGTAAAACAATTATCCATTTATATTATTACATCATAAAAATCCATGTACTTAATTAGAGAATACAAATGTGCCATGTGATATTATCCATACCAAACAAAAGAAAATCAACACTTCTTAGCAAGATGATGATTGTAGCAATATTTAACCCCACCCCTTAAACCACAGTCACAATCTTAATCATTTCAGCATTTCTTGAACATTCAGTTTTTTTTATTATACAAGACTTCCTGACGACTGCCTTTACAAATATGCCAGATTGCAGGAAAATTAAAAAAAAAAAAAAAAAAAAAAAATATATATATATATATATATATATATATATATATATATATATATATTTTTTTGTTCATGGAAAAATGCTGGTATTGCATTTCTTTCCATAATCTCTATACAGTACTGTATGCTCATGCACTTTTATGAGATATTATATACGGAATTCTCTAGATAAAATATCCCAGAACCCTCAAACCCTAGTACAATGCAAGGAAATATGTGTCCTCTTCTATATAACAACACTCCTCCTACACTTTCTTTTAGAAATTGGCTTACATTTTATACAAAATTTTAACTTTCAATTGTTTTAAAGAATCTGCATAAAAGATCCCAACATTTACAGACATATTTATACTCAGACAATCTGTAATGAATTTCCTCTAAACTGTGTATACAAACTCCTCTGGTTTTGTCTATGGCATTTAGCCTGTTTAGGTAGATCACACAGTATGTCCTGGATGAGGCAGAAGCTTGGAACAAATATGAGGCTAGATATGTAGGATAGCCAGGTAGGTGTGGCTGTCCTATGGCTGAGGGTGGACAAGTTCTCATGGGTCATACCTTATGTCTATCCAGAATTGCAATATAACATCACCATGTTGGGGTAGGGCCTGGGAAGTGCCCTTGCATGTATGACAATGAGTGTGATGCAGAGACAGAAAACTCCATTCTGAATTTCTTCTTCTGATTCCCAACCCACTGGTGGCTGATGTGTTCCCAACTGTAAGGGGGAAGTATCATTTGCACAAAGTTAGGCGTATAGGCGCAATAACAAGCAACTGATGACTAGTGGGTAGCTAATCATAAAACAACAAGAAAAAGGAAAAAAATAACAACAGTAGCAAAAAGAAGTGCATGAATTAGAAGCTGAAATCAAATAAGTATAATATATAGATGCAGCAGAATTTGTTGTGAATAGGGAATAGGTAAAAAAATTGCTGTAATTGCATACTAAATACATGTATTTTAAAGAGAAATGCTAGTTCTTCAAAGCATAGACCAGATAGTCTTAACTATTAACTAACCAAGCTGCTCTATACAGAGTCTGTTCATATGATAAAACTCTAACTACAGTCTTAATTCTTATCTTACATCTTAAGAAAAAATAGCAACATTTTAACACTTCCTGGACAAATTAAGGTGAAAACAGCTTAACTGTTACTTTTAATGTACAATAAGAATTTTTGTTAGACAACTCAGATGTCATCTGTGGGTTAATTATATACTAATTGTGTCACTTGAAATATTCCAGACTTGGTCACCCGTGCAAAAAAGTAATAATATTAATTAAGTTAATAACATCAGCAGAACATATGAATAAAGCTTATATGCCACTGCACTTCAGTGTTACAGACATGAAGTAGTGTACTTCACCAAAAAGGAGAATGAAAGACCTCATCACAAAAGAATGAAATCCTAAAAAGGGAAAGTTAAGTATTTGACAGATAATGCTGTTACAAAAGAAGGCGACAGAATGACATAATATAGCAGCCTATATATTAAGACTTTAACTAGAACAAAGACAGATATTCAAAATCGCACTTCGGTAAACTCCAATAAATACAGTCAAAACTATTTGAAAATATAATGTAGCACTTGAACAAACACCTGAGCTTTTAAATGTATGAGTTTGATGAAAAAAAGTATACTATATCTGATGTTCTGTTAGATTTGCTTAAATCTGATAAAACTGAGAGGGGATTTATAGACAATACTGAAATTATGCTGTGCAGTCATATACAATAAAATAAGAATGTTCAAATAGGAAGTCACTTACAGAACCAAGCTGCACTAGCAGTCAACATGCCAAAATGAGCAAAAATGTGTATGCAGTTTATGCTTTAATTAAATGTAAGTGAAGAGAAGTCTAACGGTTGCATTATGATATACATTACAGACAGCTCTGCAACTCCTTTCCATTGTTTCAACTGCATCTGGAACCACCCAAGTTTAGAATACTTTCTTAATTTACTTGCCTTGTACTTGCTTTACACAGTGATCACTGCTGTTTTTGAACGTTGTTTTAAGCATTTATTTAATTCTGTGGCACAAAATAGTCATTTCTCTGTTTGTTGGCTTTTCTAGCCTGTGCACCTCCAAATCTCTTTGCATAAGGGTGAATTAGTCATGTAGAATTTGTTGACTCTTTAATCTGTATTTGAGAGGTGTTTTTGCTGTGCTTTTACATTAACAGATTCCAGGGTCAGACATCCTGTGGCAGAAGGTGTTTACCTGGGCTCTCTGAGTTAGGGAGCACTGGGGAAGCTCATAATATGGTTATTTATTGGCTAGAGGTCATAGGAGTCAGTTTTCAAGTTTTTTTTTCTTTTACTGGAGCTTTTCATCTGGCTGTGGTGGTTATCAGTGCCCTGTATAGTAACAAAAGCCAGGATTAGATCTGAAACCTGTTAAATAGTGTTACATTGTGTATAAATATGTTTGAGAAGCTACCATGTGCATTGAATAATACTACAATATTATAATACTACATAACATCCTGCCCTTAGCCCAGAAACCACCCTAGGAGACCCCTATTAAAACCCAGTCCTTAATTCTAAACAGCTAACCCTATTATAGCACCAGACAAGACAGATATGCAACATTCAAATGTCTATGTGGCCAGCTCTGCAGATTTGGGCACCTAAGGCAATGCAGCAATTGTTTCATGTTCTCAGACAAGCAGTTAATCATTAAAGAAAATAATGCAGTATGTGAGAGGTGTAAATACACAACTTCCTTGGAGGCAAAAAAATCTCACATACAAACAAGGTTGACAGGAATTCCTACAGTCCATCCCTCCAACATACTTTTCACTACAAACACAGATTGCCTTATGCTGAGGTGCTTAAAAAAAACCTTCTCAAATCTCAAAGACCTTCCAAAGTTACAAAAACACACCCCAAAAACAACACCAAACATCCCACATAAGCCTTCACCTAATGGTCCCCAAGTGCAAAGCCCATAAGGCAAGTATACACATTATCTAATACTCTTGTCAGTGGGGACTCCATTGTGGATCTGCAGCATTATAAATACAATTTGGATTAACTTTCTAAATAGGATTTTATGTACCTGTTTAAGTTATGACACTTTGAGCACTTTTATTAGCTAGATTTTAATTTGTTTCATTCTGTGGGTGAAATTTTATTGGAATCTCATAATAAGCATGCTGCTTGGGATATGGGCATTTTACTCTGAGGAAGTCCCTGTGCATTGTTTTGGATGAAAGCACTTAGTGAGCTATTTTTTTTACCTCTGGATTTGGCTTTATGCAATAAATGTTTATGATTTCACTTTTACCAGCCTGCATGGCTTATTATTGATCAATACAACCACTGTATCCTTTGGACTATTCTGGCTGCCACTTGGTTGGGGGATTGTGTCATTGATTTCCTGGTTTGGTCCTTTATTCAAATAATAGCATTGTGCTCAAAGTCCACTGTCTTGCAAAGCCACATACAACACCATCCTCCTCCATATCAGCACATATAGCAATGTGGTAGTTCAAACATAGTCAAAGAGTTGCATGCAAGTCCTGGGGCGTCACAGTGGTCTATGACGTGGTACACCTGTACTATAGCTGGCAGTCACCTGATACTGTATAGGGATGTTTGAAGCAGTATGCTCTTCCTTTCCTGCCAGGCCACTAATGGTAACGACTATGATATTGGCAATGGTCAGGGCTTGCAGTATGACTATTATTGTTTGTTGGGTGTGGGTGGTGGAAGTTACACTATTGTCCTGGCCAGATGGTATCTCCCAACCCAGGACTAAGAATGACCATGTTAATGTATCCTTCGACTGTGACTTAGTGTGCATGCTGGTGCCACTGTCAGACCTTAGCAGGGGACTGTACTCAGTCTGATGTTGCTGCTACTCCTCTATAGGTGTCAAAGTACAGGTGGTGTTACCTGTGGATATAAATACATAAATGACCATGTAATTAATTTTGGTCGGACTGATTTTCCCCTAATGGCTTGCATGCTACAGCCAGCTGTATCTTCATAACCAGAATATACACCTATCTGTAGCAGTAGCAGCTTTCCATGGCTAATCACACAATGTACCTCAGAGGACAGGGAAGATGGTTACTGGATATTGTGCTGTTCTGTGTGAACACATAGGCAATATGCCCTACTGTCTATGTATGGACCTAGCCCATCACCATAAAATATACAAAGCATCTCACTAGTTCCAGACCCATTGCTGATAATATGAAATATGATGCCTGTCCCATCAGTGTTACCCTGCCGGAATACTAGAAATGATCCTTCCTTGTGAAGCTAGAACTTGTCATGGGGTCATCCCTACCAATACATGTTTTACTGCAATTCTGTGTGCCTTATGTTCAGCCTTTCATGCTATAGCATATACATGCTTCTTCCATTGATGTATGAAGTGGTTTCTCCGACTCACTGAACTGGCATCATGCACCACCAATTCCCACACATGGTCATGGAGAAGCTAATGAGCACTCACTCTTCTGAAAAGCTGCTGTCCTTGTTTCCCGATGCCAGTAGCAAGACATTATTCAGTACTGGGCAGAGCTTGTTCAACCTCTGCCTTTGAAGAACATTTGTACACCTATGGGGAAAGGTGTCTGAGGGTGCACAGAGATAGCTATGGCACTGTTGCTTGCCAGTTGGCAGATAGGCAAACTCTAGGGCACAGATGGGAATAGTTTGTAAATCTCACATATTCTGCCCATCTAAGAATGAATGGAATTGGAGGGGGTGGTAGTCCAGTGTAATTGTTTTACCATCATCTATTAGGTGTGTAACTGCACAGCTGCATGAATGAAGCATGTTACAGATGTTAATATTATAGAGGTGCATGCATGTCCTCAGCTAGTTGGGTTTAGCTTTATTGGCCTGAATGTAACCATAAAGACTTAAAAAGTAAAAAAAATAGTGGATATAAGAAGCAGAGGTAAGGCAGAACTTAAGCAAGGCATCCTGAATGGTAGAGTACATCATTGTCATGAGTTATGTAAGCTTCTGCTATAAGTTTTTTTCTTTGCTATTTCTAACTAGATTTTCTTTCACCTTTTATTCAACTTGCTCTTTTAGAATGTACCATTAAAATGTCTGGATCTATCCCACTTATAAACATCCATAAGCACTCCCATGCCCAGTAGGCCTATTTATGATCCTTGTCTACTTTAAAATGAACAGATCAATCTTAATGTACTATAATTTGAATGTCAGTATAATCAGGACTCTTCTTCATTACCTTGCCCTCTCATTCTGCTTTCAGAGTCAATATTTGTATGAATAAATGTCTTCCTGATTTTGTGTTTGAGGTTATTTATGCATCTCCAGGCAGCAACTGCTTGTGACTAAGTATAAAAGACTATGACAACCACTGAGGAATATCTACAGCCTGGAAGTAAGAAAGAAGAAACTGACTGAGCATCATAAATTCAGCTGGGTGCCAGTTTGACCACTGGACTGCCTGCAGTATTCATGGTTTTGATGGGTCTATAGTATAACATCTTATAATATTGAACCCAGTAGAGCGAAACACCAGAAAACCGAACAGTCAGAATAGCAAATTTCTTCCAGGGAAAAAATGTGCTGTTCCGACAAACATACACACAACACAAGCACACCAAAATAAATAATCCACACACACACACACACACACACTTCACAAAACCCTACACTAAACCATACATACACCACTAGCTATACACTTACCTTAACCCAACCCTAACCCTAAAGTCCGTCATTATCGCACACTCACCTTACCCGCTCCCTAACCCTAATTCACCTACCCCACCCTAACCCTCATGTCCACACAATCGCACACTTACCTGACCCTCACCCTAACCCTAACTCACCTAACCCATGCCCAGTTGTACACTCACCTTCATTTGCACACTTACCTTAACCCAGTCTGTAACCTTCGCTCCACAGTTGAGGAAATAACGAAGCTGCAGAAATGGCCCACTGGATACTTTCCCTAGGAAAGTATTCGGTGTTCTGCAGCTTTGCTATTTCCAGCATTCACTCTACTGGGTTCGATATTAGAACATTCAAAGTTGTAAGACTTATGATGTTATAATATAGACCCAGTTTTGACACACTGAGTGCGTGACATGGGGCAAGAAAAAAGATAATTTTTATGGAAATAACTGGAGTGAAATGCCATGTTTAGGAAAATGGGTGAGGCAGCTTGGATTTCTTTCAGGAGCTTGTGACTTAAAACAACTAAATCTCTTTGACTGCAAATCTTTCAATAAGCTTTACTAACATAAAGGCAACATTTTATAACCTTAAATGTTTTGATGTCTTACTATTAATTTTGTTGTCTTCAGAACTGCTGAACCTTGAAGGCTGGAGCAGTCACGTCATGGGGAAATTTGATCCTTCTCTAAAGTACAGCGATCTCAGAGGCGGTATGAGAAAAGAGGTGGTGGGCTGCTATCCTTTACTCTTTTATTTTGAAGTTACTTAACAGAAAGTATACTAGTGATTGTAGATATGGGCAAGTTACCATCTGTCATAGTAGTGTTGATGTATTTAGTATCACTTTTTTTCATGGTGACAATGGAAATCTGCAGCACATGGTTTAATTTCTATGTGGAATGGAATCCCTACCTTACCAAAGAGGAATGTTGGAGAATATGAGATGTTTTGTGCAGATGCAACTACTGAAATGCTGTACTTAAACAGAAGAGCAAAATAACACTTTTTTTTGTTTCCCTACTATTTTGTATTATGCATTTTCACTAAGTTTGATTTGTGGAAGTTTTTTTAAAAAAAAAAATTGTTTGTGGGTTTGTTTTTTCACCAGCATCACTCAGCATGTTATCTCAGTCTCAAACTACACATTATTTGGATAAAGAGATGCAGAAACAGAATGGGCTACAAGCATACCATATGGTAAACTGTTTTCCTGTCAGGTTATAAATGTGATGCAATGTCTTGGTAATACATGATATTTGCTAGAAATTAGGAATGAACGTACCTCACCATCAAGTTCGAGGTCTATATACATAATAACATAAATACAGAATAACATAAATAATAACATCTATCAAAAAAACTATCAAGCACTCTGTTTATTATGTGTGTACCAGTCAGGAAAAAAAGCTGTCTTGAGCAAAAAGAGAGAGCAGCTTGTTACATTCAGAAGGATATTGAGATGCAGGAAATTAAAAATGGATGTCATATTAGCAAGTAAAAATGACCAATAAAGTTATCATCTTAGTAAGTCAGAAAAGTCGTAGGGAATCAGTAGCTCAAATCCAAAGGAAATCAATAAAATATAAATGATTCTTAGTGCAGAAAGTGAGGGAGAGAAAGTAATACAAAAGTTGAGAGATAAAGAGAGAAGGGAAAAAGCAACTTGTGTGGGCATTGGGAACATCTAGAAGAATTCATGATTAAAGTAATTTTAACAATGGACATAGTATAAAAATAATATTCACAAAAAGGAAATTACCCAGGGATAAAACTGATGTGCTCAAGTTATAAGTAAGATGGAGGATGACACTAAAAAATCAAGTATTTATTCCAGGATAAGCGCTTTCACGATAAAATCACAAATCGCTTCTTCAGATCAAAAGAAAACTAACACACCCACTGCTTTATATCTCAAACATCCAGTTATGTCAATTAAAGTCATATACATAATTAAAACAAAACATACGCAATAAAATAAACCTACAAAATATATAAAAAATATAAAGCATACATAAGACATACATTTAAACTAAAAGACTATTTATATAGTCTATGGGTTTTAAGAGCAGGTTTCAATGGGACATATTCATTTAATCCACTCCCTCTGGTAGCACCTGCTCTTAAAACCCGTAGACTATATAAATAGTCTTTTAGTTTAAATGTATGTCTTATGTATGCTTTATATTTTTTATATATTTTGTAGGTTTATTTTATTGCGTATGTTTTGTTTTAATTATGTATATTACTTTGACGTAACTGGATGTTTGATATATAAGGCAGTGGGTGTGTTAGTTTTCTTTTGATCTGAAGAAGCGATTTGTGGTTTTATCATGAAAGCGCTTATCCTGGAATAAATACTTGATTTTCTTGTGTCATCCTCCATGTTGGTAGTGTTTTCTGTGCTTTTTTGGTCTTACATATAAAAATAATATCCTCTAACTCCATCTAAGAGTGATTACATGCCTGCTTAAGAATTCAGAGATAGTGCAGAATGTCAAGTGAGTAATGTAGCTAAGTTACTCAGGCATTATGTTATGGTTGAACTAAGGCATTTCTGTGGATCAGAGTTTCGCTGACAAACAACATACTATGTTTGAAGCAGCAATACACTAACTACAAGCGAAAAAAAAATTACAAGTTTTGACTCCAGTACAGTGGTAGATTTCCACTTGCAACGCTGGTCAGCCGAGACAAAGGAATAAGTATGGAAACAAAATAGTCAGCTGGAAAAAGGATTGATTGCATACCTAGTATTTGTTCTTCCTGCTTGAAAGGTTATGGACTGCTGATGCACTGGATATCTACTTGCCAAAAATTATTTATACATCCTGATCAAAGGTCATTGAAAATTATAGATTCTAGCTGTTTTTTTTTTTTTTACAGGTATAGGTTCAGGGATAATGTTTTGGGCTGTATGAAGAAGGTTTTTATAAAAGAATTCCATCTGTTGTTGACTTTCACATACAGTACCACATTCCTCTCCTTGCCCTAAATTGGTAGGTATTGCTATAGTAATGTTTGAAATACATGTAGAGATGAACAGGTATGCAATCATGCATGAGGAAGAGCTCAAGTTGTGAATGTCTAATAGAAGCTAGGCAACTAGCATAATAAAATATACTTGAAGAACTATGCTCTATACTGCAGCACACAGATTCTAGAATGTAAGAGAATAAGACATTTTACAATACCAGTGGTTGTCTGAGACATAAAATTAATATTAAAGACAGCATGCTGTTTTGTTCAAGAACTTCTAAGTTTGGACCTGAAACCAATCATAGAAGAAAAGATACATAGATATACAGAACATTTTATGTTATGTATGCAGAGAGGTAGGCAAGATTCTATGCTGCCTTACCTACATTGTTCAGAAATTAATACATAAAATGCAGTAATATCAAAAATCAAGGTTTCAAAAAGTGATTTACTTTATGTACATATGAAAAAATATTGTACAGTGGTACCTGGCAAATATAAATTATATACAAACCATCTTGAAAACTTCAGACTTATAAATGTAAGGAATATGCACACACACACACACACACACACACACACACACACACACACACACACACACACACACACACACACACACACACGTACACGTGCGTGCACGCGTAAAACAAGTGCAACTAAAATCAAGATCGCTAGGACCAAAATAATCCAACAATATAGCAATAACCCATGCCTGGGTGTGGGTAATGCTGGATTTACCCATGGTTGGTGTGGTTTGTTCACGAGGGCGAAGCATTACCCACACCCAGAAATGGGTTATTGCTATTATACAATGACATTATTTAAGAAAAAAATAATTACTTTTGTTAAATAATGGCATTGTATAATGCCTCCTTCCTGCTCTTCTGCAGCTGTCTGGTATTCTGCGGCAGTTCTGATGTACTGCGCATGTGTATGCCTACGCAGTACATCAGAGCTGTGGGCAAAAGCAACTGAGAAAGCAAGATCTCCATTGCTTTTTACAAACTGTTTCGCTATGTTAAATGGGTTTAACATAGCAAGACAGCTTTAAAAAAAGCAACAGAGAATCTCCGTTGCTTTTTTTTAAAGCTGTCTCGCTATGTTAAACTCATTTAACATAGTGAGACAGTGTGAAGCAATGGAGATCTTGCGTTCTCCGTTGTTGTAAAAAAAGAGTTATAGTAATGGAAAAAGTCCGGGCGACTGGACCTTTTTCCATTGCCATAACTCTGATTTACAACGTGCACGCTGGCCAATCAGCGTGCACGTTTTTGAATGTTAATGGGGGGTCGTTGTATAATGTTGATTAAGCCATTAATAGCACAGCTGTTGCAATACAAAGTAGTACAAAGCCTTAATTATTCATTTTAAGCAACGCATGCGGGTTGAGACAATCTCCTATTAGAATTAGCCTTAGTTTCTTGGAAAAATACTCAGTCCACTGTGTTCTCATGGATAGGTTACAAAATAGCTGGCTTCACCAGTTATTATAAACTCCAACATTATGGAAATTAAATAAGTAAGGCTTGTTATACTGCAGATGTGCTATGACAACTTTTAATGTAGCCCAATCAAACCTGTATACGATAATAGAACAGGTAATATTGCCTGATGGTACACAGTAGTATTAACAATTTTTAGCCTGTTCACTTGTTTCAATGTAGTATTTTTTACCGCATGCATTAGCCATATTCTTTCATGGGCTGTGACTTCGCTTAGTCATCCTTTGGTCTTTTTAGACCCAGATACTGAGACATTCTTCTAGCTTCACAAAGTGGATCTTTGCTTAACTGTGTTGAAACATTTCTGCTACGTTAGTTTACCTTCTACTCAAGAAGTAAGAACATCTGTAGTCATGTAATTTAAGATAACATACCATCTCACCAACAGAAGCTGGGAACCACTAGTTTCTGACCAGGCAAGAACTGCATTCATACTTTTGTATGGGCTGAAATGTTAGCAATTTGAACATATTTAAATAACAGTGGATTACAACCAGACACTGCTTTCCTAATTCTCAGCAAATGTCCGATCCTTAGCGTTAAATGCAAATATGAATGTATACTGTAAATGCACTATAAAATGGCAAGCATGCTATGTGTCAGTTTATAAAATGGAGACACAGGCTGAAATGTCTAACAAACAAAAAAGTCATTAGGCCTTATTTTTATTTGATGCTTCTTACGGGTCTGAGCAGCAATTGTTTTTACTCTGCCTTCAAATATTTGTGAAATTTTAAAAGAAAGACAATCAAGAGGATCTAGTGAACAAGCTATTTTCAGCATCTGCCATGTTGTGACTGGAGTCATACATTCATTTTACAAATCTATGTCTAATAAATATCTAATATTTAAGAGTAAAAGGTTACAAGAGTTCTATTTTACAGAAATTGCATATCTGGACACCATAGTTCTATTGCTTCTTCACTAATGTCTGAAAATCATTTCAGCATGCAGCAAGGACTGCCTCACTTTTTACTAGAAAAGCATATATATATATATATATATATATATATATATATATATATATATATACACTGTGAGAGGGAGAGAAAAAGGTATATAGATCTCTCTATATATTGATAGTTGGATAGATTTTTTTCATAAAATGCATGGTGCATGGAATAAGATGGAACATGAAAGCACTTGTTAACCCATTCATAATGTCAAAAAATGCAATGCTGATCTGGAATATAAGCATACTCTTAGCTGATACTCAAAGTATTATGTGTGTGACTGGCACTGGGTATCACCACAGTGGAGAAAGCATGCCTTTTAGATAATGGCAAAAATTCATAAATTTGTCTGTAATACTTCACACCGAGGATAACAGTAGGATATGGAAAACAGAATCACTGCTCACTTGCAAACTACTTCTGTATGCAGGAAAGAAAATGAACCAGCATTCCCTTTCAGATTAATGAGACTGAATTGAAATGTCAACGTATTTTAATGACTGGGGAAGGCGATTTTATCTCCAGACATCATAAGCAAATGGCACATTTCTAAAGGGTCAAAAGGTAGAAATTTTGATTTCATACCAGAAATGAAGGCCTTAATGTTCCTAACATTATTTTACCTTTGAAATATCAAGATGCAATAGGTTTTTACATAACAGAGCAAAGTTCTTATGGAAAAATATGCTTTTGGTATGAGTGCATATATATATATATATATATATATATGAGTAAGTATATATTTATTTATTATTTGTTTACCAGGAAAGCCTGGCTTGGAACAAAGCCAATTTTCAGCAGAGGCCCGGGGAGAAACACTAATGTGGGAGGTAACCACAGCACCCAGTGGAAACCCACATAAATATCGAGAGGACTCTACACAGAAGGTAATTCAGCTAAGAATTAAACCAGAGAACCCCTTGCTGTGAAGCAACAACCCAACAACTGCATCACTGCACTGTACCAATATATATATATATATATATATATATATATATATATATATATATATATATATATATATCATGTATTAGCAAATTAGAGTCCCCCAAGTGCTTAACTCATGTTCCATTGTTCCTATCACCTGATAGCTTTGCAAAACTGCAGCCTGTAGTCTCGACAAAAGTTTTTTTTTTTTTTATATGATCAATACTGTTTGTCGGTGTGTGTGTGTGTGTGTGTGTGTGTGTGTGTGTGTGTGTGTGTGTGTGTGTGTGTGTATTTGTAACATTAGTAACAATCAACTGCACTGTACTATAGCAGCGTGCCTGACTTCTTGTTCAGAGGATTAAAGAACTGTTAATGAGCTGTGCCCTCTCGTTCAGTGGTGCAAGGCTTGTTTCTATCAGCCACTATTGCCTAACTGTGTTACTCTGAGCAATTTACCAGGCACAATTCCTGGGCTGAAAAAAATCCATGGAGATCAGTGCTCTACACTGGAAAACACATACTACTACTACTAATAATAATATTAATAATACTAATATTTTTAAGCAATCACCCTGACACATGAAGTATTGCAGCTGTTACTAAACATATTATGAAGGACTATTTCAGCTGACAAAACCAAAAAGAATAAAATGTTCCCTCAAATTTACGAAGCCCGTTACAGCGTACAGGATTAGTCTAAGAGCTATTTTTGGCAATATGCCCTACATGCGATCCAGGAATGAGCTCCCGGGATGTGCACATGAGCTCTTAGACTAATCCTGCATGGAAAGAGCCCCTGTATGCAAATTACCCTCATTTGCAGGTGAAAACCATGCGAATGAGGGTAATTTGCAATCCAGGAAGCAGGCAGCTGTCAGTGCAGGACGAGTGCAGTCTGCAGAAATGTACTTGGTTAGTAACCAAGTATGTTTCTACAAACTACAAAACAGAGCTATAACAGCTCTGAATAAAGACTGCATATCAGTGATGAAGCATGGCAATGGCCAAGTAGAAGGCCATTGACAATGCAAAATGTGTAAAAAAAGAAAAAAAAAACAACGTTTAAATTCCTTTCGCTGATCTTGCCTGTTTAAGCATAGGGCAGCGGCGCGCAAATGGGATCGGGGGGAAAGTAATAAAATAAACCTAAAATAAGCATTCTATCTAAAAGCAGTATTCAGCCATGCAAGTCAATGGCAGCCATAAGTCAATCTGGCCAGTGAGTAATGTTTGCTAAGGGGGGAGGCCCAGTGTGGGACATGTAACTATGCATTAGCAGGCAATCCTATGCAAATGAGGGGAAGGATAGTGAATCCCAGATTTCCCCAGGGTGTGAGGCAGGTCCCAAGAGTTGTTCTTCTTTCGGCTTTTCCTGGTTAGGGGTCACCACAGTGGAACTTCAGTCTGCTAATGATTGGCAGTAGATTTTTTTATGGGTTCCGAGGTGCCAGCTCAACGTGCAACCTTCAACGAAGGCACGCCCATTCTACACATATCTTTTGAAAACCACTCGACCACGGGGAGGACATGCAAACTCCACACAGCAGGTGCTCCAGCTGAGAATCGAACGGGAGAACCTCTTGCTGTGAGGCAACAATGCTACTGCTGCACCACCGTGGCTTAGAGTGTAAGAGTAGAAATAACTGAGTGCAAGACTAGGAGATATGTGGTATCATGGGTGGGTGTGTCAGGCATACTGTAAGTGGATTTGAGCCCTGTGGCTCAGGACTGCTCCTAGCTTAGCACAGCTCAGCTAGAAGTTTATCCAAACCCCCTAGCACTCCTTACAAAGTGTAAGCACGTGTGCGCACTGCGTACTGGGTTTCACAGGAAGAAATAGGAAGTTAAACCAGGAAATAGCAGTTCTGTGCACATATGAGCACTCTGTATGCACGGTGCACACACAGACCTAAACAGGGAGGCAATGGGAAGGGAAAACAGCAGAAGGAAGGTAATCAAGGAGAACTAGCTGAGCTGCCAGGTTAAATGTATCAGAATCAGCTAATCACACAGGCAGCAGACCAGCCCAGCCCAGAACACCACTATAAACCAAGAAAACACTTACCCCTCTGGTTTATCCACACTTTACACCACTGGTGTATACAAGTGGGAACATTTTAAAAACAAACCTACAAAATGAGAAGGGCTGCAGCAGGCAACATAGAACATGTGCAAGAGGTTGAGGGTGATGAGGATGTCAATGCTGTCATACAACCCACAGTGAGGAGACAGAGAAGAGTGTAGAGACCCAGGGTAACCTACCAGGGGCTACATGAGCTGGAGATAGTGGAGCGCTGTAGGGTGGACAGAGACCTCCTACAGTAAATCGTTGAGCTGTGCAGGCCACACCTGACGCACCACACTGGCCGAGGGGAACCCATCCCAGTGGATACCAAGGTATGTGCAGGTCTAGGTATACTAGCCACAGGTACCTCCCAAACCACAACTGGGGATAACATGGGCATCGCACAGGAATCAGCAGCCAGAGTATTCCACCAGTTCCTGGATGCCAGGTCAGCACATGCCAGTGAACATGAATATTTCTTCAAAACACGTGAGGTGTTGACCCACAATATGTGTCTCTTCCACCAAATAGCTCACTACCCTGGGGTAGTGGGTGCTATAGACTGCATGCACTTACGCATCAAAGCACCACCCGGTGAGCTGGGTAGGGCCTACATCAACAGCAGGTGCATCTCCTCCATCAACGGCCAGGTCATATGTGATGCCCAGGACATTATACTGAATGTATGTGCTGGCTGCCCTAGAAGCTATGACGATTCACACATATGGCAACTGATGCAGCTGAACCACAGATTTGCTGATGTGGACATCCCCTACTGTCACTTAATGGGGGATGCTGGGTACCCACTACAGCCGTGGCTGATGACACCCATCAGAAATGCACACACACCTGAACAACAATGCCATAATGAGGCACACGTACAGGCCAGAAATATAGTAAAGTGTGTGTTTGGGATGCTCACGTCACGGTTCCGGTGTCTGGACATATCTAGTGGAGCCCTGCAGTATTCACCAGCTACATGTATCCAAATAATGGTATGTGCTATGCTACACAATATGATCCTGCAGAAACAGCTGCAGCAGGAACAGCATGGGGCTGGGCCACACAGCCCCCGACCAATGCCAAGGCCTGTACAGGCACAGAGTGACTCGGAGGAGGAACAACTTGAGCTTGCCCCAGTAGGCAGAAGGTGGCATGCCCAGTATGCTCTGGCCTTGGCAAAGAGGCAACACATAGTATATGCATTGACACAGTAGGGGCCCAGGGAATGACACCTCTCTCTTACTCACACAGACAGTAAAAGGGATGCCAAACATAATACTACCTGTGCCCAACCATGTATACGGAGTGTACTATATACATCTGAAATAGGCAACCCTCCAGCACCATCCTGAAGTCTGGCACACTCTCAAGGTAAGTCAATCAACCTACCAATTGCCAAATGGAGTCAAATGTGTGTTTTACCTGTAGCTATGGTATGGATGTGAACATGCAAGGGAATTGGGTAGCTGGATGGCAAGGCAGCAGAGAGTAGACAACCATAGTGGCATCATGAGATCTGTAACACATACTGGAGTCACCATAGTAGCCAGTACTACACAGGGTGACAAAATCCACTGCAAAAAATGGCCTGAGCGACAGGGTGTCCATAAGAGCCACACATGCCATTCAGAAAGGATCACATACCCAACAACAGTCTGAGCCAGCAGGACAGGTGAAGACTGACACAAACAAATGCTGTACTGTGCCCTATGGGTAACCCCTCCCCTAGGCCTACACAGACAGAACACAGCAGGTCAGGCAGTCGGATGTAAGTTGTGAAGGCTAGGAAGTCAGAAACCAATATGTAGGTAAACAAAAGTAGGATCTGTACTATACTGATAAGCCCTAGCCAGCAGGATGAGCAAGACTACAGACTGAAATGGAGTGCATGA
This sequence comes from Protopterus annectens, assembly GCF_019279795.1. Classification (NCBI taxonomy): domain Eukaryota; kingdom Metazoa; phylum Chordata; order Ceratodontiformes; family Protopteridae; genus Protopterus; species Protopterus annectens. The sequence continues at coordinate 463,744,037 of NC_056735.1, forward strand.
CATACCAGTACAGTCCTAGCAAATGTGTAGACGTGTCAGGTGCACCCCCCAATCCAATGTACACTTAGAGTAACAGGTGTTCCCCCTCCCCACTCCTGTGTAAAACAGTAGAAACAATCAGGTGCCCCCCCCCACTATGCAAAAATGTAGCAACAGTCAATGGCAAATGACCGACACAGCATGCTACCTGACGGTGTACAACACAAAGGTCAGTACAAACTACCTGGACGTGATCCACACATGCAACACAGATGGCCATACTAGACATGCTCACACACTTAGAGGAATGAAGGCAATGTCAGTCAAAAACATGCTGAGAGGTCATACTGGGCATGCTCACACACTTAAACACATGAAGGCCATGTCTGCAAACACCAGTGGACCAGACATATCTGGAAGTTGCAGTTCTCAGTGTGGACACATATCAGTATACACCACTCCTGCCTTGCACACACAGTAGATAGGAATACAGAAAAATATGTAAGGACAACACACTATAATAAGCCACAGGTACACAGGCATAGATGTGTGGAAGAGGGTGACCGTGACAAAGAGCCATGCTGGCCTGTCGCAACTGGCACACAGCCAAAGGGCTCCCAACACATGAGGTATGGATGTAACCCACTGCGGATACTAGCCACCAGTACCTGTCAGCATGACAGACTATGTGGTGTATGTGCCAGCTGTGCAACAGGACTGTACAAGGAAGTAGCTGTATACATGCACCTGTGATTATGACCCCCCGTGTGTGCACACATGTGGCATGTCAACCTCTACATGAATGGGGTATGGCCCATGCACACACTGCCCTCCTCATAGCAGTAGTATGACAAGCCTGCTGAGGTCATCCAATGTGAATTACACCTTTGGGAGAGCTATAGCTCAGTAATATGCATGGCACGTCCCATAACTGCGTACTGCTGTAGTGACAGAGTAGTTAGGTAGTAGTACTAACCCCAGACCTGTCAATTGTGTGAGTGTGTGTTTGTGTGCATGCCTGTCTGTCTCTGAATGTGTAGAGGGAAATGCTTGTTAGGCTACTCACACTTCGTATAATACATATATTCAACTTTGGCAAGGCTGCTGATGTCACTCACCTAGAAGTAAACCTCTGGGAAAGTGGTAGCCCAGTAATCGCCGTAGCGTGTTCTGTAACTGTGTACTGCTGTAGTGTGATTTAGAACGGTGGTAGTGTTCCATCTCCATCCATGCCAGTTCCAGATGTTCTGTGTGTGTTTCAGTGTTTGTGTATGGAGCAATGCATTATAGGCTACTCACTCGCAGTACATTACAAATTCCCTACTTTATTAGCCCTGCTGATGTCATTATTTGTGAAATACACCTTTGGGGAAGATGTACTTCAGTAATGTCTGTGGCGTGTACTGTAACTGCATAGTGCTGTAGTGTAGTAGTTACCTAGGGGTTCTACTCCCAAACATGACAGGTGTGTGTGTGTGTGTGTGTGTGTGTGTGTGTGTGTGTGCGTGTGTGTGTATGTGAGTGAGTGTGTGTGTGTGTGTGTGTGTGTGTGTGTGTGTGTGTTTGTAACTCATATCCTGTGTAGAAGAGGTTGTGAGTCTGTGACACCTGTGGGCAATGTGGAGGGGTTTTGTTAATTTCATTTATGGTGGCCCTACTATATATCACAATGTCAACCATACAGAGATAACAGATGTAAATAGCTGAGAGGCTGGGGTGCAAAGCCATACCCATACATGTGACATCAAGGCAAGCAAATCACAGTTAGCAACCCCATTCTGCCTTCACATGTGACTCACAACGGGCATACCATGCCTGACAACATGCCCTGTATGGACAGATGACACTGACATCAGGAAATGCTGTTAGTAAGCTCTCAATGTAGTTGCAGGGTAAATCTGCTGACCAGTACCACTTCCTGCCACAGGTGGACAAGACTGGCACATTTGATGATAAGCGGTGTTCACAGCTTGGGCCAGATACCCCAGGTGCAGTTCCATATGTCACTGTACATGCATGTAGGAGGTATACACATCCTAGACACCATCCAAGTCATGGACTAGGGAACACATACATGGCAAGTGATGCACAGCATTGGCCACACACAGTAGTCACCCAGGTGACTGGATGACAGATGCAATACCTACCTGTGTGGGCAAATGCAGAAGCTACAGGCCTGTGCCACAATGCAGACCATTGTCATGTGGCCTGATGCCTAGGTATACCCATCGCCTACCCTTGTATATCCTGCTGGCAATGTTGGCCACCACACACCCGTGCAGACATGCACCCATGCATGTCCGAACTGGCACCCTGTGTGTTCATGTGTGCGTTGCATCATGCGTATGTCCACATCCACATGCACTACTCCCCTCAGGGCACAGTGAACCATGCCGCCTAATGTCTGACACCACCTCATACTAACTGCCTATATGACCTCTGTATGACCCGTGTGGTACACGTGTTCCCTGCACATTGATGTGTTATGGCAATCCCACTAGTGACGAGTTGCACTCCTGGCACTGCCAAGTGTGTTAATGTGTGTGCGTCCCTGTGTGAGTGTGCCTGTGCTGACGCTGGCACCTGTTCATGCAGACAGACACGTGTACGTCACCTACTGTATATATACCATATCCGTGTTACAGATGCCACTCACCACCACATATATGTTCTGAGTGCTACCCAACAGATAACCCATGTAGTGCATACAATAACAGCAGCGAGCTGTGATAGCACTACATAACTGTCAGGTGTTCAATAAACTGTGCTGGTAGGTGTGTGCCACAAACATGCATCATTTTTACCCTCCCACCCCTCCCTGACATGTATTCACCTCTGTCTGCCTCCCCCACTCCATCTCTGGTGGATGTGGTGGCCCACACCTGTATAGCTTAGGCAGCAGCATGTGTATTTTAAGTGATGCTCATGATCAGCTGATGGCCTCTGCATGAATTGCAGCCCTTCCCTAGCTGATTGCATGTGGAACAGGTGTGGTAAAATTCTCATAGCCAATTGCATGGAAATGAACTACAATACCTGGGAACATCCTGGTGGTGTTGGCCCTTGTCTGTCACTGTGAGCGGGAGCTAGAACTGTCATTTAGCAAACAACATTTCAGATGGGTTGGGGATTTACCTCTAACAGCATACACTGTGGAAAGAGGGCAAAAAAACAGGAGGGCGATGTGCCTAACCTAACTACAGGCTGTAAGGGCTGCTATACTGCATATGGAGTAATTTTGGATAAACATTGTTTGTCTGGATATGCCTGTCATACATGTCGCAGTACCTGCCATGTCAGTTCCATGTACATTAGGAATCCCCATCTGCAGGGTTATCTGCAGACTGGGCAGTATTGTGCCTTTGGTTTCATGTGTTAGCCACAAAGCATCTATCTGTGGAATGCAGAAGGTAGTGTGAGGATTGCAGTCTTTTGATGGTGAAGGCCATGATAGTTACTGACTACATATCCCTCATTGGACATATGTTGCAACAAACCCTGTTACAATGGTAGATTAATGAGGGTATTACACCAACATGACTATACTGGCCCTGTGTATGTGCTGTCAGCGACACCTCTGTCAACCTTTGTACATATGTCATGCATGAAGTAGTGCATATGTGCTGTACACTGTAAATAGTGTCATCATATCTGATAACAAGCCAGTGATATATCAGAGTGCTACACACGTCATGTACTGTAGAGGTTACATTTAATGCCATAACCACATTCTGTGGATGTTTGTACAGTACTGAGGTCTGTGTAGTGATGGTGAATGTCGGCATTGTGTGTATTGTTAATATGTACTATGGCCTGTGTACAGACTGTGGTAGATGTCATTGTTCTAGCTCACCTTCTATTTGATGTTACATGCTGCCCCACTGTATGGTACCATTTTACCTTACATGTTTGTACGGCCATACACACACATGTCCCATACCATAGACAGCCATCAGACCAGACTGTGTAGCAGCCCAGTATATGTAGGGTCATTCTGTGAGTGGCACATATGAGGATGGTGTAGGACAGATAGTCCATATACTGTACTTTTATGCTAGCGTACCATATGTGGTTGTGGCTGTGTTCACTTTGATTGTGGTTATGCACTGTCATACAGGTGTATCCTACCCTGTGCTGTGACATGGATGCCGAGCGTGCTATATATGCAGGTACTGTACCATGATAACCTTAGGATGTCTGTCAGTAGCCAATGGCACACATGTTATGAGCAGATGTCACCTTCCACATACACCATGTCTGTGACAACAATCCCAATGACAGTAGTAAATGTCTAATAATATACCAGCTATACATACCAGACATCCACTTGCACTACGACATTGGGACTATAGGGGCTGGTGTAGGGCTACACTCCATGTCCAGGATATATGGTGGGATGATATGGACATGTACTTATCCAGCTAGACATATATATATATGTATGTATATATATATATATATATATATATATATATATATGTATATATATATATATATGTGTATATATATATATATATATATATATATATATATATATATATATATATATATATATATATATATATATATATATATATATATATATATATATATATACACACACATATTTATATATCTGAGTACACATGTGTAGTACTTCCAATTACCACTGTCATGGTAACCACCCACTATGAATCCCTACATCATGTGGGTGTATTCCCTGTACATTCCCTGTGTGATGGACATCCTTCCTGTATGTGGGCATCAATGTTACAGACAGTAGGTAGCAATACCTCTTACTGGAGAACCTGCACACTCAGGGCAGCCACATATATGTAGGAGGATCAGGACATACAGACAGACTGTGAGTAGAGTGGTGTAATACTTCACTTCTTACTGGTGTTACAGGGTGTGTGTGTGTGTGTGTGTGTGTGTGTGTGTGTGTGTGTGTGTGTGTGTGTGTGTGTGTGTGTGTGTGTGTGTGTGTGTACATACTAGTTTACCTTGGACTGCAGTCTGTCTGCATAGCTCACTTCTGTGGGCTTATTCTCTAGCTGGACAGAGGTGTGCCTATGTCCACCACACAGGTCCTGTGTCAGATATTACACTGGCAGTGTGAGTGTTGCATGCTAGCAGTACATGGGTATAGCCATTTGTGTCCCTAATGTCTTATTCCTGCATAAGGGAATGTTGCAACACATCCTGTAACACCAGCATGTTCCAGGGTGTGTAACTGCAATATTGCGGGTATGGCCCTGTGTTCCTACACATATGGCAGCCTCTGTCCTGCTGTGATACAGTTAGGGGTTGTTAGGTAATGGCCTATCATTAACTACTGCTAGCATTCCTACTATCATCCCACTCATAACGTGGACATCCACAACATTTGTTTGCCAGGGACTATACAAGACAGATACATTGACATTACCACAAGTAATGAATGTCCCCCTAGGGTTTGACTACAGGGAGTAATTGGAGGCTGCTGAACTACATCTGATACTGTTGATTGTTACGTATTGTGCAGGCAAATCCTTTGTCTACTGTTGTACGAATTGAAGGGCTTAGCCTGGACACCATAGTATGCTATATATCCAAACTGTCTGCATCTACTGTTTTGTATGGGCATTGCAGCCATCACTGGTTATATACATCAACATCCATATGCTGTCAGTAATGGCATACATTATTGTATGGTACACAAATAAATGTTGTCTGTGCATACATACCTGTGTGTTATGTCATGGCCTTCGAATTGTGAGTGGGTATATATGCAATGTAAGTATCCCTTTTGTAGGGCTGGTTGCCACACCACACATGTCACAGGTACCAGTTACAGGGCTTGTGGCTGGGGATATACATTGCAACCAGTACGCCCACACTACTTCTACACATGTATGGCTACAAATACCCTCTGTCTGTTTATATGTGTATGTACCCATATATCGCATATATGTACCTGCACATGACTCAATGTATGGATGTGTGTGCATATCTGTATCATTGTAATGTGTACCCCCTCAACATAGTACATTCCCTGCGGTACAATGGCCTATCTGCATGATATGGTACAGATATTGGCCTGACATGTACAGGTGACATGGATTACTGTTAGAGCATTGTAGCTATGTTGTGGTGGGTCCTGCTGTCAAGTACTGCATGTGCTGGATACTGGATTGCACAGCATATTCGTTAGGGCTAGGGTGGGGGTTACAAAGCAGTAATTACCAGGTATCCCTCATTTGTGCCCCCACCCCCATTAACTGTGCTCATGGTCTGTTATGTAGTACGTAGTTGGCCAGGAGTCCATTCCCATGTTGAAATCATATACTCATGTCTATCTGTATATATATACACACACACACACACACACACACACACACACACACACACATATATATATATACATATATATATATATATATATATATATATATATATTTATGTATATCTGCATAAGTATATATGTGAAACCCCCATATATAGAGGGATAGAACTGGACATTGATATAGCTCAAGCTATGTATATGTATCCATATATATCTGTGTATGTATGTATATATATATATGTATGACTGCTGTTATATGGTTATTTGTGAGTCATACATACACACACATATATATATATATATATATATATATATATATATATATATGTCTATAGCTGTCTATCTGTCTACATTTACAGATGTTTATCTGTCCATATGTCCATGCATGTTCAGCCTATATGTGTGGCCTGTACCTCATTCTCTTGGCAATTGACATGGATGACCTTAGGACTGAGGTCAGTCATTCGTGCCGACACATACATGTTTCAGATGTATCATCTCCATCAATATATGTGTTCTACTACATATAACTGTGTAACTTGTAATGTTTTAAGTGTATTAGAGCAAGATATGACAGATAACCCTCTATGTACCCACATTATGGCACACTATGTCTGGGATTCTTGCATTAAGAGGTTGTGTGGTGTGTTATTACTACATTTCTTGTGCTGTTGACTGATTGTGCTGGATGGTATGTATGCGAAATAAGTGGTTATGTACATCTGCTATGGTTTTCTGGTAAATCACATAGTGTATGATGTGCAGCGTCCCAGGTGTGGACCTTCCAGAGGCTGTATATTTTGTTTCAGGGCAGAACACAGGCTGTCGGATACAGAGTGGGTTAGGGACATTTGAGCTTCTGTATGCGGATATGCGCGGGTTTGCACAGAGCCAAGCAATGCTAACCTTGGGTTGCATTTCCTTACACTCAGCTAGCATCTACTTATCTCAGTCTATGTAGGCAATGCTTAACCCCGCGCAAATACACATACACACACTTACAACTGCTTATCCATGCATACTACTGCTGTTATGTGCTTACACATGCTTATTAGTGCCTTAGTCATTATGACACTTCACATGTGCATTTAAGGCTGTACTCCTGTGCAAATATAAATGTTACTTGGTAGGTTATACAGCACAACAATGTTAACATACGGATATCACATGGAAAATAGGATGTGCTGCAGTGGGATTCGACCTGGGAATGCGCGCGCATTAGGTGGATGTTCTGGCCACTACACTATTGCTGTTTTGCTTCGTTTGCATATGTATACCATAATGACATACCCATGTTCCGTTCCCCTGCCCCCAAGCTCCACGTACACAGCATCCATCCATTCCCCGGTTGCTAGCCCTGCCATACCACACCTCCACACATTTCCCACTCTGCATGTCTCGGTACACCTCCAGTATACTGTCCCCAACCAAGCATCTGCAGGCTCTTCATCCGTTTAGTCCATGTACGTACCAGCCTTCCCTTGATCCTCCACCGATACTGGTGGTGATGTCGATGTGACCCACAACTGTTGGTTTATCCCACCAGGGACAGACCTGTTGTGTCAAGAGTAGACCTAGCTGGTCTACAGTGTTTCTATCACTGGTAGCATCCTGCCAGGGTATTGTGAAGCAGTGGTTTGCTCACACACCTGGCCAGCCTCATCTCCCGGTTCCACAGAACCAACACCCCAGGTGTGACATACTGTGCATGAAGCATACTCACACGCCCCCACGGTGTGCACCGTATATCATTATTTCCTTTGGTATTATGCAGGACTACAGTTCTTACTGTATGATTGGACAGGCACTGTTCTGTGCTGCACATAGACTGCTCATAATACTATGGTTGAGCAATGGACACGTGTTCTGGTATTAATCTACACAATTATATGCATTTCCTATACTGTTGGATGACTGTGATGAGTTTGTGATCACAGCAGCTGAATGTGTATCCACCATGACTTAGTGGAACTCACGTCGACTATAGTGTGCAGGGTTGGGGGTTTGCAATCTGGCAGTGCAGATTTTTGTTAATGGCCACAACAACAGCTGTTGGCTACAGAGTGACTAAGGCACTGTAGAACATTTGTAGGTGGGTATGCACTGGTTTGCATGAAGCACAACATTACTGACCTCTGGTTGCGGTGTTTTCCAATGAGTTAGCCTTTACATTGTTTCACCAGTGTGGTACTAGCATACCGGCAGCCAAACAGGCTTACACCCACTTGCTCCCGCATACACACACGCAACATTGTGCATTTTGTTCACATCTGTCAATCGGGACAATCAGACTATATGCTTGTCTATTGTCAGTGGTGACCCGGGGTGTAGAGCTCCACATTGACCCCAGCTACTTATTCCAATTAATACTGGGGTGTTCACATTCATAGTGGGTAAAAGACATAACATAGCTATGTTCCCCATTCATCATGCTTAGTTTATGTTAAAATGTCGGTATTATCCATGCTTAGGTCAGGTTTACATGTCAGGTATGACTGTTGACAAAGTTCAGTTTAAGGTAAAGTTGGATTCCTGTTTCACAGGTCTAGATAGGTTACATGCAGGTATTCGGGGTAGGTGTAGTTATTCCATACCTGTGTGGTAGAGTAGAGGGGAATAGCTAAGGAGTAGGTAGGTAGTGTGGGTGACATTGTAACTGTATAGTAGCCTGTAGGTATAATTGGATGCAGAGCAATAGGGAAGGTTTGTCGGATGTTGGGATTTGTATGTGAGGCAGGACAAGAGGTGTCGGTATCACTAGCTGATGTGGTATAGAGTGTGAGGTGGGGGGAGGGTTTCGCAAGGTGGTGAGCCTGTGCTGCTCCAGGTGTGCACGTGGTGTTCCTTCATAGGTTCATAGGTTCATACTAGGCTATCCGCCCTAGGGAATTTATAAGCCTAGCCAGAGTGTGTATGGCTTTCGCCACCCATTTTAAATTAATTTTGCTATGCCCTTTTTCGAGGTTAGTATACTGTGCCTCTGTCTAACAGTGACACAGAAGTGATACCCGGGGTAAACCTACGATCTCCCATCCACTCATCAAGATTCCTCTTGAAAAGAGTCAATGAGGGACTCTGCCTAACCTGGACTGGGATTTTATTCCGGAGTGAAGGGAGCCTCTGGGTTATGAATCTGTCCCTCCAGCATGTGCCCACAAATTACCACATAGGTGGTAATCCATTAAGTACAGAAGAAGTAATTAGGGACCTGGGGACCCAAGTTGATAGCAATCTCTCATTTGACAACCACGTGGCCAAAGTGGTTAGAAAAACATTTTATATAGCCCACCTAATCATGAAGGGATTCACATCTAGATCAGGGAAGGTCATCATGCCTCTTTACTCATCCGTCATCAGGCCCATAATTGAGTATAATGCCCCTTTTGGGATGTACCTTACCAGGCACCTGCAGCAACTGGAAAAACCCCAAAAGTACCTCACCAAGAGGATCAAAGGGCTCAAACAGATGCCAAATGCTGCCCAGTTAAAGAAACTCCAGCTCTACTCAGTGGCATACCGCCTGCTCAGAGGCAATCTGAGCCTGACGTATAAAGCCATGTCCAACCCGGAATTAATGGACATGCTGCACCTCAGAAAATCCAAATCCCATCGAGCTACGCGCACAAGAGACTTGAACCTCAGCACTGAAATAAATAGGACATGCTGGAGGGACAGATTCATAACCCAGAGGCTCCCTTCACTCTGGAATAAAATCCCAGTCCAGGTTAGGCAGAGTTCCCCATTGACTCTCTTCAGGAGGAATCTTGATGAGTGGATGGGAGATCATAAGTTTACCCCGGGTATCACTTCTGTGTCACTGCTAGACAGAGGCACAGTATACTAACCTCGAAAAAGGGTATAGCAAAATTAATTTAAAATGGATGGCGAAAGCCAAACACACTCTGGCTAGGCTTACAAATGCCCTAGGGCAGATAGCCTAGTATGAATCTAGGAACCTATGTAATTTCTGTCCCTATTTGTCCCCCCCAATGGTTTAGGTTCTGTCCAGTGGTTCTGCACTTAAAGGTTTAGAGGTATGGGTGGAAGCTCTGCCCAATTCGCAATATTACTTACATCCCCGAGGCGGTCTGAATACAAATGCACCAGCCAATACCTGCACACCTAACACTAGGTAAGACTGCTATCCTAATTGTAGCTTCCCAGAAAGGCTCATCCAGACTCTGCTACACTTTGCTGTGAAGGAAAGGTTAGTTTGCTTTTATTTTTTGTATTTTATATTACTTTATTGCGTTTCTATATTTTGAATACTGTGGTTTGTTTTCTTTACCTTGTATTTTACTTGCATTCTGCTTTAACAGCATATTAAAACTTCAAAAGAGAGCACAGCTCTCTCTCTTCTGAGTCAGGCAGATATTAGAACTGAGTCAGGCAGAAATTAGAACTGATCAATTAAGGACTCATTCATAAGATAGAAGAGGTCACTTAAGGTTAATCATTTGTTAACTGAAGGGGTGGAGCTAGGAACTAGACCTTCTATTTAAGGGGTAAAATAAAACATTTCAGAGCTTTACCAGAAAGGCTCATTCAGACGCTGCTTCACTTTGCTCTGTAAAGGAAAGGTTAGTTTGCTTTTATTTTTTGTAATTTGTATTACTTTATTGCTTTTCTATAATTTGAATACTGTGGTTTGTTTTCTTTACCTCATGTTTTACTTGCATTCTGCTTTAACAGCATATTAAAACTTCAAAAGAGACCACAGCTCTCTCTCTTCTGAGTCAGGCTTTCTAGTTGCCTGCCTCTTATGTTAATCTGGCCATATATCTCATTTCCTCTCTACTTTCACTGGCTTGTGTGAGCAATCAAAAAATCATCATTTTTGAAATCCCACCCCTTCAACTATTTAAATTTATTGGCCATCCTACTGTATTCCATAGTATCAGAATACAAGAGCAACCACCCCTTTCAATCCATCTTGCTGTTTTAAAAATAGTAACTCTCCACTTAACCTTAACTTTTTCAACAGGTAAAACTTAAGTTACTTACTTTCACATCTAACTTCTCTAGTGCACACTGCAGTGTGTATTTTTTTTTCATCTTACCTTTAAGCATCCCTGTGACTTGCACTTTCTCTAATACCTGACGGAAAGCACTAGGAATCCTTAAACTGATACAACCACTCAACTCTCCTTGTTAATAAGGAGAAATTAATAGTAGGCACTAAACCGCCTATAATTGCAAAGTACCTTGCTAAGGTAAGGGAAAACAGCTGCTGTACTTTACAAAAAAAATACCAAACCAGGCATGTCCAAGGGTCAGCTTCCGGTGATTTCTCCTGTCCACCTGGTGAATCTGGGCATACTGGGGCAATGCAGCAATTGCCTCATGTACACAGACAACCCTCTCCTCCTACCACCCAACACTACAACCTGTGAGAAATGCACTTACATAGCCAAAATGGAAGCAAAGCTCTCTCCACCCAAGATTGTGCTAGACATTCAAGAGGAGAAGGTTAACACCCACACTACACCTCAAGCAACACATAACCATTCTAAACCCACACCACCAACACCCACATATAGCAACACTAAATCCACCTATGCAGAGGCCATTAACTGTAACCTGCCCAAGCAACAAGGACCTCTGAAGCTGAAACGCAAACAAACACCAATCACAACCAAAGTGTCACATAGTTCACAACACCAGTGTGCCACCCAGCAACAGCCCCTAAGGCAAGACAATGTACCTAACACTTTAGTCATAGGTGACTCTATAGTCCGGCACACTGATGTCCCTCTCACCAGGTTGAACAAGGAGAAAATTACAGTCAGCTGCCTGTCAGGTGCCAGGATCCGCCACATAATGCATGCACTCAAGTCACTCCACAACAAGTACAAATATGACTCTGTCATTGTCCATGTTGGAGTGAATGACTTGAGACGTACCTCACTGGACTACATGAAAAGAGACATGGAAGACCTCTCAGATCATGTGGCCCAGGCAGGTATGACCATAGCCCTGAGTAGCATCCTGCCTTCGCCCAGAATGATACCACAATATAAGGACAAAATGATTGACTTCAAGTTCAAGAAATGGCTAAGCTTCTGGTGTTGTTCAAAGGGGATCCAGTATCTGTCTGCCTGGGACAACATGATTGACAGACCATGATGCTTTGCCAGAGATGGTCTTCACCTGTCGCCTCTGGGATTCAGGTTACTGGCTAAGGCTCCTGCCACCCCTATAGTGCCTTTTTTAGGCAAAGTTCAAAGGACAAAACCACCACCATAACAGGTACAAGCATGCAAAATCTGAAGGTAATGCTAGAAGTCTAAACCTCAAAATGCACTCTCTCGAGGCACTCCTAAAAATGGAGACCATCGATATCTGTGCAGTATCTGAGACCTGGTTCAAGGCTCCCGAGAGCACCCCTGCAATACCAGGCTACAACTCTTACCACACTTTTCAGCCACCAAACCAGGACTGAAACACTAAAGGTGGAGGAGTGTCAATATTCACCAAGGATATTCACACCACCAGGCTAGTTGCCCAACACAATGCGTCAGAAATTCTCCAGGTGCAACTAACACTAGGTAAGACTGCAATGAAATTGTAGCTTGCTACAGATCCCCCACCATACCTCAAGATTCTCACTACACCTTTCTAAGCACACTGGAAAATATTAAGATAGAACCAAACACCCTAATACTGGGTGATTTTAACTACCCTGCCATTAACTGAGAAAAACTACTCATGTACCAATGCCTTTGCCCAACGGTTCATAAATTCCAATGCCCTGGATCAACTAATCCATAGTCCCACCAGGGGCTCCAATATCCTAGACCTGGTCATTACCAACATGGGAAATCGATGCTCCACACCTATGGTCAACCCCTCATTAGTCAGGTCTGACCATAAGCCAATCACCCTTAACATCCACATCCCACCTCCACCTCCCAGTAAGGAAACCTCCAACAAAAACTTCTCCAAAGCGAACTTCATGCTACTCAAGTCAGAAATGACAAACTTCATGACACCCATGCAGACGGGAACTGAAAGTTCAACTGCTGAATCCTACACTAAGGCACTGCATGGGCACATCCACTCATGCATGAATCATGCCATCCCAAATAGAACCACAATGCTCTCATCCAAAAAAAGGAAGCCAATCTGGTGGTCCCCTTCTATAAACAAACTTTACAACAAAAGGAAGAAACTGTTGCAGAAAAGAGGAAAATCCCAGGATGCAAAAAATTTCCTTACCAGCCTCAGTTGGAAACTGAGATTCCTCATAAAATCCTCCAAAGCTAGTTACAAAAATAAAATTGCCAAAGATTTCAAAGACAACCACAAGGCATTCTATAACTATGTCAAGAATCTAAATGGCAATGCTCAGATCTGCTCTGAGCTAAAACAGAATGGCATTAAATATACTGATCCCAAGGATATTGCCAATATCCTGGCAGATCGATTCAGTGCCAACTTCACCCCCCTCTCACCCCCTAAATGGCCCATCTCAATACCGGAAGATTGCCAAATTCCGGTTATAATGGCCACACAGGTAAAAAAATGCACTCTACAAATCTAAGAATACAGCATCCATGGGACCAGATGACATCCCGGGCTGTGTACTGCATGAACTACAATAAGAACTGGCACCTCACCTAAGTGTCATGTTTAATCATAGCCTCACCTCAGGTTTCATGCCCACTGAGTGGCGCAATGCTATAGTTATCCCACTTCACAAGGGGGGATCCACCTTGGATCCCGGAAACTACCGTCTCATCAGTCTGACAAGCCTTATCTGCAAGGCCATGGAGCGTATTATCATGGAACTTATAAACAAAGACATTGGCAACCTTCAAACACTGGACCCCACCCAGTATGGGTTCGTGAAGGGCCGATCTTGTCTCCTGAACCTGACTGACTTTTTCGAATCAGTCTCCAGAGCCATGGACAAGAGTAAGGTGGTCCACACAGCCTATCTAGACCTTGCCAAGGCCTTTGACACCACCCCCCACTCTGGAATCATAGATAAACTTACTAAGCTGGGCATTAATCCCTATGTCAACCAATGGGTTGCTAACTGGCTTACTGATAGAACCCATACTGTAAAAGTAGACGACTCCAAATCCAGCTCCAGACAAGGGACAAGTGGAGTACTTCAGGGTTCAGTCCTGGGACCGCTCTTGTTTGGCATCTACCTCTCTGAAGTACAGGCCAACACTAAGGGATTCTGGCTAACAAAGTTCACAGATGACTGAAAACTGTGGAGCCATTATTGAATCCCCAAATGATGTGAATACTCTACAAAAGGGCCTAACAGAAACAGATGCTTGGTGCCAGAGCCATGGGCTCAAGCTCAATGCCAGGAAATGTATAGTTATCCCCTTCAGGAAAAACATGCATCCGTGAATTACCATATAGGTGGCAGTACACTAAACACCGAAAGGGTGATAAGAGACTTAGGGACACAGGTGGGCAGTGGTCTCACCTTCGATAACCACATTGCCACAACAGTCCGGAAATCTTTCTATGTGGCACACCTCATCACTAAGGGCTTTTCATCCAGAAAAAAGGAGGTCATTGTCTCACTGTACTCATCCCTCATTAGACCCATTATAGAATACAATGCCCCGTTTGGTATGTACCTCTCAAGTCATCTGCAACAACTGGAAAGGCTGCAGAAATAGCTCACTAAAAGAATCACAGGCCTAAAGCAGATGCCCTATGCTGACCGCCTTAAAAAACTCCAGCTATACGCTGTTGCATATCATCTACTCAGAGGCGATCTCTGCTTAACATACAAGGCCATGTCAAACCCAGAGCTGTTGAACATGCTACACTTAAAGAAATCCCAATCCCTCAAAGCCACACACTCCAGGGATCTAAACCTTGTCATCACAATAAACAAAACATGCTGGAGGGATAGGTTCCTGACCCAGAGACTCCCCAGACTCTGGAACAGATTGCCCATACATGTCAAGCAGAGTGCCTCTTTGGCCCTCTTCAAAAGGAACTTTGACAATTGGATGGGAGAAAGGAAATTCACCCCAGGGATCACGTCATTTGCTCTGCTAGACAGGGGTCCAGGGAAGTAAATAGTGTGGGAAGAAATAACCAGGGAATTGTTATGGCTAGGCTTGTATAGGCCCTAGGGATGATAGCCTAGTACCAACCTATGAGCCTATGAACCTAGGCCCATAATTGCATACCCATAGTTCCCCCACCTGCCACTCCTCCACAGTACTCATCCTTACTGTGTGTACAGGTGGGGGTCTAACCACACCAATACACACTGCCCACTCTCCACATGTCAGGACCCATGTCGTATGTTGTCTTGACCCATAGGTCATCAGGCTTGCCCATCCTACTGGTCCATGTACGTACACGGCCTGATTAGATAAATCGATACAAGGACTGACTCCGATCATCATTAATTTTTGGGGTGTCCCACAAGGGACACTGATGTATTTGTTTCAAGATTGGACTTGGCAGGTCTCTTCCACTGGTAGTATCCTGCCTGTGGTCTGGGAAGCAGTGGTTTGTTTATCTGTATCATGTGTTTGTATGTTTCACCTGTCTAGGTGGGGGGAGGGGGGTTGATGCTCTGTGTTACACATTTGTTGTTTGGACCCCTCACCCCCAAAGGCACAGTCTGTGAACATATGTAATCCTTAACTGCTGTATCATATCTATATATATCTACATATACAGATCTAGATATATATATATATATATATATATATATATATATAAATATATATATATATATATATATATATGCTGTATACTACTATTTAATAAACTGTTTTCTAGTCCTGAGGAGCTTTTCTCCCTGGGTGTCTGCTGTAAATGAGCCAAAAACTCAGACAGACTTACCCAGTTAACAGATGTAATTTAAATACATAAATCAATTGATATCTTAGCTATATATATGTGTATGTTTGCACACATATATACATATATATTTTTACATATCTATATATGTATGCATGCATATGTATATATATATATATATATATATATATATATATATATATATATATATATATATACTGTATATATATATATATATATATATATGTCTAACGACATATGGATGTATGGGTGTCTGCATATGTATATATTTATATGTGGGTATTTAATTATATTCTGTCTCTGTATGTACACATTTGTACTATGGAGAGGGCGAGGTTTAACTCCATGTAGGTATGGGTATATATATATATATATATATATATATATATATATATATATATATAGATATATATATACATATACATATACGCAATACACACATACCTCTACAGTTTTACATCTACAGTTGGTTATTGTGTTCTTTGCCATGTACAACAGACTGTGCTGCAGTGGGACTTTTAGTGGGAGTGGCTGTCCATTGGGTGGCAGCCCTGCCCAATGCACACTATTGCTTACATCCCTGAGGCAGTCCACATAGACGCACTCCAGCCAACACCTGCTCAGCTAGGCCCATAATTTCATACCCATAGTTCCCAAACTGCATATCCTCTTCGGCACTCTTCCTTACTCCGGGTGCAGGTCGGGTCTATCCACACCAGTACACTGTAGCCACTCCCCACTTCTCGGGATCAATCACATATGTTGTCTTGCCCCATGGATCATCAGGCTTCCCCTACCCTGTACACTGGGAACATGCGTGGCTTGCCATTCGACATGGGTGTAATGGCAGGAAGCACAAAAATGTTTGAATTTTTGGGTGTCCCGCAAGAGATATACCTGTCTTTGTTTCAAGATTAGACTTGGCGGGTCTCTCCCACTGGTAGTAACCTGCCTGCAGTCCGGGAAGCACTGGTGTGTTTACTTTTATTGTGTGTCTATATGTTTCACCAGTGTAAATGGGGGGGGGGGGGTTGATGCTATGTGTTACACGTTTGTTGATTGGACCCGTCACTCTCATTTACACGGCCTGTGAACATATGTAATTCGTAACTGCTGTATCATATCCTAGCTATATACATGTGTATATTTATATATGTATATATATATATATATATATATATATATATATATATACATTACTATATACATATATATTTGTATAAGTATTCATACATGTATATATATATATATATATATATATATATATATATAAAACGACATATGGGTGTAAGAGTGTCTGCATATGTATATATCTATATGTGGGAATTTATATGTATTCTGTCTATGTATGCATAGATTTGTACTATGGAGAGGGAGAGGTATATCTCAGTGTAGCTATGGGTAGATATACACACACATACCTCTACATATATACATCTATCTACATCTGGTTATTCCATTCTTTGCAATTTAAATTAGACTTTGCTGCAGTGGGACTCGTAGTGGGTGTGGCTGGTCATTGGGTGGTACCTTTGCCCAATGAACACTTTTGCTTACATCCCTGGGGCTGTCCGTATAAACCCACTCCAGCAAACACCTGCATGCCTTGACCTATAATTAGCTACCCATAGTTCCCTCACCCGCACCACCTCTACAGCACTCATCCTTATTCTGGGTGCAGGTTGGGTATGAACACACCACTACACACTGCCCACTCTCGACTTCACAGGACCCATCTCGTACGTTTTCTCGACCCATGGGTCATCAGAATTTACCCTTGTATTTTGGGTATATACACACCCCGCCTTGAAAGGTCGTCGCACTTGCTTCCTCAATATTATGACAGTTTTTGGGGTGTCCCGCAAGGGACACTCCTGTCTGTGTTCCAAGATTAGATTTCATGGGTCGACTGTGCCCCCCCCCCCGGTTGTATCCTGCCTGTGGTCTGGGAAGCAGTGGACTATTTACATTGTTTACTGTTTGTATGTTTCCTCTGTCTGGCTGGGGGGGGGGTGAGGTCATGCTACATGTTACATGTTTCTTGCTTGGGCCCCTCCCTTCCATTGGCATAGCCTGTGAACATACGTCATTCTTGGGTGTTGTTTCCTATCATAGATATATATCTGTGTATATCAATGCATATCTATCTATCTATAGATATATATATATATATATATATATATATATATATATATATATATATATATATATATATATATATATATATATATTTAAAAACGTGATTGTATGGGATGTATGGCCTTAAACTCGCTTACTATTGCTGACATATGCTTACTACTGTTTCTTGCTGCTTAACCTAACTAATGCTTTATGCATAATGATACTGACACCTCACATG
Organism: Protopterus annectens; assembly: GCF_019279795.1. NCBI lineage: Eukaryota > Metazoa > Chordata > Ceratodontiformes > Protopteridae > Protopterus > Protopterus annectens. The sequence goes on from NC_056735.1 coordinate 463,762,495, forward strand.
TGCATTTCCTGCAGTACTCTAGGTTATATATATATATATATATATATATATATCTATATATATATATCTATATATATATATCTATATATATATATCTATATATATATGTATATATATATATATATATATATATATATATATATATATATATATATATGTATATAAATATATATGTTCTTTCGTGGCAGCAGTACTCCAGATCATATATATATATATATATACATATATATATATATATATATATATATATATATATATATACATATATATATATATATATATATATATATATAGAGAGAGAGAGAGAGATATAGATATATATATATGTTATTCCATGGGTTATGCAACATACATATTACTCATTACATACTTTGCCATGGGAAATGGTATGTCTCAGTTACCTTCCTGTCCCCCCCCTCCTTTCTCAGTTACATCCATGGGGTGGTCCCATCAGAATGGGTCTGTCCAACCACGGCACACTTCGGCCCATAATGTCTTACCCATCATTCCCTCCACCCCCTTCCTCCTCCACATCAGTCATCCTTCCTACAGGTTCCATCCGAATCTCACCACACCACTACACATTGCCCACTCTCCACTTCTTGGGAACCATCATGTAAGTTGTCTCACCCCATGGATCTTCAGGGTTCCCACACATTCAGTCCGCGAACATACATATCCTTCTTTACTTACCTGTAAGACATGGTATGTTACCCCGAGGACTCTTTTTAGCAGTATGTTTGGGGTTGTCCCACTAGGGACGAACATGCGTTTGTTTAGGATTTGACTTTGCAGGTTGACACTGTTTCTCTCACTGTTAGTATCCTGCCAGTAGTCTGGGTAGCAGTGCTGTGCGATGCCTTAGCAGTGCTTAATATTTGATTTGCATGATATTTGCCTGTTGGCATTGATGTCTTCTTCATCTCTATGTTATATATGTGTCTTATATCCTTGATTCATGTATACGTACGCTGTATGTGGTCCTGAGAACTTCAACACTTTATTGCAATAACACCTCACATCTGGCCTTACTGCAGTGCTACAGTTCACATATTTATGTTATGTAGCAGGTTATACCACTTCCCACTGCACATAGATTCAGTTCACATGTTTGGTTTGATTTTCCTGTGGTGAGAATTAGTTTGCTGATACCTCATGTATAGTTATTGCTATGATGGCTTAGTGGTTAACTACTGTGACTATAGTGTGCAAAGTCCTGAGTTTCAGCCTTGCAAAGGCAGTTTATTTTATTTTTTAGCAGAACATGGGCCATTTGATCCAGAGTGATTAAGGCACTTTAAAGTGGTTGTAAGTGGGTGTGGGCTGGTTTGTGCGACGGTAAGCACTGCTAACCTCTGGGTACAGTTTCTTACACTCAGTTAGCTTCTACTTTGCTTAGTCTGTGTGGGCAATGCTTACCCCTGCACAAATGCACATAGACATGCTTACTGCTGCTTATTTGTGCTTAAACCTGCTTACTAGTGCCTTATTCATTATGACACTGCCACTTCACATGTGCATTTCAAGCAGTACTCCAGTTCACATTTAAATGTTATTATGTAGGTTATATGGCAAAATGATGTAAAAATATGTTCATATACAGATATCCCATGGAAAATGTTTTTTTGCTGCTGTGGGACTCGAACCGGCAATGCCTGTTCATTAGGCGGATACTCTAACCACTCCACTATTGCTGTGCTGCTTCATTTGCATATATATTCCTTGTTATCCTCTTCAGCTATTTCAGCTGCTTTAACCATAGCTGAGCAGTGGGCAAACCCGCGCACCTACACTTAGCTGTACTTGGGGTTTAAAAACAAATAAGTACAAGGATTTCCTTTGTTATATTTCAATGTACTGTTGCTGTTGAACCCATGGGGACTGTTGGTGGGGATATGCAGACACCTATGTGCGGTCTCACTCATTTATTTACACTTTCTTCTGTTCTACTTTGCAGGGGTGTGTTTATTCTGAGAGCTCTGCTCTCAGACACGCCCCCTGCACTCGTCCATGATCAGTGTAGGATTTGTAGATCAGGCAACGTGCCTTCATTTATATGCATGGTGCGCTGCTGTCCTCCTCTTACACTACCGCTTACATGCAGGACTAGTTTAGTCCTGCACGGCCGATTAGCAAATCCAGGGGTCATTGTTGAGAAAGTCACAGATTTAGTTCTTTTAGCTACACAATGCATATGTTAAATGTTTCTTAACACACACAGATGCTGAAATCATTCTTCTCACTAAATAACTTGCATAGTATTTGTATGGTTACCAGCAGCTATTCTTGGTTTGTTTTTCTTTCTAGACAAAACACTACAGAGCTAATAAAACACAAATCAAAGCATGCATCTGTCCATAACATTCTTTTATTTCATTATAACTTATTTTATTGTCTTCATTTGACCCAAGACTATTGCTTATATGCAGACATAAAAAAAGAAATATAAATTGTCTGTACTTGCTTGAATCCACAGATTTTCCTCTGCACACACAATTTTTGCAACTCCTGAAGTTTCATGTTATTACCTTGTAGTACACTTTTTGTCATCTGTGAATTTAGTGCCACTTCGGCTGTCAGTCAGTTGTGAAGATGTGACAAGAACAACAGACACATAGCTTTAACATGTTAATTTAGACTATAGATTTCAAATTTTAATAGGGTTACTATGAAAAGATATATGAACACATCTCTCTGCTCAACAGTGGCACAGGAAAATAACTTTCTTTGGTGGCGTAAGCCAGGGAACCTTGTCGGCTAGGCTTACGTATTTTGTTTTATTTAAAAAAAACACAGCATTCACACCATAAACATATGAACATACTTTCTTTAAAGTCCAGCTTTTGCTGAAACATAGGAATTTGGGGTTTCTAACTACTGGCTCTGCTACATAGAGGAATAAAACCCTGTCTATGTTTTAGATAACCAGGCAAAAATAGTGACACTGAAGGAGTTGACCAGGGATAGTTGAAATGAGCAGCCAATATAGGATTCATTCTTTGTGAGCTGATTTTAGTAATCTCTACTGTTTATTCAAATAATTTTATAGAAAAAAGAGGGTGAATCAGAGGCACTTACAATAACAGTGCATATTTTAATCTTCATTTTCCTGATGATTTACTTCAAATTTAATATGACTTTAGCTAAAGGATATATTCCCAGCATCCATGTGGTAAGTGGCAGATAGCTGATCCAGTCAGCTGGGATACATATTTTCAAGGTAAAGCAGGAATACAAAACAAACAACAAGGAAAGTGTACTTTAACCTGGCAAGTACCAATAGGCAGTTGCCTTCAAGGCGACATGTGTGGGACTATGCCTGATACCATAGTTGCTACCAGAGTGGGGACTCTGGCTGTTAATACAAATCTCTGTTAAATGCCTTGCTTTCTATCAGCATTCACCAGGATAAAAAGGTGTCAAACTACTGCAGAAGGTCTGATCGCTGACTGGTAGGCACTGAAATAAAAATCATTAAAACATTATTAGGTTTGTACTTTGAAGGACGTATTCTGTTTTTAGCTGATTTAATTAATATAATTTCTCTACGGTGCAGCAGTTAGCATTGTCGCCTCACAGCAAGAGGTTCTCCCATTTGATTCTCGGCTGGAGCGCATTCTGTGTGGAGTCTGCATGTCCTCCCTGCGGTTGAGTGATGTTTAAAGACATGCAGGTAGGTGCATGCGTGAATGGTTGTGCCTTCTTTGAAGGTTGGGGGTCAGGCTGGCAATTCAGTACCGTAAAAATCCACTGCCAATCATTAGCGGACCGGAGTTATGCTGTGGTGAACCCTAACCGGGAAAAGCCGAAAGACATTACTTACATTTCTCTACCAAATAGTCAAATAACTGTATAAGTTCTTACTATAACAAAACATATTTGACTCATCCTTTTCTTAGTATTTTACATTAAATTTAAAATGACTATAGCTAAAGGATAATTTCCCTTGATATGGAAAAATATCACAATTAACTCAAAACATAAGGGGGGAGAGGGATGCTTACAGCACAGATAACTTACAGATCACTAAGCTTGATAATGTCTGTATTCAGAGAAAATGGTCTTAGAGTCATCCTAACAATTATCTTAACAGACTGGCTCCACCTAAAAGATTTTCCAACATTGTTGTTTGAATAGTAGATTATGAATTATGAACGTGATTAATTTCTGTACTAATATGGTTAACTGTTTAGACTTTGGCCTCCTGAAAGACACTGTATTTCTTGATTTGACTAAGACTTATAATATTCCACAACATGAAGCCATTATGAATACTCTTAATGTTGAGTATTAACCGTCAAATTATACATGATGGACTGCTGAATCACCTTCTTCAAGGAAGTCTTGTGCCCAAATTAGGGAGATTTTCTGTGACTACTTTGAATGAACAAAGGTATAGTTCAGCATTCTATGCTAAGACCATTTTTATTTAAAAGGTTATTGTTTTCTATACCTAACAGTGACCATGTATGGATTTAAAAATTTGCTAATCATTTCAAATTAGCTGATATGGTGACATCTACAATGGAAACAAAAACATCAAGGGTACTTGGGCAACTAGATACTCTAGAAGTGAACATTAAAGTTGTATTACTGCATTTGGATGAAAACACTCCTGAAAGAGTGTAACATAGACCCACGATGCTTTGCTCTTCTTATTAGCCCTGACCCTTAGTGGAGTAAGTACGGGTGATGCCAGGAAGGAAAGATAGAACTAGCAAAAAATGAGAGGGACATGGTCCACTGATGGTTATCTGCAGTTAAAAGAAAGATACAAAATAAGAAAACAATAAAATAAATCAAAGATGTAATTGGATCATTTAAACAACTCATCTCCTTATGCATTAGACCAACAGATCATCTTGAGCTGGACTGGGTTAAATTATACTGGGCTCTAGTTAATTATAATTTAGATTTCTGTTCTCATGTTAGTGCTTGCTGTTAGCTAATGTTATTGTAAAATTAAAATGTAGACAAGTCTATTACATCTGTATGTTACACAAATTTTAGTGAGGTGTCTAATGTTAAGAAATACTGTATACCTTTGCTCAGAAGGTAGTTCTTGTAGTTTCCCCACTGTGCCAGACACCAGCATGTTGTACCTTATTAGACTTATCAGTAATCCATTATCCTATATTCAGTTGTAAAAGCACTTGAAGCTGTACCAGAGCTTCTTTTGGAGATCAGTAGCAGCATTGCTGGACTCAAACAGTAGCGATCCACTGACATGAATAACTGCTTTGAGATTTAGAAAATCACAAGTGAGATCATTTATAAAGAGAGAGAGAATAACATAGGGCCAAGAACAGAGTGCCTATTTCTGAGACGAAACACAAAAGCAGTGGAGCACAGATTTCATGTAATATTTTTTTTTGGACCAACATAAGTTTTGCAATTAGTCGAGTATTTGAGCTGGCATGATGAACCCTTATTCAGGAGTTATTAAGTTACATATGGTTAGATTCAGTGCTCAAATATCCATTGTGTCTAGAAAGAGAAATGCATCACTTATGTCATAAAGGCTAACAAAAAAAAAAAACATGAAAAAGTTTGCAAAATAGTGCAGCATGGAAGTTTCATATGTCTTATACTTGGAGTCAGATATTTTGTGTGTGTGTGTGTGTGTGTGTGTGTGTGTGTGTGAGGGAGACTGTGTGAGCCTGAAATGTTTAAGACTAGTTCATGCCCTTCTATAAAAATCAACGTTTGACATGTTACATTAGAGTCAGTGTTCATTTAGCAAAGAAGATAATGCTCAAAATGCTGCTCTAACATCTTATTAGATAATAAACAATAAAAAAAGGAGCTATATGGAGATTGGATAAATCTGGAGAAGGAAAACAAGAAGTTTGACGTGTGATTTGTTAATCTGTCTGAATAAGAAATCTTTGTGAAAAAGATTGCTTGGTTAACAGAAAATATGAATAAGCAATGATATCCAGATTACGGTGATGAGAAAGATGGGGACTAACAATATAAGATACAGAATTAGAATGTATGGATATTGAATATATAATGTAGTCATGAACTGCAGAACCCATGATGTTCCTCAAAAAGCAGACCATATCCAAATACTTGAATAACTGCTTGTACAGTAGTTCTGAAATATTTTACTTAGTGGGCATAGATGTGTGTGTGTGTGGGGGGGGGGGGTTAGGAGATTGATTATGCTGGCATGCTTGAATGAATTTGGGAATATCCCAAAGGTGAGATAAGTTGCAAATAAAAGTGATGGACTTCTCAATGATGACTAATGCCTTTCAAAGTCAAGGATGGATAGAGTTTTGAAAAAGTTGCCGCAGGTTAGGAATTTAAATCAACACAACAGACCACAGCTCCAAATCAGGTGCAAGGTTTTATTGGTTTAGCGCTTTCTTCCTGTGATAGAGACTTCCTCAGAACAAACACACAATGTTAACCCAGCCCTTAAAAACCCGTGAATCAAATAACTAAATGAATTAATTAAATCATATGACAATGCTGAAAAAAATAAAATGAATATTAATATAAATATAAGTATACACATTTACAAGTATGAAAAGAAAAATAATAACAGTTTGTATAAATATTTTCCTATTAATACACAACCATTAAAACACTAAAAACTTAACCTATAAGGTATTTTAATTTTAAAATACAAGCTATATTAATAACCTAGTTTATACCTGGATACTGTGTTGCATCTAATCTAAGTTGCCATTTTAATTCACAAATATCCAGGTGCAGATCAATAATTTTCCCCTGTGGATCTTTGGCAATATGGTCAACTACCAAAAACTTAAAACAATGATTACTGTGCTCCTTAATATGTCTAAACAGGGTGTTAGTAATTTTACCCTTTCTTATATCATACACATTTTCACTAACTCAAGTTTTTAAGGATCTAGAAGTCTTTCCAAAATAAAAAACAGGGCACATTTGGCACTTAGCCAAATACAAAATGTTTACACTGTTACAATTAAAATGCCCTTTAATAACAATATTTTTACCATTTAATTTATCAACAGCATGTTTACCAAGACGGGATACCCTGAAACATTTCTGGAAACAATCAGCAAGGAAGTTGTGGAAAAATACAACAAGGGCTTGTATAGGTCAATTTTGAGTGGAACAACAAGGACCAGGCTAGAACAAGTTTTCAATGTAAATAAAGGAACAAGAGCAGGGTTTGGCCTGAGTTTCATTACACACATTAATTTGGATGCAGAAAAGATTGCTGATATTATTGTTAACAATTAGGATATTTTGAGTTTTGACAATAATGTAGAGTCCAAAGTGGATAGGGTGCCCCCCAAAACTGTTTTAGAAAAGATAGGTCTTTTAAAAATCTTTTCGAGTTGGGTAAAGATATATTTGGTAGTTGTTCCAACAGGCCTATTGGGAATTTTAAATGTGGCAGGTGCAATTTTTGAGCCCACATACTAGAAACTAAGGACAGATTTAAATTAAATGGTAAAAACATTGTTATTAAAGGGCATTTCAATTGTAACAATGTAAACATTGTGTATTTGGCTAAGTGACAAATGTGCCATTTTTTTATATTGGAAAGACTTCTAGATCCTTAAAAACTCAAGTTAGTGAACATGTGTATGATATAAGAAAGAGTAAAAGTACTAACACCTTGTTTAGACATTTTAAGGAGCACAGTAATCATTGTTTTAAGTTTTTGGTAGTTGACCATGTTGCCAAAGATCCACTGGGGAACATTATTGATCTGCACCTGTATATTTGTGAATTAAAATGGCAACTTAGATTAGATGCAACACAGTATCCAGGTATAAATGAGGCAATTAATGTAGCTTGTATTTTAAAATTAAAATACCTTATAGGTTAAGTTTTTAGTGTTTTAATAGAAAAATATTTATACAACCTGTTACTATTTTTTCTTTTCATACTTGTAAATTTGTATATTTATATTTATATTCATATTAATATTTATTTTATTTTTTCAGCATTGTCATATGATTTAATTAATTCAATTAGTTATTTGATTTATGGGTATTTAAATACTAATTTAACATTGTCTGTTTGTTCTGAGGAAGTCTCTATCACGAGAAGAAAGCGCTAAACCAATAAAACTTTGCACCTGATTTGGAGCTGTGGTCTGTTGTGTTGGTTTACAGTTCTGTAGTTAGTCTTGATAGGAATTTAAATCAATCAAGCTTATTTATTTCCTTAATTATCAGTTGTCTGAAGCTGAAGGCCATACTCTATGCCGCATGAGTGTGTGTTTCTGCACCATCAGTTGTATTGTTAACAGGTATAGAATCTGACATGAGTGGGAATTTTTTGATTAATTCATGAATTGAGAGGAGGAGTTTTCTGTGAAAAGGTTGTTTATCGGAAACAAGTCTATAATTTATAGTTATAGATTTAAGAGATTTTCATGTGATTCAGGTATAGGTCTGTATGTTTGAAGCTGGGGATGTTTTATTTTTAATCTGAAGGATCATGTTAAAAGTAATGGGTAGTGATTTCTTAACTTGTTAGGGAATATATTTATAAGCATATGTGGGTGATGTTTATAATTATGACGTCAATGCTTGAGTTTTTCCCTGAGTATAGATTAGGTCTAATAGATCAGTGTACTATTTGTTCTACCCTTGTGTACAAGAGCATTATATTGACAGACTTTCTGGAGGAGCACAAGCATTAATGCTAAAGTCACAATGTATAATATTGTGGTTGGATAGTACTTACAGTCCTAGGGATGAACAATGTAAAGGTCCAGACATTTTATACAAAGTAAATGAAAATGCAAAAATGTTTTTTAAAGCAGAAGGCTAATTTTACTGGGTATGCATTCAGTCCAGATTAGTAAGGGTGTGGCATAATATGGGTGTACAAATGTGCCCCAAACTCTCCTTTACTGCTACTACTCATGTCAGCTTGTAATGTCATAATCTTTGTATATGAAAGAACACCTTGTACATGATACAAGAAAAATATAATGGCATAAGGGAAAGAAATTTCTTTGCAGTTAAATTTATTGGTTATTTAAGTATCTACCAAGGGCTATTAGAAAATCAACAAATTTAACTGAGTTAAGACTGAGTGACTCCTTGTTTGGTAGCAAAGTATTGTTGATGAGGTCCTGAGCCTAATATTAACACTGCAACATTGTAATGTATGTCATATGGCTATAATTCCTGTAATGGGGCAAGCAAGCTGACCTAGATGTCTTCAGTACTGATTGTTCTCATTCTGTTTATTCTCTACTGGATTCCAAAAGTGTTCAAATATGTCATTCTGAGGAGTAACTGCTATTTACACTGTAGGACATTTTTCTAACATGGTTCTTTTGGAGACATGGTGCTACAATTTAGTCGGCAAAAGTTTTTGAGCATGCCAGAAATATGGAGCCTCCCCATATTAGGGTCTGGCATACCAACATGTACATTAAGTTAGTGTCTGCTGCTGTTAGGTCACACTAGACACTGTTTTAGACTCACTATTTTGTGGCATATAGAGAAATATAGACTTTCTCTCTTAGGAAGAATAAATGCTGTGCATATGCCCTATGTATCACACTGGTAAAATGTACATCCATAGGATGCCAATGCTACAACTGCCTTCAGTATGCATAGTCCCTTTCCATATCTATTTGCAGTCTTGAGTTTTTATCTGCAACAAAAAGAGGCTGTTCAATTATGTTAGCAGACATATATGTGTGCATAGACCCATAAACACACACACATACACACACACACACACACACACACACACACACACACACACACACACACACACACACACACACACACACACACACACACACACACACACACACACACACACATACACAAGCACACACATGCACCAAGCCTTTGCCATTCATCCATAGTAAGGCAATATGACAACAAATAGACAGGAAACAGAATAAGTAACTCCTAAGGCAGAGGCAGGAATGATGTCAAAAATGTACTGTTATGGGGAGTCCTTCCAGCCACTGCACAGTTATTTTCCCATTAATGCCTTCAGCATGTAGGTAGCATAGCAAGCTGTACATGCAAAGGGAGGGTAGAAGCTACATATCCTGAACAACTATAGTAACAAGACTTCCCTTTGTCTAAGAGTGGTGATCAAGACTGAACTCCTTGGCATGTAGCTAGATCACAGCTCACAGAAATTCACCACTGTAGTCTACTAAAACAGAATACAGAGGCAACAGTACCCTTGGAAGACTGTCTTTCGAGGCACCCGTAAAAAGACATGTTGGCTTAAACAAAGCACAATCATGACAGATGGTAAGCAAGTTAGGTACAGCAAGTTTCTCAGAAGTGGCTGAACACTTTAAACATAAAGGACAACAAATCTGTAAACTTTTGAATGCCGTTTGTCATGGTAAATATGCACTCAAAGTTGTCTCACAAAAACCATGAAATGCAGAACTCGTTTTGTCAAGGTTTTGAGCATGAGGATAATAAAAAAGGATATGAAGGTGAAATTACTCCATTTTTATGAAATTTAACTTACAGACACACAATTCAAATCTAAAGGGCAGACCACCATACCTCATTTGAAAAGGTGCAACGTGAATTCCCAAGTGCTGTTTAAAGACAAGCTAGAGCAGGTTGATAAGACACAGCAGTAATGAGTGATGGGTCAATCTATCATCCCCAGGGAAAGCAACAAGGACAATAGTTTGGTATCACTTACACTAGATCAAGGAAGATAGTCTGGTATCAATTACACTAGATCAAGGAAGATAGTCTGGTATCACTTACACTAGATCAAGGAAGATAGTCTGGTATCACTTACACTAGATCAAGGAAGATAGTCTGGTATCACTTACACTAGATCAAGGAAGATAGTCTGGTATCAATTACACAAGATCAAGGAAGATAGTCTGGTAATTCAATTACACAAGATCAAGGTAGATAGTCTGGTATCAATTGCACCAGATCAAGGAAGATAGTCTGGTATCACGTACACTAGATCAAGGAAGATAGTCTGGTATCAATTACACTAGATCAAGGAAGATAGTCTGGTATCACAAACACTAGATCAAGGAAGATAGTCTGGTTTCACTTACACTAGATCAAGGAAGATAGTCTGGTTTCACTTACACTAGATCAAGGAAGATAGTCTGGTATCAATTACACTAGATCAAGGAAGATAGTCTGGTATCACTTACACTAGATCAAGGAAGATAGTCTGGTATCAGTTACACAAGATCAAGGAAGATAGTCTGATATCAATTATACAAGATCAAGTTAGATAGTCTGGTATCACTTACACTAGATCAAGGAAGATAGTCTAGTATCCATTACACAAGATCAAGGAAGATAGTCTGGTATGACTGACACTAGATCAAGGAAGACAGTCTGGTATCACTTACACTAGATCAAGGAAGATAGTCTAGTATCAATTACACAAGATCAAAGAAGATAGTCTGGTATGACTTACACTAGATCAAGGAAGATAGTCTGGTATCACTTACACTAGATCAAGGAAGACAGTCTGGTATCAATTAATCTAAATCAAAAAAGATAGTCTGGTATCACTTACCCTTGATCAAAGAAGATAGTCTGGTATCAGTTACACAAGATCAAGGAAGATAGTCTGATATCAATTACACAAGATCAAGGAAGATAGTTTGGTATCAATTACATAAGATGAATGAAGATAGTCTGGTATCAATTATAGTACATCAAGGAAGATAGTCTGGTATCACTTACACAAGATCAAGGAAGACAGTCTGGTAACAATTACCCAAGATCAAGGAAGATAGTCTGGTGTCAATTACACCAGATCAAGGAAGATAGTCTGGTATCAGTTACACGAGATCAAGGAAGATAGTCTGGTATCACTTACACTAGATCAAGGAAGATAGTCTGGTATCACTTACACTAGATCAAGGAAGACAGTCTGGTATCAATTAATCTAAATCAAAAAAGATAGTCTGGTATCACTTACCCTTGATCAAAGAAGATAGTCTGTTATCAATTACACTAGATCAATGAAGATAGTCAGATATCAATTATACAAGTTCAAGGAAGATAGTCCTGTATCACTTACACTAGATCAAGGAAGGTAGTCTAGTATCAATTACACAAGATCAAGGAAGATAATCTGGTATGACTTACACTAGATCAAGGAAGATAGTCTGGTATCACTTACACTAGATTAAGGAAGATAGTCTGGTATCAATTACTCTAGATCAAGGAAGATAGTCTGGTATCACTTACACTAGATCAAGGAAGATAGTCTGGTATCAATTACACAAGATCAAGGAAGATAGTCTGATATCAATTACTCAAGATCAAGGAAGATAGTTTGGCATGAATTACATAAGATCAAGGAAGATAGTCTGGTATCAATTATACTACATCAAGGAAGATAGTCTGGTATCACTTACACTAGATCAAGGAAGATAGTCTGGTATCACTTACACTAGATCAAGGAAGATAGTCTGGTATCAATTACACAAGATCAAGGAAGATAGTCTGGTAACAATTACACTAGATCAAGGAAGATAGTCTGGTATCAATTACACAAGATCAAGGAAGATAGTCTGATATCAATTACACAAGATCAAGGAAGATAGTTTGGCATGAATTACATAAGATCAAGGAAGATAGTCTGGTATCAATTATACTACATCAAGGAAGATAGTATGGTATCACTTACACTAGATCAAGGAAGATAGTCTGGTATCACTTACACTAGATCAAGGAAGATAGTCTGGTATCAATTACACAAGATCAAGGAATATAGCCTGGTATCAATTACACAAGATCAAGGAAGATAGTCTGGTATCAATTATACTACACCAAGGAAGATAGTCTGGTATCACTTACACTAGATCAAGGAAGATAGTCTGGTATCACTTACACTAGATCAAGGAAGATAGTCTGGTATCAGTTACACAAGATCAAGGAAGATAGTCTGGTATCAATTACACAAGATCAAGGAAGATAGTCTGGTATCAATTACACAAGATCAAGGAAGATAGTCTGGTATCAATTATACTACATCAAGGAAGATAGTCTGGTATCAATTACACAAGATCAAGGATGATGGTGTGGTATCACTTACACTAGATCAAGGAAGACGGTCTGCTATCAGTTACAGAAGATCAAGGAAAATAGTCTGATATCAATTACACAAGATCAAGGAAGATAGTTTGGTATCAATTACATAAGATCAAGTAAGATAGTCTGGTAATAATTATACTTCATAAAGGAAGGTAGTCTGGCATCACTTAGACTAGATCAAGGAAGATAGTCTGGTATCACTTACACTAGATCAAGGAAGATAGTCTGGTATCAATTACACAAGATCAAGGAAGATAGTCTGGTATCAATTACACAAGATCAAGGAAGATAGTCTGGTATCAATTACACTAGATCAAGGAAGATAGTGTGCTATCAATTACACAAGATCAAGGAAGATAGTCTGGTATCAATTACCCAAGATAAAGGAAGATAGTCTGGTAACAATTACCCAAGATCAAGGAAGATAGTCTGGTGTCAATTACACGAGATCAAGGAAGATAGTCTGGTATCACTTACACTAGATCAAGGATGATAGTCTGGTATCACTTACACTAGATCAAGGAAGATAGTCTGGTATCACCTACACTAGATCAAGGAAGATAGTCTGATATCAATTATACTAGATCAAGGAAGATAGTTTGGTATCAATTACACAAGATCAAGGAAGATAGTCTGCTATCAATTACACAAGATCAAGGTAGATAGTCTGGTATCAATTACACCAGATCAATGAAGATAGTCTAGTATCATTTACACTAGATCAAGGTAGATAGTCTGGTATCAATTACACAGGATCAACGAAGATAGTCTGGTATCAATTACACAAGATCAAGGAAGACAGTTTGGTAACAATTACCCAAGATCAAGGAAGATAGTCTGGTGTCAATTACACCAGATGAAGGAAGATAGTCTGGTATCAGTTACACGAGATCATGGAAGATAGTCTGGTATCACTTACACTAGATCAAGGATGATAGTCTGGTATCACTTACACTAGATCAAGGAAGATAGTCTGGTATCAATTACACAAGATCAAAGAAGATAGCCTGGTATCAATTACACAAGATCAAGGAAGATAGTCTGGTATCAATTACCCAAGATAAAGGAAGATAGTCTGGTAACAATTACCCAAGATCAACGAAGACAGTCTGGTGTCAATTACACGAGACCAAGGAAGATAGTCTGGTATCACTTACACTAGATCAAGGATGATAGTCTGGTATCACTTACACTAGATCAAGGAAGATAGTCTGGTATCACCTACACTAGATCAAGGAAGATAGTCTGATATCAATTACACTAGATCAAGGAAGATAGTCTGGTATCAATTACACAAGATCAAGGAAGATAGTCTGGTATCAATTACACAAGATCAAGGTAGATAGTCTGGTATCAATTACACCAGATCAAGGAAGATAGTCTGGTATAACGTACACTAGATTAAGGAAGATAGTCTGGTATCAATTACACTAGATCAAGGAAGATAGTCTGATATCACATATACTAGATCAAGGAAGATGAACAAGTGAAACAAAAAGCAAACCAAAAAAGTCCACAACAGGTATCCAACGTCCGAAAAAAACACCAAGTCAACAAGCCTGAACGCTAATTTTATTTGGTACAAAAGAGCGTTTTCGCTACTAAAAAACGCAGCTTCCTCAGAGGTTCAACAGTTAGTCGTAATATGACTAAGTCAGTGGTTACCAAGTTTAAAACTCTTAAATAACAGGAAGTGACAAAACAACATCAGGAATAATCATCAAAGCGCATACAAACGGCGCATGTTCAATACTGTTAAAAAGTGAACTTTTTTTTAAAAAACGCTTTAAGGACAACATATCTGGTAAAACAAAGAATCAATTCTTTAAAAGAGATTTTTCCTAAAAGTTTTAAACACAAAAAAATTTTAAACACAAAAACCTAATAAGCCACTAGTATTTTCATTATAAAAGCAAACATATGTAATATACACCCCTAATGTTTTTCTTTATTATATTAATTTTCAATTTTAATTTTAATTTTTGTTTATACCTAGTTGAGGAAAACACCTAAAAAAAACTATATTAAAGTAGTACATGGTAATAGACTAACATTAAAACTAATAGTGAATTAACCTATCGCAAATAGCTCTGTAATTTGAGAACTGCAGCTATATTACAGTTTTCATTTAAACCGGGAGCTCTGAACGGGTCTAAGGAAAGTTGCCATTCAAGCTCCCGGTTTTCTAAAATAAGAGATGTTGGGCCACCTCTAACATCTGTCGGGACATGATCGATACCCATGAATGAAAATGTATGCCAGGATTTTTATCTATGTGTTTTGCTAAAGCATTATCATCTTTGTTCTTTTTAATTGCATACACATGTTGGTATATTCGTTCACGGACCTTACGGTCCGTTTTGCCAACATAAAATGCTGGGCAACAGTCACAAAGGGCAATGTATACAACAGAGCGAGTTTGGCAATTTATTTTGTGATGAATCTGATATTTCTTTTTCCTAATGTCGAAGGAATTACCAGGTTTTATGTATTTACAAAAGTTACAAGATTCACACTTAAATGTACCTTTCTGTCTGTTAAAAGAATGTTTTATGGTGTTCCTTTGCAAAATTTCTTTTAAATTGTTAGCTCTTTTATACACTACACTAGGACAGGAACCCAGTTTTTCCAAAAGTGCTGGTGTACTAGGTATAAGATGCCAATTTTTTGCATATGATTGACCAAATTGCCTTAGAGTTAGTGTTAAATGTTGTAACAAAACATAAAGCGAACTTACGTTCAATATTTTTTGTTAAAGGCATTACAACATCTTCTATTAAAACCGTTTTATCAGTCTCTATTAGAGCGGTGTCAGATAAACTGGAAATGTCAATTTGGACACTCGGAAAAAGGTTTTTTTGGTTAAGGAGTGGTTTATAAAACCCTTCCATCCTTTTCTGGTTGACTTCCTTTATAAGCTCATCAATTAAGTTTCCTGGATAACCCCGATTAACAAATAACTCCCTCAAAAAAATACGTTCTTTACTAAAATCTGAAAGAGTGCTACACATCCTACCCGCTCTAACCAATTGGCCTTTAACTATTGACGGCTTTTGTCTAAAGGGGTGGAGGCTCGAAAAATGTAAGAAGGAGTTAACATAAGTGGACTTCCTAAAAATAGTTGATGTTAACACTTTATTGTCCAAGTCTTTGACTAATTTGACATCCAAATAATCAATTTCTTTAGTAGAAAATTTATATGTGAATTTTAAAAATTGTGTAGTTTCATTAATGACCTGTACAAAATTTATTGCGGAAGTGACATCCTCATGAAAAAGAATGAAGATGTCATCTAAAAACCTGGTATAAAATATGACATTCTTCATCAAGTCGGGTTTATTAAACAAAAAGTGCCTTTCCCAGTAGGTGACAAAGAGGTTGGCAACACTTGCACCACAAGGGGAGCCCATGGCTACCCCTTGTTTTTGCAAGTAAAACTCTTTGTCGAAAACAAAAAAGTTGGACGTCAACACAATGTCCAATAATTCAGTGACTAAGTCGATTTCAGTTCTTGGGGCTCCTAACTCACTTAACAAAAGGCCAATCCATTCCACAGCTTCTAGGTGTGGAATGGACGTGTACAGGTCAATAACATCAATTGTTAAAAAATTATTAGAAAAGTCAAATGGAATGTCATTAATATTATTCAGAAAGGTCCAGGAGTCTTTACAAATACCTGTAAGCAATTTAATATATTTTGTCAAGATGTTATCAATCAGTCTGGAACAGGAGTGGGTCATAGAACGCGTGCATCAATCAAAGCTCTCATAGGGGGATTTTGTACATTTTTATGAATCTTAGGGATACCAAACATAACTGGAACTTTTGGGGGGAAAATATCAATAAAATTATAAAGATCCGAATCAATTTTACCCTCCAAAAATAAATCCCTATAGTAGGCCCTAATTCGTCTTTGAGAGATGTTCACTTCGTTTAGAGACCAACCGCATGCAGGACTATTAAGTGTGGAAAGCATTTTCTCCTTGTATTGGAAATCATCGAACAATACTAGACCGCCTCCTTTGTCAGGCTTAATAAGCCTGACAGGTAGTTCACTAAGGTAGCGCAGCCCCATTAGTTGTTCTCTAGTAATGTTAAAGTTAGTAAAATCAGCTTTACTTTGAAAGCAGGAGTAAAGATGTCTTATATCAATTTCACACATAGTTTCAAATAAATGCAAGTTGTTATGTAAAGGGGTTGAAAGAAAGGTTTTCAATCCCCTAGAGACATCAGTAACATCATTACTAAAAAACAATTTTAAATTTAACCTACGTGTGAAACATTTTAAGTCAATGATAACCTTAGCTAGGTTACCTGTGAAACTAGGCACAAAAGTATAACCAAGCGCTAAAAGTTCAACTAATTCACTGTCGATGTCAACACTGGAAAAGTTATACACTTTAAAGTCCCCTTTCTTATTGATGATAACTTTAGGAACATCCTCTTCACAGGGGGAGTCAAGCGCAAAGTTGGTAACTAATTGCGCCTGTTCCTGTTGTTGGTCATGGGTGTCTTGCGATTCCGTGGTCCTAAAAAAACACCTTTATTATTGTTGCTGTAACCAGTTTTATTATTATAGTTGCCTTTAATTCTATTACTACGCCTAACACCCTGGTTAGGTTCTTCAGTATACTCTTCAATTACATCGACGTTAGCAGGTTCCATTTCGTGAGTAGGCAAAGATGATCCGTCTTCTCTACAAGAAGACATTACATTAACTGGTTGAAAAACAAGGTTGGGATAGGCTTTTCCTTGGTTGTATGCTAGCCTGTCCCTAACAAGTTTCTTATTTTTGTTATTCTTGAGTTTTGTCAATAGAGCATCTATGCTGACAAAAATGCGATCGTAATCAAATTTAAACTGCAATAAAGCAGTGTCAAGTTTGATAGCATTGTCAAGGATGTTAATTTCATCAATTAAAGTATTAATGTGCACTGAATAATGCTTCACAATGATATTAAGCAGTTGCGCTCCCTGCTCTTGAAAAAGAGCTTTTAAGTCGGTGTAAAACAAATTATCTATTAATAAACCAGAAGGAGAAAAATTATTTCTGAGTCCTTTTGGGACCAGGTTCTCAGCTAAACATTGCTGAAAGTACGAAGATTCCAACTGTAATTTTTTTAACTTCAATACTTTCTTATCAAAAGATTTTAGCTTTTCTGTTAAATTGTCACAATAAAGAGAAGGATGGTCCGTATTAGGACTCCCGTTATTTTGTTCGCCTGTACTTGAAAAAGAAAAAGAGCCGATATTCCCCATCCATTCAGAGAAAAAAGCGAGCCATTAGTTTGGTTACCTGTAGAAACAGCATTTATTGGTGGAAACGCCGGTCCAGTAGACCCATAAGCGTTATTGTTAGTAGTGACGCCTCCAGTTTGAATACGTTGTGCAGCTTGTAAAAATGAGCTCTCACCAGAAACCAAGGGGTTGGCAATATTCAATTGATGTCCACTCAAAGAAGACGAAGGTGGCGGTTGGCCCGCTGGAATCAGGGAACTGCCACTGATTTGACCAGATCGTGTTGCCAAGTTAGTAAAAGGTATGCTAATATTTGGCATACCTTGTTGTAAACCATCAATACGGGAATTTAACAAGTCGATCTTTTTTGTTAAATTAGCCAAAATAGTAGCAACATCCGCATTCTCACTGCCACTATTCGAAGAAGTTGTCTCAAAAATGTTGGGGGTGATCGGAGAAGTTGGGCTGCCTGTAGCCATACCAACACGAACAAGTGAAACAAAAAGCAAACCAAAAAAGTCCACAACAGGTATCCAACGTCAGAAAAAAACACCAAGTCAACAAGCCTGAACACTAATTTTATTTGGTACAAAAGAGCGTTTTCGCTACTAAAAAACCCAGCTTCCTCAATGGTTCAACAGTTAGTCGTAATATGACTAAGTCAGTGGTTACCAAGTTTAAAACTCTTAAATAACAGGAAGTGACAAAACAACATCAGGAATAATCATCAAAGCGCATACAAACGGTGCATGTTCAATACTGTTAAAAAGTGAACTTTTTTTTAAAAAACGCTTTAAGGACAACATATCTGGTAAAACAAAAAATCAATTCTTTAAAAGAGATTTTTCCTAAATGTTTTAAACATAAAAACCTAATAAGCCACTAGCATTTTCATTATAAAAGCAAACATATGTAATATACACCCCTAATGTTTTTCTTTATTATATTAATTTTCGATTTTAATTTTAATTTTTGTTTATACCTAGTTGAGGAAAACACCTCAAAAAAACTATATTAAAGTAGTACATGGTAACAGACTAACACTAAAACTAATAGTGAATTAACCTATCGCAAATAGCTCCGTAATTTGAGAACTGCAGCTATATTACACTTTTCATTTAAACCGGGAGCTCTGAACGCGTCTAAGGAAAGTTGCCATTCAAGCTCCCGGTTTTCTAAAATAAGAGATGTTGGGCCACCTCGAACATCTGTCGGGACATGATCGATACCCATGAATGAAAATGTATGCCCAGGATTTTTATCTATGTGTTTAGCTAAAGCATTATCATCTTTGTTCTTTTTAATTGCATACACATGTTGGTATATTCTATTCAGCATTTTATGTTGGCAAAACGGACCGTAAGGTCCGTGAACTAATATACCAACATGTGTATGCAATTAAAAAGAACAAAGATGATAATGCTTTAGCAAAACACATAGATAAAAATCCTGGGCATACATTTTCGATCATGTCCCGACAGATGTTAGAGGTGGCCCAACATCTCTTATTTTAGAAAACCGGGAGCTTGAATGGCAACTTTCCTTAGACGCGTTCAGAGCTCCCGGTTTAAATGAAAACTGTAATATAGCTGCAGTTCTCAAATTACGGAGATATTTGCGATAGGTTAATTCACTATTAGTTTTAGTGTTAGTCTATTACCATGTACTACTTTAATATAGTTTTTTGAGGTGTTTTCTCAACTAGGTATAAACAAAATTAAAATTAAAATCAAAATTAATATAATAAAGAAAAATATTAGGGTGTATATTACATATGTTTGCTTTTATAATGAAAATACTAGTGGCTTATTAGGTTTGTGTTTAAAATTTTGTGTTTAAAACTTTTAGGAAAAATCTCTTTAAAGAATTGATTCTTTGTTTTACCAGTTATGTTGTCCTTAAAGCGCTTTTTAAAAAAGTTCACTTTTTAACAGTATTGAACATGCGCCGTTTGTATGCGCTTTGATGATTATTCCTGATGTTGTTTTGTCACTTCCTGTTATTTAAGAGTTTTAAACTTGGTAACCACTGACTTAGTCATATTACGACTAACTGTTGAACCTCTGAGGAAGCTGCGTTTTAGTAGCTTAAAACGCCTTTGTACCAAATAAAATTAGCGTTCAGGCTTGTTGACTTGGTGGTTTTTTCGGACGTTGGATACCTGTTGTGGACTTTTTTGGTTTGCTTTTTGTTTCACTTGTTCGTGTTGGTATGGCTACAGGCAGCCCGACTTCTCCGATCACCCCCAACATTTTTGAGACAACTTCTTCGAATAGTGGCAGTGAGAATGCGGATGTTGCTACTATTTTGGCTAATTTAACAAAAAAGATCGACTTGTTAAATTCCCGTATTGATGGTTTACAACAAGGTATGCCAAATACTAGCATACCTTTTACTAACTTGGCAACACGATCTGGTCAAATCAGTGGCGGTTCCCTGATTCCAGCGGGCCAACCGCCACCTTCGTCTTCTTTGAATGGACATCAAATGAATATTGCCAACCCCTTGGTTTCTGGTGAGAGCTCATTTTTACAAGCTGCACAAGGTATTCAAACTGGAGGCGTCACTACTAACAATAACGCTTATGGGTCTACTGGACCGGCGTGTCCTCCAATAAATGCTGTTTCTACAGGTAACCAAACTAATGGCTCGCTTTTTTCTCTCTCTGAATGGATGGGGAATGTCGGCTCTTTTTCTTTTTCAAGTACAGGCGAACAAAATAACGGGAGTCCTAATACAGACCATCCATCTCTTTATTGTGACAATTTAACAGAAAAGCTAAAATCTTTTGATAAGAAAGTATTGAAGTTAAAAAAATTACATTTGGAATCTTCATACTTTCAGCAATGTTTAGCTGAGAACCTGGTCCCAAAAGGACTCAGAAATAATTTTTCTCCCTCTGGTTTATTAATAGATAATTTGTTTTACACCGACTTAAAAGCTCTTTTTCAAGAGCAGGGAGCGCAACTGCTTAATATCATTGTGAAGCATTATTCAGTGCACATTAATACTTTAATTGATGAAATTAACATCCTTGACAATGCTATCAAACTTGACACTGCTTTTTTGCAGTTTAAATTTGATTACGATCGCATTTTTGTCAGCATAGATGCTCTACTGACAAAACTCAAGAATAACAAAAATAAGAAACTTGTTAGGGACAGGCTAGCATACAACCAAGGAAAAGCCTATCCCAACCTTGTTTTTCAACCAGCTAATGTAATGTCTTCTTGTAGAGAAGACGGTTCATCTTTGCCTACTGACGAAATGGAACCTGCTAACGTCGATGTAATTGAAGAGTATACTGAAGAACCTAACCAGGGTGTTAGGTGTAGTAATAGAATTAAAGGCAACTATAATAATAAAACTGGTTACAGCAACAATAATAAAGGTGTTTTTTTAGGACCACGGAATCGCAAGACACCCGTGACCAACAACAGGAACAGGCGCAATTAGTTACCAACTTTGCGCTTGACTCCCCCTGTGAAGAGGATGTTCCTAAAGTTATCATCAATAAGAAAGGGGACTTTAAAGTGTATAACTTTTCCAGTGTTGATATCGACAGTGAATTAGTTGAACTTTTAGCGCTTGGTTATACTTTTGTGCCCAGTTTCACAGGTAACCTAGCTAAGGTTATCATTGACTTAAAATGTTTCACACGTAGGTTAAATTTAAAATTGTTTTTTAGTAATGATGTTACTGATGTCTCTAGGGGATTGAAAACGCCTAGCTCTTTCAACCCCCCTTTACATAACAACTTGCATTTATTTGAAACTATGTGTGAAATTGATATAAGACATCTTTACTTCTGCTTTCAAAGTAAAGCTGATTTTACTAACTTTAACATTACTAGAGAACAACTCATGGGGCTGCTCTACCTTAGTGAACTACCTGTCAGGCTTATTAAGCCTGACAAAGGAGGCGGTCTAGTATTGTTCGATGATTTCCAATACAAGGAGAAAATGCTTTCCACACTTAATAGTCCTGCATACGAGTTGGTGTCTCTAAACGAAGTGAACATCTCTCAAAGACGAATTAGGGCCTACTATAGGGATTTATTTTTGGAGGATAAAATTGATTCGGATCTTTATAATTTTATTGATATTTTCCCCCCAAAAGTTCCAGTTATGTTTGGTATCCCTAAGATTCATAAAAATGTACAAAATCCCCCTATGAGAGCTTTGATTGATGCACGTTCTTCTATGACCCACTCCTGTTCCAGACTGATTGATAACATCTTGACAAAATATATTAAATTGCTTACAGGTATTTGTAAAGACTCCTGGACCTTTCTGAATAATATTAATGACATTCCATTTGACTTTTCTAATAATTTTTTAACAATTGATGTTATTGACCTGTACACGTCCATTCCACACCTAGAAGCTGTGGAATGGATTGGCCTTTTGTTAAGTGAGTTAGGAGCCCCAAGAACTGAAATCGACTTAGTCACTGAATTATTGGACATTGTGTTGACGTCCAACTTTTTTGTTTTCGACAAAGAGTTTTACTTGCAAAAACAAGGGGTAGCCATGGGCTTCCCTTGTGGTGCAAGTGTTGCCAACCTCTTTGTCGCCTACTGGGAAAGGCACTTTTTGTCTAACAAACCCGACTTGATGAAGAATGTCATATTTTGTACCAGGTTTTTAGATGACATCTTCATTCTTTTTCATGAGGATGTCACTTCCGCAACAAATTTTGTACAGGTCATTAATGAAACTACACAATTTTTAAAATTCACATATACATTTTCTACTAAAGAAATTGATTATTTGGATGTCAAATTAGTCAAAGACTTGGACAATAAAGTGTTAACATCAACTATTTTTAGGAAGTCCACTTATGTTAACTCCTTCTTACATTTTTCGAGCCTCCACCCCTTTAGACAAAAGTGGTCAATAGTTAAAGGCCAATTGGTTAGAGCAGGTAGGATGTGTAGCACTCTTTCAGATTTTAGTAAAGAATGTATTTTTTTGAGGAAGTTATTTGTTAATCGGGGTTATCCAGGAAACATAATTGACGAGCTTATAAAGGAAGTCAACCAGAAAAGGATGGAAGGGTTTTATAATCCTTAACCAAAAAAACCTTTTCCGAGTGTCCAAATTGACATTTCCAGTTTATCTGACACCGCTCTAATAGAGACTGATAAAACGGTTTTAATAGAAGATGTTGTAATGCCTTTAACAAAAAATATTGAACGTAAGTTCGCTTTATGTTTTGTTACAACATTTAACACTAACTCTAAGGCAATTTGGTCAATCATATGCAAAAATTGGCATCTTATATCTAGTACACCAGCACTTTTGGAAAAACTGGGTTCCTGTCCTAGTGTAGTGTATAAAAGAGCTAACAATTTAAAAGAAATTTTGCAAAGGAACACCACAAAACATTCTTTTAACAGACAGAAAGGTACATTTAAGTGTGAATCTTGTAACTTTTGTAAATACATAAAACCTGGTAATTCCTTCGACATTAGGAAAAAGAAATATCAGATTCATCACAAAATAAATTGCCAAACTCGCTCTGTTGTATACATTGCCCTTTGTGACTGTTGCCCAGCATTTTATGTTGGCAAAACGGACCGTAAGGTCCGTGAACGAATATACCAACATGTGTATGCAATTAAAAAGAACAAAGATGATAATAGGTTCATAGGTTCATACTAGGCTATCTGCCCAAGGGCATTTATAAGCCTAGCCCATAGTTATGTGGCTTTCGCTACCCCTTTAGTTTGAATAAAACTATGCCTATTATTTTGCTGTGCCTCTGTCAAGCAGTGACACTGAAGTAATCCCTGGGATATATCTGCGATCTCCATCCATTGGTCAAGATTCCTCTTGAACAAGGCCAGCGAGGTGCTCTGCCTCACATGTACCGGGATTTTGTTCCACAGCATAAGGAGTCTCTGGGTGATGAATCTGTCCCTCCAGCATGTTCTATTAATAACCGTGTCAAGGTTTAAGTCTCCGCCCTTGTGGTTCTGAGGGATCTAGATTTTTGAGGTGAAGCATATTCATCAAATCTGGGTTTGACATGGCCTTATATGTCAGGCACAGGTCACCTCTGAGCAAGCGGTATGAGACTGAATAGAGCTGGAGTTCTTTCAGTTGGGCAGCATAAGACATATTTTGAGACCCTTTATCCTTTTGGTGAGGAACTTTGGGGCCTTTTCAGCTGCTGCAGGTGTCGGGTCAGATACATTCCAAATGGGGCATTGTACTCAATCATAGGTCTAATGAGTGATGAGTACAGGGGGATGATGACCTCCCTTGATCTAGATGTGAATCCTTCATTATCAGGTGGGCAATGTAGAAGGTTTTCCTAACTACTTTAGCAACATGAGTGTCAAACGAAGGCTACTGTCAACCTGGGTCCCCAGATCCCTGATGACTTCTTCTGTGCTCAGTGGATTGCCACCTATATGGTAGCTAGGGTAACCTTGTTTTTCCCGAAGGTATGACTATGCATTTCTTGGCGTTTAACTTTAGGCCATGGCTCTGGCACCAGTTATCCGTTTCTGTGAGGCCCTTCTGAAGGATATCTGTGTCAGACGTGTTTTCGATTATGGCGCCCAGTTTGCAGTCATCTGCAAACTTTGTCAGCCATAACCCTCCTGTGTTTGCTTGTACTTCAGAAAAGTAGATGCCGAACAAGAGTGGACCCAGGACTGAACCCTGTGGGACACCACTTGTGACAGGCTTTGAGTCTGACATGGCTCCAGCAACTCTGACCCTGTGGGTTCTGTCACTTAGCCAGTTTGCAACCCATCTTGTGATGTATGGGTTTACATTCAAGCTGATGAGTTTTCGATGATACCTGAGTGGGGTATTGTGTCGAAGGCCTTTGCCAGGTTGAGGTAGGCTGTATGGACTGCCTTTCCTCATCAATGGCCTTGGTGACTGTCTCAAAAGTCAGCCAAGTTTAAAAGGCATGATCTGCCTTGACAAAGCCAAACTGGGTTGGATCCAAAGTCTGCAAGTTCCCTATGTCTTTATTTATGAGTTCCATTATGATCCTCTCCATGGCTTTGCAGATAAGGCTTGTCAATCTAATGGGATGGTAATTTCCAGGGTCGGTGGAGGCACCGCCCTTGTGAAGTGGGACCACAGTCGCCAGGCGCCACCCTTGGGCAATGATCCTGAGGTGAGGCTAAGATTAAACAGCTGTCCTAACTGCGGGTTTAATTCCTCATTGAGTTCGTGGAGCACACAGCCGGGGACACCATCCGTCCCATGGATGCTGTATTTTTGCCTTGGAGAGAGCAGTTCTCACCTGGGCTGGAGATGTTTGGGGCTACAATCCTCTGGTATAGATATCTCCTTTGGGGAGAGGGAGAAGTTTGCACTGAACCTGTCAGCCAGTATGTTGGCAATGTGTGTAGGTTCAGTAATCTTCACATCATTTTGAACTAATTCTGAGCATATCTGGGAGTTTCCTCCTAGGTTTCTAACATAGCTAAAGAAGGCTATAATGCTTTAGCAAAACACATAGATAAAAATCCTGGGCATAAATTTTCATTCATGGGTATCGATCATGTCCCGACAGATGTTAGAGGTGGCCCAACATCTCTTATTTTAGAAAACCGGGAGCTTGAATGGCAACTTTCCTTAGACGCGTTCAGAGCTCCCGGTTTAAATGAAAACTGTAATATAGCTGCAGTTCTCAAATTACGGAGCTATTTGCGATAGGTTAATTCACTATTAGTTTTAGTGTTAGTCTATTACCATGTACTACTTTAATATAGTTTTTTTGAGGTGTTTTCCTCAACTAGGTATAAACAAAAATTAAAATTAAAATCGAAAATTAATATAATAAAGAAAAATATTAGGGGTGTATATTACATATGTTTGCTTTTATAATGAAAATACTAGTGGCTTATTAGGTTTTTGTGTTTAAATTTTTTTTGTGTTTAAAACTTTTAGGAAAAATCTCTTTTAAAGAATTGATTCTTTGTTTTACTAGATATGTTGTCCTTAAAGCGTTTTTTAAAAAAAAAAAGTTCACTTTTTAACAGTATTGAAGATGCGCCGTTTGTATGCGCTTTGATGATTATTCCTAATGTTGTTTTGTCACTTCCTGTTATTTAAGAGTTTAAACTTGGTAACCACTGACTTAGTCATATTACGACTAACTGTTGAACCTCTGAGGAAGCTGCGTTTTTTAGTAGCGAAAACGCTCTTTTGTACCAAATAAAATTAGCGTTCAGGCTTGTTGACTTGGTGTTTTTTTCGGACGTTGGATACCTGTTGTGGACTTTTTTAGATCAAGGAAGATAGTCTGGTTTCACTTACACTAGATCAAGGAAGATAGTCTGGTATCACTTACACTAGATCAAGGAAGATAGTCTGGTATCAATTACACTAGATCAAGGAAGATAGTCTGGTATCAATTACACTAGATCAAGGAAGATAGTCTGGTATCAATTACACAAGATCAAGGAAGATAGTCTGGTATCACTTACACAAGATCAAGGAAGATAGTCTGGTATCAATTACACAAGATCAAGGAAGATAGTCTGGTATCAATTACACAAGATCAAGGAAGATAGTCTGGTATCACTTACACTAGATCAAGGAAGATAGTCTGGTATCAATTACACAAGATCAAGGAAGATAGTCTGGTATCACTTACACTAGATCAAGGAAGATAGTCTGGTATCACTTACACTAGATCAAGGAAGATAGTCTGGTATCAATTACACAAGATCAAGGAAGATAGTCTGGTATCAATTACACTAGATCAAGGAAGATAGTCTGGTATCACTTACACTAGATCAAGGAAGATAGTCTGGTATCAATTACACTAGATCAAGGAAGATAGTCTGGTATCACTTACACTAGATCAAGGAAGATAGTCTGGTATCAATTACACAAGATCAAGGAAGATAGTCTGGTATCAATTACACAAGATCAAGGAAGATAGTCTGGTATCAATTACACAAGATCAAGGAAGATAGTCTGGTATCAATTATACTTCATCAAGGAAGATAGTCTCGTATCACTTACACAAGATCAAGGAAGATAGTCTGGTATCAATTACCCAAGATCAAGGAAGATAGTCTGGTATCAATTACACCAGATCAAGGAAGATAGTCTGGTATCACTTACACTAGATCAAGGAAGATAGTCTGGTATCACTTACACTAGATCAAGGAAGATAGTCTGGTATCAATTACACTAGATCAAGGAAGATAGTCTGGTATCAATTACACTAGATCAAGGAAGATAGTCTGGTATCAATTACACTAGATCAAGGAAGATAGTCTGGTATCAATTACACAAGATCAAGGAAGATAGTCTGGTATCACTTACACTAGATCAAGGAAGATAGTCTGGTATCAATTACACTAGATCAAGGAAGATAGTCTGGTATCAATTACACTAGATCAAGGAAGATAGTCTGGTATCAATTACACAAGATCAAGGAAGATAGTCTGGTATCAATTACACAAGATCAAGGAAGATAGTCTGGTATCAATTACACAAGATCAAGGAAGATAGTCTGGTATCAATTACACTAGATCAAGGAAGATAGTCTGGTATCAATTACACTAGATCAAGGAAGATAGTCTGGTATCACTTACACTAGATCAAGGAAGATAGTCTGGTATCAATTACACAAGATCAAGGAAGATAGTCTGGTATCAATTACACAAGATCAAGGAAGATAGTCTGGTATCAATTACACAAGATCAAGGAAGATAGTCTGGTATCAATTACACTAGATCAAGGAAGATAGTCTGGTATCAATTACACTAGATCAAGGAAGATAGTCTGGTATCACTTACACTAGATCAAGGAAGATAGTCTGGTATCACTTACACTAGATCAAGGAAGATAGTCTGGTATCAATTACACTAGATCAAGGAAGATAGTCTGGTATCAATTACACTAGATCAAGGAAGATAGTCTGGTATCAATTACACAAGATCAAGGAAGATAGTCTGGTATCAATTACACAAGATCAAGGAAGATAGTCTGGTATCAATTACACTAGATCAAGGAAGATAGTCTGGTATCAATTACACTAGATCAAGGAAGATAGTCTGGTATCACTTACACTAGATCAAGGAAGATAGTCTGGTATCAATTACACAAGATCAAGGAAGATAGTCTGGTATCAATTACACAAGATCAAGGAAGATAGTCTGGTATCAATTACACTACATCAAGGAAGATAGTCTGGTATCAATTACACAAGATCAAGGAAGATAGTCTGGTATCACTTACACTAGATCAAGGAAGATAGTCTGGTATCACTTACACTAGATCAAGGAAGATAGTCTGGTATCAATTACACAAGATCAAGGAAGATAGTCTGGTATCAATTACATCAGATCAAGGAAGATAGTCTGGTATCAATTACACCAGATCAAGGAAGATAGTCTGGTACCAATTACAGTAGATCAAGGAAGATAGTCTGGTATCAATTACACTAGATCAAGGAAGATAGTCTGGTATCAATTACACTAGATCAAGGAAGATAGTCTGGTATCAATTACACTAGATCAAGGAAGATAGTCTGGTATCAATTACACTAGATCAAGGAAGATAGTCTGGTATCAATTACACTAGATCAAGGAAGATAGTCTGGTATCAATTACACAAGATCAAGGAAGATAGTCTGGTATCAATTACACAAGATCAAGGAAGATAGTCTGGTATCAATTACACTAGATCAAGGAAGATAGTCTGGTATCACTTACACTAGATCAAGGAAGATAGTCTGGTATCACTTACACTAGATCAAGGAAGATAGTCTGGTATCACTTACACTAGATCAAGGAAGATAGTCTGGTATCACTTACACTAGATCAAGGAAGATAGTCTGGTATCAATTACACTAGATCAAGGAAGATAGTCTGGTATCAATTACACAAGATCAAGGAAGATAGTCTGGTATCAATTACACAAGATCAAGGAAGATAGTCTGGTATCAATTACACTAGATCAAGGAAGATAGTCTGGTATCAATTACACTAGATCAAGGAAGATAGTCTGGTATCACTTACACTAGATCAAGGAAGATAGTCTGGTATCAATTACACTAGATCAAGGAAGATAGTCTGGTATCAATTACACAAGATCAAGGAAGATAGTCTGGTATCAATTACACTAGATCAAGGAAGATAGTCTGGTATCAATTACACTAGATCAAGGAAGATAGTCTGGTATCAATTACACAAGATCAAGGAAGATAGTCTGGTATCAATTACACAAGATCAAGGAAGATAGTCTGGTATCAATTACACAAGATCAAGGAAGATAGTCTGGTATCAATTACACAAGATCAAGGAAGATAGTCTGGTATCAATTACACTAGATCAAGGAAGATAGTCTGGTATCAATTACACAAGATCAAGGAAGATAGTCTGGTATCAATTACACTAGATCAAGGAAGATAGTCTGGTATCACTTACACTAGATCAAGGAAGATAGTCTGGTATCACTTACACTAGATCAAGGAAGATAGTCTGGTATCACTTACACTAGATCAAGGAAGATAGTCTGGTATCAATTACACTAGATCAAGGAAGATAGTCTGGTATCAATTACACAAGATCAAGGAAGATAGTCTGGTATCAATTACACAAGATCAAGGAAGATAGTCTGGTATCAATTACACCAGATCAAGGAAGATAGTCTGGTATCAATTACACTAGATCAAGGAAGATAGTCTGGTATCAATTACACTAGATCAAGGAAGATAGTCTGGTATCAATTACACTAGATCAAGGAAGATAGTCTGGTATCAATTACACAAGATCAAGGAAGATAGTCTGGTATCAATTACACAAGATCAAGGAAGATAGTCTGGTATCAATTACACAAGATCAAGGAAGATAGTCTGGTATCAATTACACAAGATCAAGGAAGATAGTCTGGTATCAATTACACTAGATCAAGGAAGATAGTCTGGTATCAATTACACAAGATCAAGGAAGATAGTCTGGTATCAATTACACTAGATCAAGGAAGATAGTCTGGTATCAATTACACAAGATCAAGGAAGATAGTCTGGTATCAATTACACTAGATCAAGGAAGATAGTCTGGTATCAATTACACAAGATCAAGGAAGATAGTCTGGTATCAATTACACTAGATCAATGAAGATAGTCTGATATCAATTATACAAGATCAAGGAAGATAGTCTGGTATCACTTACACTAGATCAAGGAAGATAGTCTAGTATCAATTACACAAGATCAAGGAAGATAGTCTGGTATGACTTACACTAGATCAAGGAAGATAGTCTGGTATCAATTACACCAGATCAAGGAAGATAGTCTGGTATCAATTACACTAGATCAAGGAAGATAGTCTGGTATCAATTACACTAGATCAAGGAAGATAGTCTGGTATCACTTACACTAGATCAAGGAAGATAGTCTGGTATCACTTACACTAGATCAAGGAAGATAGTCTGGTATCAATTACACTAGATCAAGGAAGATAGTCTGGTATCAATTACACAAGATCAAGGAAGATAGTCTGGTATCAATTATACAAGATCAAGGAAGATAGTCTGGTATCCCTTGCACTAGATCAAGGAAGATGGTCTGGTATCAATTACACAAGATCAAGGAAGATATTCTGGTATCAATTACACCGGATCAAGGAAGATAGTCTGGTATCAATTACACTAGATCAAGGAAGATAGTCTGGTATCAATTACACAAAATCAAGAAGATAGTCTGGTATCACTTACACTAGATCAAAGAAGATAGTCTGGTATCACTTACAACAGATCAATGAAGATAGTCCGGTATCAATTACACAAGATCAAGGAAGATAGTCTGATATCAATTACACTAGAGCAAGGAAGATAGTCTGGTATTAATTACACTTGATCAAGGAAGATACTCTGGTATCAATTACACTAGATCAAGGAAGATAATCTGGTATCTATTACAGTAGATCAAGGAAGATAGTCTGGTATCTCTTACACTAGATCAAAGGAGGTAGTCTGGTTTCACGTACACTAGACTAAAGAAGATAGACTGGTATCAATTACACTAGATCAAGGAAGATAGTCTGATATCACTTACACTAGATCAAGGAAGATAGTCTGGTATCAATTACACAAGATCAAGGAAGATAGTCTGGTATCACTTACACTAGATCAAGGAAGATAGTCTGGTATCAATTACACAAGATCAAGGAAGATAGTCTGGTATCAATTATACTACATCAAGGAAGATAGTCTGGTACAAATTACACACGATCAAGGAAGATAGTCTGGTATCACTTACACTAGATCAAGGAAGATAGTCTGGTATCAGTTACACAAGATCAAGGAAGATAGTCTGTTATCAATTACACTAGATCAATGAAGATAGTCTGATATCAATTATACAAGATCAAGGAAGATAGTCTGGTATCACTTACACTAGATCAAGGAAGATAGTCTAGTATCAATTACACAAGATCAAGGAAGATAGTCTGGTATCAATTTCACCAGATCAAGGAAGATAGTCTGGTATCACTTACACTAGATCAAGGAATATAGCCTGGTAACAATTACGCAAGATCAAGGAAGGTAGTCTGGTATCAATTCCTCTAGGTCAAGGAAGATAGTCTGGTATCAATTACACTAGATCAAGGAAGATAGTCTGGTATCAATTACACAAAATCAAGGAAGATAGTCTGGTATCACTTACACTAGATCAAAGAAGATAGTCTGGTATCACTTACACTAGATCAATGAAGATATTCCGGTATCAATTACACAAGATCAAGGAAGACAGTCTGGTATCAATTACACTACATCAAGGAAGATAGTCTGATATCAATTTGACTAGATCAAGGAAGATAGTCTGTTTTTAATTACACTGGATCAAGGAAGATAGTCTGGTATCAATTACACTAGATCAAGGAAGACAGTCTGGTATCAATTGCACTAGATCAAGGAAGATAGTCTGGTGTCAGTTACACCAGATCAAGGGAGATATTCTGGTATCAATTACACTAGATCAAGGAAAATAGTCTGGCATCAATTATACTAGATCTTCTTGGAAGTGAAAACTGCAAGTATGCACTTCTTTATAAATGGCTTAAGTTTTCTAGCTTCTGAAAAACAGACCATAGAGAATCAAAGCCTGAGCTTTTTTGAGTAAGACTAAGACTGTGTAGGGAAGATTTAAATACCACATCTTATTGAAAAAGAAAGAACTTATCAAAATCATTCAGATGGAATTAAAAGAACAGGTTTGAAAAAGGGACAGTGGCAGATGTTGCTGTTCCCTGATACAATCATAGTACAGGCACACATTTCATATCCTGTAGAGGTGAATCTAATAAACACAGTGGAAGTTCTGCTAGTAGCACTTAATTGTTGGCTAATATATTTGTCTTTGCAAATTTTTTGTAAAATATTCTTACCAAACCAATTACTTTAATAAATTTCCAGGTAGCTCTCCACAGGATATGTCCCACTGCTTTAAAGTATAAATCCAAATAATCCAACACACAGAATAGCAGTGTGTCAGCAGGGCAGCATACAAACTATAAAAAGCAGTGATATAGGTTATAGGACCAATGAGATTGAGAAGGGGCTCTCAGATTTATACAGCTTAAGGGGAAGTAGACCATCACCATACTATGCACCCATTCAAGACTATGATACCCATATCATAAATAATGATGGCGTGAGAGGTATGAAGATACCTATGTTCTTTACCAGTGACAGTAATGATATTTTGGACATTATCAGGAGAAACAGAGGGATTTTAACAGTGTATCAAGCAGTTAAAGAATTGTGGGTGTTGAACCAAGGTTTAGATTTAAGAATAAACATAACTTGAAGAGGTTACTTTGCTATCCAGCAAACAAGTTGGATCAGTCCTTAGAGGTTAGACCCTACACTTATCCATGTGGTAAGTGCTGGTTCTGCTATTTTATTAATAGTTGTGGGAGGTTTAAGCATCCAGATACTGACCAGAATTTTAATTTCAACATCTCTGCCTCCTGTGAAACATCACATGTGGTTTATTTAGCTGAGTGTATTCTTTGTCACTCATTCTATATAGGATAAATGGATAGAGAGCTAAAAGACAGAATAAATGAACACCTATATATTACTAGAATATGTTCTAGTGACAGTACCCTATCCAAGCATACCTTATTGCAAGGAAATGATCATACAATTAAGTTTATGTTGATAGATATTAATGCATGTAGCCTATGAGAAGGCTACATTAGAAACATGACAGAAGGCAGAGAGGTCAGGTGGTTACTCAGACTGAGAGTAGATAGGGGTAGAGGCCTCAATGAGACAGCATCCCTAAAACCTACACTTAAATCTAGGAGACTGAGAAGTATACAGACATGACTAAGGATTAGTCTCACTTTATTAGTATGCATTTTTTTTATTTCTTTCAGAGGTGATTATATCTATGTTTAGATATATTTATTGCTAGGTGATTTTATTTATGTGAAGATCTTATTATACACATTTTTAACATTTATAGAAGGCTGTTTTATAATACATTTGTAGTTAAAAGCTGCTATTTTATGACAGCCTAGCTACAATCATAGAGGCAAGTTTATGTAAGGATGGTATATACCTTTAAATTTTGGACTTACGTTTGAAACTGATTCTCTGAATTCTATTGGTTGACTAATTATCTTTAAATGCCTTTGATTAAGATGCTTTTACTGGTCTGAAGAAGCTCACAGCGAAAGCGCTTACCGTTTTTTTATTTTATATAATAAAAGTTTTATGGTTTATATACTGCCTGGATGCCTCACTGCTATTCTGTGTGTCGGATCAATTACTTTAATAACCTCCCAGTGTTATTTTATAAGCAATGATATATTATGGTTAAGAGAAGAAGACAAAGTAAATCATATGAAAAAAGCATTTCAAAGCATTTTTACAAACTGCTAAGAGGTGACCTGTGTTTGGCATACAAGCCATTACTGAGGGATTTAAATGGCATCACAAATACTCAGTCCAGGGCTCTAAACCTCTTCTGCAACATCAGTGAATGGTTTGGTGAGGCAAGTATATTTCATTGCTATGGAACAGACCTCACTCCACATCCACATGAAACAAATTTCATTCCTGTCCATTTTCAAGTTCAACTTAGATCTGTGAATGGGAAACAGAAAATTTACCCTAGGATGCTCCTAGACTTTTAATGGAAAGATGCAGATATTAAATGCATGGGTCCCCTCAATTTATCAATGGTATGATCGCTGTTATTCTGATTAGTGGTAATATATAAATGTTGCCCATGGAATGGTTAATTATAATCAAATGAGAGCGGTTATTTTGAGCACAAAAAGGGAAATTGGTTATGCATAAAATAGACTACAAGCTATCCTAGTAATGAAATATGCACCTGTGAACCTATAAGTTTTTTTTCTACAATCTAGTGATGTGTATATTTTTATATAGTTTGTAAAGCTAATCCTCTCCTGTGATACTTTAAGCCATAGCAGCTGCACGTTCACAACAAAAACTTAAAGACAGACAAAAATCATGTGACCTTACATCTTGCTTTATGATCAGAAATACATGAAATGTGTATCACTAACGAAAAAAAAAATAGCCATTTATTGAAAACTGATACGTGCTTTAAATTATCCGAGTTTCAAGCCTTCTTTAGAACTGAAATTCTGTTCTTACACCCAGTTTGTTAAATGCCTATGGACCTATGCAACATGCTACGCAATATAACTCAAAGTCAAAAGCATGGTAATCTTAATCAAAACGTAGATGTAAGGGAGGAACAGGAGCCTAGTAATGGATGTTATTAGTGTTATGGGATGAAACACTTGGAGTTCTACACAGATGGTCCTACATTATGATAATGATTAAACAGTGATGACAAGAAAAGAAGTAATCAGATGCTTTGGACATTTGCTCGTTAACCAGGTATGCCCACTAGACACAAGTGCCCCTTTTCAGGGGAAGCCTGGAAGCATTGTCTGGTTAAGTAGCTTGCACCAAGTTACACAGTAGAGAAATGGAGGTTGAAGAATTCAAGCCCTGTACACTTTGATGACAAGTTGAAGCTCATCAACAGTTTAGAGCATTATTTATCTGTGCTAAATGCTAAACTGGATGTAGGAGGGAAGAGCATTAATACTTATGCTTGGGAATGCTGATGGGTGAAAGCGACATGGAAGGAGTCAGTAATAGAGTGGAGGAAAAGCTGGGTGAACTGGATGAAAAACAGTTATACATATTTGAAATGGAATTAAAAAAATTGAGATTGACTATGGTGAGCATTATTGTGGGCATTAAGATATTCTGAACAAAATACTTTAAACCAGAAGAAGGGAAGCAGGAGTTAACTTGTTAAAAAATAATAAAGCCTTACTCTGCAAGAAGATAAAAGAGTTGGAGTTAGTTGCTATGACAAAAGGATAAAGAAATGGAAGAAAGATGGGGAAAACTAGAGGTAATAACAGAACTGAGAGGAAAGGAGGTGAACGGTAATTCTGTTCAGTGACATTAGTGTAGAAAAAGGAGGCAAAGTATAGAGAAACACATAGAAGAACATACACAATTACATGGTAGACAGCCAGAGAATAAACACCTGTTATAAGGATGAAAGAGAAAAAAATGATGAACTGGTGCATACCCATGGTCAACCTAAAGCACATTAAAAAATAAAGGTTACCCCACTTGTATGTGCAAAATAAAACAAAAACAATGTTTTTTAAAAAAAATCTGAACAATCAGAAATATTACACTTCTATCATAATGTCAACATTAATGTGATACATTGATATCACATAAAATATTTTACCTATAAACCCATTCAAATGTAATAACTGTGCATATCAAATTTGTCATCAAAATATACGTAAAACTAAGATATAGATCAAGTTTTTATTTTAGATATCAACTCAGGACACTAAACTGTCTGTAGTTTTGGGCAACTATGTCAGCTAAATTGGTACATGCCTATGTGTAGTAGAATGCATTTAAACTAGATAAAAGAGATCTGCCATAAAAAGCTTCTTGGTAGGAAGATACCAAATCAAAGATTTCTTTAAACTGGGTGTTATCTGGCATTGGCCTTTTAAATTAACTCTATCCAATGGAGATACTGAGGAAAATGATGTAGTTGCAGATATGTATGCAAGTACTGCACTCTTGTGTGATGAATTAAAACACTCGCAATGGATAGTATACGTAACTCATTTTACTTCTGTATCATATAATATATAACTGCTACACAAAGGTTGTCTATGTATGAATATTTGGTATATTTTCAGCTGATTTCCTATGCTGATGCTCCTTCCTGTTGTTGACCAGCATGCTTTTCTTTTATTTGCATTTTCATATACTCCAATACAAATATTTGCAATAAATAAATAAATAAATGGCAATACAACTCTTATTGGTACATTTTAATTCAAAGACTTTATGAATCAGTTTCACAACTTACATCTAAGAAATATGCTTCTGCAAAGAAATTTAATGATATTGGAAACTTTGTACAATGAAAAGTTGGAGAGCCTTAATCAGTGTATATCTCTTTCTTTCCAGTGTTTGCACAGCTAGATATTGAAGGTTTGTTATAGGGTCTTGCAATCCATACAGCAATATCTTCAAGTCAACAAGAATGTTCTTCTTTCACAGCAAAGTTATCCTGATCCCCAGCTTCAGGAAGTTGCACTTTACCACATGGACTCTTAATTCCAATTGACTAGTATTTAGTGACCAATGTAGGCACTTTTCCTGGAATGGGGGGAGAAGGACATTTGGGTGGTTGCAACTCGTGTTAGTTGTTGCATTTTTTGTTTACACATAGACACTTTATATGCTTTATGATTTCATTTGAAAATTCACATGCATATAACTAGCTGACAGATTAGTGTTTTGGAACAGCAATAGACCAAATAGCTCAATATGCTCAGGTATGTACCTGAAATGCAAAAGATTATTAGATGTTGTATTTTATGACCATTTTTGACCAGTTACTACTAAACCTAGTTTAATGAATGGTGAATATATACAAAATATGTGAAAAACTGATCTCATATTTGTGACAATGATAATAAATAAAGTTTTAGGAGCATGGTCTTACTACAACAAATTGGAACAGAACTGACTAAAATATTAATGTTTTTCATTTACTCTTTCTAAAATAATATCTATACATGGGTATGATCAGTGGTGGCTGGTGACTTCAAATCAAAGGCGGGCTGCAGGAGACAGCTGAATGGGTGTGGCCAACCAGAAAGTAGTGGGACTGTGCAAAAAAATGGAAAAACTGGGACTTTAATTAAATACGCTGCCATGGGTGCCACTGCCAAACCATCATTATGAGAGTTAAATCAAAACAAAATGAATTGTAGAAAAAATATTTCAATGCATTGGCTACATGACAGCTTACTTAATATCTAGATAGAAACAAAAAGGTTGTGAGGCATGAAAAAATAAATTACTTTTTGACTGGCATTCCAGTAATGTATTTAAAATCAAGTGTAAAAAAACAAGCAGCACTCAACTCAAACCACTTCTCCTTGCACTCCAGTTCTAATTATAATTTATATTCAGCTTTATAAAAGTACCAAGTAACATGCTGAAAGTACAAATACCCCCACTTGTAAAAATGTTTCTTATCCAAAAAAGACTTGCTTCCTGACAACTACTTGTTTCATGGGGAAAACATGATCAAAGTAAAAAATGAACAGCAAACAAGAAACAAGCTCAAGATAAATTGCTTAAAGGATTACTGCACAGGTTATGGACCACACATGATAGACTGGCATTCTGTTTAGTTTACAGGTAAAGCCTGCAAAAATGACTGCAAGTCTTCAACAAATGTAATGAACTTCTGAACATTCTGTAATCCTGTCCTTTATTACAGATACTGTTATATGCATTTTAATACTTAACACTTATACGCTATCTAGTTATGTAAATATTCTCTGCATGGCAACAGCAAAAAGGCTTTCAGTGTTGGCAATTATTTAACAGTATGCTTATTAAAGCTTACTTGCATCTTACAGACCCAGACAAGCTTAGCTAATGGTCATTAAAGCATTGCTACTTAAACACACAGAGCAACAGACACTGCAACGACATGCATTTTCTGAATAAGAAGAAACATAAATCAACAGTATAAAAATATGACAGAAAACCAGAACATTCTGCAAAATCAAGAACAGATAAAAAGCCACTGTAGTACTTGTGTCTACCTTGGATGGAGGGATAATCTGCACACTTACACTGCATAACTGCTCCTTGCCTTGCTTGGACACATCCAGAGTCACTACATGGGGGAGTGCAGTGCAACAATTATGTCACAATTTGAAATGCCTCTGGCTAATGGTGATGGCCCTGACAGATTTCTCACACCTCTCAGCCTCAGAGCAAGAAATCTGGACAAAGCTATAAACAGAAGTGGGACATAGGCCCAAAAATAAGGACAATTTTTAAATATTTCTCTTAAAAACTTAAAAAGATAATAGAATAGTAGCTCTTGCATTAGTATGAATTTTCTAAAGGGTATGAAATCTGAAACTCAAACATCTGTCATTATTTCCTTACTTCAATCTTTAATGATTTGTCACTAATTTGCCAGAAAAACCACAACTTTATGAAAAACTGACCAAAAATGTGATGCAAAAATATAAAATAGCCACACAATACAGCTGGGAACCTGTCAAAGAAGGGGCACTTTTTTAATATTAGTGCTGTTAACTTGAGCAGCTGACAAAATAAGAGAATCTACATGCATTTCTGAAACTAAAAGTAATCTGTAACTCTGATCATTACAGTTAGTTATTAATTGTAAACCGTCCACGTTTTCTTCCAAATTTGCCATTTTGTGGAGGGATTATTAGGGGGAGGGCAACATTTTGAGCTAAAATCAAGGGCAGTTGACAGGTTTGGATATACCTAATTCTATAAAGTGATTTATTTGTGAGTACCTCTCATCCTCTTAACACAGGCAATCTGGACAAGGCCAAATATATTGAGGGAACATACAAACAGTACTAAAAATTGATCTTGTATAAACTTAGTCAGAAGACAGAACAACAGGTCTTGCTTTAGCATGCATTTTTCTCAAGAGTATAAAGTCTGAAATTGAATGTCATTATTTAGTGACTTAATTCTTAAATGATTTGCCAGAAAACCACAAATTTTATGAGGAACAAACCAAAAATAAAAAGCAAAACACTATTCATTCTGCAAACATCTGGACAATTAAAATCTATAGCTCAGCTGGGGCTGTCTGAGTTTGCCACCCTTCCCCCTCACAAAATCATGGTCGAATGGGGCCACCCCCCTGCAGCTATTCCAATGTCCCATTACTTAGTTATTTCACCCCATTTACTATAAACACTGTAATGTGCATACTGCTTTTCTTCTGTGATGATTTGGATTTCATTTAAAAGTTTTATATTACAGCACAAACACTAATAGACATCTGCTAAAGAAAGCAATGCAGTCTCACAATGAAAGTAGACTTAGCATTAAAACTTCTGCCCTTGAAACTCACATTAATTGAAACAGCATTGAAACCCAGATTCAAAGAAAATACATCTGGCCAGTGGCAGATAAAGATTAACTTTGGGCTGTTTTCAAATTATAGGCCCCTTGCACAGGAAACATACATGTGTTATTTGATACACCTTCTTATTGTATTAAATTATATTCCTTGTATAATGCAGTACAGCTGTTAGGGGGTGCTTTAAATTTATTGTTTTGAACATTTTTCCAGTGAACAATGAAACAAAATACATGCACCAATAATGACAAAACTGCCCAGTTCAGAACATTTCTATCATAAAAGTCTAGTCAAACTTCTACACTGCACTAATATCAGTAAATATGCTCAATCTCTGCAGAAGTAAGTCATCTAAATAATTCCACATTAAAGACATCTGTAACTAATGGGAAGTCGCTGCTAGCAGACAACTTTATATTTAATTGTTTCATCTACAAGTAAAGTGCCTGTTGCCATTGA
Organism: Protopterus annectens; assembly: GCF_019279795.1. Classification (NCBI taxonomy): domain Eukaryota; kingdom Metazoa; phylum Chordata; order Ceratodontiformes; family Protopteridae; genus Protopterus; species Protopterus annectens. The sequence continues at coordinate 463,802,715 of NC_056735.1, forward strand.
GGAATAAATTGCCTATGTTACATTAAAAACATGATAATTTAGTAATATTGCAATAGAGAATGGATGGCAAACTGATAACATGGTCATCATTACTAGGTAACGCTACCAAAGAGGATATTCTCAGGACTGCAGCATCCACCCCTTTAAAAGTACAACACAGTACAGTATCAGCAATGCTTCTATATACTGTGGGAGTAGAACCCACAACCTTCTCCATCAAAAGCAAGTACACTACCTGTTGTGCTATTAACAATACAAGCATACTCAGCATGAGCAGCCGTAAACTTCTCTTCAAACTCTCAGCTCCTTGTAAAATCCACTCGACACTCAACTGTATCTCTCAACTTTCAAGTGCAAGAAATCTGGAAAAAAGCCCATAAACTAGGGACACATTTTAAACATTGCTTGTATAATCTTGAAAAGTTGCTAGAATAAAATGATGTCTTACCACCATGCATTTCACTGCCAAGTCTTGAACCCTGGACCCTGTGTACTACACAGTCAGAGCAACATACCACTATGCCAAATCAGCTGTTTCTTGACCAAGAGGTAGACTGAAACTTAAATGGCTATCATGTAGAGAATTCAGTTCTCACCATAGCTCTCAACCTCTTAGCACAGAAAAACTGGACAAAGCCAATAATGGGGGAATACAACCCCAAAAATAGGGACACATTTCAAATATTGATTTTATAAATGGAAAATTGCTAGAATAAAAGGTTTTGTGATACCATGTACTTTTTGAACAATATGAAGTCTGAAATTCAAATGCTTGTCATAATCTAGTGAATTCAAAATCCAGAAATCCAAAAGTTTCACAAGAACAAAAATATGAGGCAAAAATGCCACAACTGGTGGTAGGTAGGGAATTCAAACTCCTGCTACCTGCTCCCAAGTAAAGGGGTTGAGTCTAGCCACTGGGTATATATTTCATGAGTTTTCTCTAGCCACCAGGTGTATTTAACTGGGGAATTTTACACACCCACACACACCCTACCTGAGCCCAGCTCCATTACTGCAGAATCTGTCATAGTAAAGCCCAGTTACTTTCCTGAAGTAAAATTCAAGTTTATCCATTCCTACAGTAAAACCCGCAAGAGAGCACATGTCCTTCCCCTTCCCACGAGAGCTGTTACCCAGCCGGCAGACATTGCAGTCCAATCCCTTTTCAGTGTATGCAGTTACAATTGCATAGACTTCTGGCATCTCTGCTGTTGAATGCTGTCTTTTTAATCTGGACTGCTGATGAATCAGTCTGGATATCGAGAAATGCCGTGTGTATGCACGAAGTGCCAGGACTTGCATTTGTTTTCTTTCTTTTTTATTTTTATTTTCTTTTTTGTTTCACAGCTGGGGGGGCTGCAGTCCTGTAGCCCAATAGCACAAGCTGCCCCTAGGTATGATGAAAATGTATTCACAGTAATTTTATGAAAGACATTACAAAGTTGTCTACAAGTGTCTTCTTCATCGTAATGAACAAAGAATATTACCAGGCATAAGACTACAGGACATACAAAACCATAAATTCATAAAATGCTTTTTACGCAAAAGGAAAAGGTTCAATTTATGAATCAAAGAACTGGTTAGCTAGGCATTCTTTTCAAGGATATTTCTTACTTATATGCAAATAGATTCTATATAAATCATTAAATGTTTTTTAATAATAATATTAATATTGGGGGTTGTCTCATTACTATTTGCCATATTGTCCCATTGCTTAATATGTAATTAAGGCAAACATGCAATGTTACTTGGAGTGACATTCTATGCTATAGTCCATAGTTATAAAACTTTTTAGTACCAATGTGTATCCTAAATTGTCTGTTTATGCAGGCTTTGAACAAACTGAATGCAAAGCATTTACATTACAGTTGATTTGTATCCCTGAAAATGATTTATTTGGATGGAAAACATCTGAATTTGTCTCTTACCTTTAGACAGTTTTCTTGCTTTGACAGCTCTTCATATAACCTGCTCTGTAGAACGGGGGAGTTGAGGAACTGTTCCACATCAGAGACAGACAGGAGCAGCTGACGGATGTCTGCCAGGTATGTTGAAGGCACTTGTAATTTTTCTGTAGGCATACCTTCAGCCACCACAACAGTTGTCTCCTTAACAGTTTTCTGGTATGTGCATATAACAGAAAATATGTTTCAATCATAGGCATATAAAATGAAAATAACTCTATATAGATGTGATGAAAAAAAAAACATTTGAAAATATCAAGCAATAAATCTGTTTCCATGAAATCACAATAAGCAGTTTTGACTGTAGAAGATGTTATTAGTAAATAATACATTCAAAATAAAGTATTATGAAACAGACTTGAAATGACATTACTTATAATTTTAAACAACATTAAACTTCTATCTGGAGCAAAGATAAGTATACCGTGTTAAGTGGTGAGAATTTCAAACCAGTGATTATACCACATCGCAGATATTCATGCAAAAAGTTGAATATAGCATGAAAGCTAGTTTTAATATTAAAATCATCATGTTTATATTATATTACTCTCTACCTGCTGTATTTTTGATAGCACATGTTAATAACTATAAACAAACACCTACTTTTCCAACTAGTTGTATAAATTAAACATTTTAATTAAATATTTTATATTTGCATATTTCACATTATTTAATTATTTCTCCTGGTATGATCAATAAATAATACATAAAATGACACTGGAAGCTTCCAAACACAGCCCTTGAATTAAAATTAAATAACAATTCTGTAAGGACATTGAATGACAGGAAGCTACCTGAGGTATAACTTTTACTTTACTGAATATTGGTAGAGTTCCACGAGAGAAATGTTAAGTTTAATATTATCAAACATTGTTCTTTTATCACATGAACCAGAGCAATTCAAGACTGGTTTCCCATGTGAAAAGCCTGTTGTAAGCTTCCTATACAAACATTTTTAGTATGTATTCCTAATCATTTTTGCATGGATATGTTGGGTCATCTTCTTTAAGAAACAGCATTGAACCATCTCATACTAAATAAACTGTTTCCTTAACTGCTTCACTTCTACTTGTTAAAGGTAAACTTTTATTTAACAACAGAAAGAAATCAAGGGTGGTTATAGTCTCACAGCAATATTATTATGAATTATCTTATGCAATACTGAAATAATTTAATAATGCATGCTTGTTATATGGGTTGGAGACAGTGGCATTGACAAAAAGGCAGGAGTTTGAGCTGGATGTGGCAGAATTAAAGATGTTAAGATTTGCAATGGGTGTGACGAGCATGGACAGGATTAGGAATAAGTATATTAGAGGGTCAGCCCAGGTTGGAAGGTTTGGAGACAGAGCCAGAGAGGCACAATTATGTTGGTTTGGACATGTGCTGAGGAGGGATGCTGAGTATATTGGTAGAAAGATGCTAAGGATGAAGCTACCAGGTAACAGGAAAAGAGGAAGGCCTAAGATAAGGTTTATGGATGTGATGAGAGAGGACATGCAGGTGGTTGTTGTGACAGAGCAAGATGCAGCGGACAGGAAGAAATGGAAACAGGTGATCTACTGTGGCGACCCCTAACAGGAACAGCTGAAAGAAGATGATGACGATGCTTGGGTTATTAACATTTTTTTTAATTTTCTGTTTCTATTCAATTTCAATTTGGATAAGAAGTGAAACAGACAATTTATTTTAAAGCACTGTAATTAAAAGGTCCACACATGCTATGTTTTTGTTACTTTCCTTCTATTTGCTGGGCATATGCAGCTTTGATTCCAGGTAGAAATAGCATAATTTGCATATCACTACACCTATTTATTAATACATGCAATAAAACAGTTCACAAGCAACTGGTTTGATTTCTTGTTTTAATTAGATCTTTTTAATACTATCCCTAACAAAACAAATGCATGTTATAGAACCAGTGCATACATGGAAAAGGCACTCTGCTTTCTTGAAGGAAATCTAAAATAAAATGCAATCTGAAACTGAGTATTCAGTTGTAATTGTGTGTTAGTAAGTTGCAAAGGATGTACTAGTTTGTGAAATACTGAACTAAATTCCAGTCTAGTTTCTCTTGAAACACACATGTATATGAGTAAAGCTCATTCCACATACACAAATGACTCCATCTTTAATAGATCCTTTTGAACAGCTAGAGATGTGTAAATGTAATAGTTCAAGCATATGAAAGTCTGGTTATCTAGATAAAATTTCCCTACATTTCATAACCTGCAGAAAATGGCATCTTTTTAGGTAGCTCATTCAGGACAAAACATTTCAGCCTGATTTTCTCCCTGAAATAATGAGCAATGGGGCTGGGGAGCTTCACTGGTAACTTATATTGTCATATTTTTATAACTTTTATATCAAGCATAAGTTCCTTATAATTCACACAGTTTTTGTTTTATTAAGGTCACCATCAATTTGTAAACATGAGCAAAAAGTATTGCTTTCTAAGTCATCTAACTTAAATTTAATGTATTGTCTGTCTTTAATAAATGTAACAAAGCTGTATCTTTTTACTACGAATATGAACATTATGATATTGCTGTTGAGTAACAGCTTCTATTTTTATACAGGTAATTTTAGAGACCACTTGGTCTATCATGTGGTCCTTTCTAAAACTGGAAAGTTCAGCAAGACATTGATGACTGAATACTGTAAAATTGAAGTGCATGATACCACTGCTAAACAGAATGTGTGGTTATAGAATCCAAAACAATGATTAAGAAGCCTGTAGAACTGGATTATGTTATACTAATGGTCACCATCAGGAAAATTGTAATTATCCATGGCTGGTGACATTCACTCACAAAGGTGAAAACCTGAGTGGAATGTCCTCAGGAGTGGTTTAAACCTAAATCAGGCAATGTTAGTTATTGATTAGTTATCATGTAAACCAGAGGTAATTTACAAAGGATGGGTAATTTTACAATGGATGTCCTTCTTGTATTGAGATCTGAGCAATTAAAACATCAAGTAGACATTTCTGTGTCATATTCTATGTAAAAATGTATGTGATTTTATATTCTGGTGCTTAACCAATAGTCTGACTTAGTTTACTTGCTTTCAGTGAGTTCCACTTCAACAAAGACTCATATTATAATTTTTAATAGAGATGACTCTCGAAATTTCAGACAGCAACTACAGATGACACTTGCGTGGGGGTGGTAGATGAGGGAGGCAGAAGAAGGATGAGTGGTTGATAGCAGAGAATGTTTAGGAATGATATGAAAAATACTTCAAAGAAACTTAGAAGAGGCCATAAAAATAATTCTTTGGGGACTTTCCATGGTGCAGGAATGAATAAGAATTCAAGATAAGTTGAGTAAGAATTCATGAAGACATGTAACAATTAATGATGTATGAGAAGGGAAAGATATGAATCAGCAGAGTCTAGACAGTGTTTCAGAATAAGTAAATACACCTATGGTTTCAATGTGTGACTGTTTTTACATGATCAGTTATGAAATGTGTTCATAAAACATAAAAACTGCAATAAAACTAAATTACTACATTATATGAGTACATGCCGGGACCTTATAATAAACTAGCTTCCTGTTGGAAGTACATGAAGTGTTTTCCAACAGTCCACGTGGTTGATGCACTACATTTGTCCACTGAATGAGGACGTTCTACATGGCATAACTTGTACCATTGTATTTTCGGGCAAAGCACTGATATATACAATGTAGCATGCTGAGTATGATACAATATCATTTTACATGTTTGCAGTACAATAAAATTTATGTCTCATTTGTGAAATATGAATACCACTGTATTTGAAGGCAAAAAAAAAAACACAACTTTTCCACTATACCTACCTCTTTCCTAACATAATGGATAAGCTACAGATTATAGTTATGTAAGTCTACCCTTTCTTTCCTGTAAATGTATTATGCAGACCTAGAAGTATCTACTGATTATCAAGCTGCATTCAATAATCCCATCTCCTTAGCCAAAAAAAACAACATGGTTCTGGACAGGTCATATTACAACAATGGCTCTTTGGTGCCCAAATGATGACATTGTCCATGACATGGACAAAGTTAACTTAACATGAGCAATATTTATTAATGTCCCAAAAGTCTTTGACTTAATCAACAGTCATCTCTCCCTTTTCTCTTAAGAACACTGGCATTAATTACACATCCATTATCTAGTGCCAAAACTTTTTACTGAACAAATTCTTCAAAAGTTTAATTAAACTCTTCCCTCTTTCAACCCACACCAGTTTCAGTGAGAGTACCCCAAGGTTCTATCCTAGCTCCTCTTTTCCTCTCTGTTTTTATTGATAAACTACCTCATGATGTTACTACTCTACAAATCATCCCAATGCAGATGACATGATGATCTCTAAGTCCAGCCACAAACAAGCTACAGTTGAAACACAGCTGCAAAAAACCCTTAACTCTCTCAGTTTGCAGCTCATTAACAACAGACAAACTTAATCGCAGAAAAAAAAAATCATGCTATTTGGCACAACCGGAAAATTAAAAAAAAATCACCAATGTCATTAATATCAATACTCCTTGTGGCACACCAATAGATACAACCAATCCTTTAAATACCTTTAGATTTGTGGCCAGACCAGTCACAACATTCCATACCAATACTAAGAAATTAATAGCAAAATATAACTCACATCTCTTCTGAATTATGAAAATCTCAACATAGCTATGCAGCCCATCCAAGGCAGCTGTAGGCAACAGGACACTTCTAACCAAAAGCAGATATGGATCACTCATAATAGCCACAGTCTATAATAAAATCTCCTCCACACTATAGACCATCAAAAACAAAATCTAGCTCTTCATTACTAACTCACCCTCTCTTGAGCACCATTGCATCATCCTTCAAAAAAGACAAATGGCTCTCACTCCAGCACAGAGCAGACCTGCTGCCATGTTCTCTAATCTTCTCCGGCTAAACTCATTGACACCACCAGCTGTCAAACTTTAGACTAAACACACACACACACACACACACACACACACACACACACACACACACACACACACACACACACACTACATCCTCACATGCTTCTCCCAAACATGTCCCACTAAAACCTTTACTAATCAGGCTACACTACACCTACCACTGTTTCTCCATCCGTGCTCCTAATATATGGGAATCTGCTCTGCCCTGTCTGATGGAAGTACAATCCCTTTTCCCCACCTTCAGAGCTGAACATAAAAAATCCCTCCACTGCAAAATAAACTCTACTTGCCAGACAGCAGGAGGTTGCATGTAAGGGACCTTTAAACCCTTCTTACTCTCTAACTACTAACACCTCCTTGCTCTACCTCTCATCACCATTCATTCCTTGACTCTTGTTACCACACACCATCTCCAGTTCAGAGTAAACCTCAAAAATAACAGCGCAAAATTGCAAAACATACATTTATTTCAATTATTGCTGTAGCTTTCAATTGTTTATGTCTCTTTTTTGTTATATACTGTTGCTTTCTGTACTGTTTTTGATATGTACAGATTATTGCATCTCTGTTCCACTTTATTTCTTGTTTGTGAATTATTTCACCTGGGCAGTATGCACAAATGGACAATTGCGATCAGTACACTGCCCTAGTAAAGGACCACTGAGATGGGATGGGATAGAGAAAAAGACAGCAAGAGAGAGAGAGAGAGAGAGAGAAACAGTATTTTTTTTCAAAACTAATGGTTTCTGAAATTGCCCTGAGGAGTAGATATAACTAAGCAGAGGTATATCTGCTGGTCTTGATTTAGAAACAGTAGCAGGTAAATGAAAAAAAAAAACATGCTGATTAGAGAACACCATTTCATGTTGTGTTTCGGTGTTGTAAAATAAGCAAGACCTGTAAAGCTAAATGCAACGCTCAGCCACATCTTCTGCAGCTCAGCATTATATGCCAAGATTTCTAGTTGGCAATGGCACTTGTGCATGCAGTTTGCTTAGAGCACCAAACTGTTCCTTTTCATTTTCATTTTAAATTGAGGTTCCTGCCAGATAATAAGCAAAACTCCAGAGTTGCATGTGCCCTCTACCTGGTTTCAGTGCACTGGCAGGTTACTGAAACTAATGAACCACCGGTATTTGTGTTTTGTCCAAAGCCATCTCACAGACTAACTCAGCAATCTGAGCTATGAAGTGTGCATTCAATATGGGCTCTGGTTGAACTCCTGTTTCTAAATCACTTACTAAAGGTAACCAACATCAGTTCTTTTTTTTTTTTTTTTCAAAACAAGTTTATTGTTTTAACATATAAGAGAAATATCATAACAATTTTATACAAATAATTAAAAATAGGTATTATTATAATATTCAACAAAACAACAAAAGTATTTACAAAGACATCCACTACAATCAGATCAATTAAACTAAAATACTGTGCTATTGAAATTAGAATTTTTTTAACAAATTTTGTAAATTATCCCATACAATAAAATGTGATGTTTTTCTAGTTGTTCTCATTCTAATTGTGCTTATTTCCATATGACACATTATATTCATAACATTTTTAAATTCATTGAACGAAGGAGGTGTATCTGAAATACAATTTCTAGTTATTATTTTCCTAGCCACTGCTAGGATAGACCATAACAAGGGAAGCTTAATCTTTTAACACATTGAGGTACAGGTGTGTTGAATAATATAAGAGACTTAGAAATAATGAAATTATCTGTAAAAAGAGCCTGCAAAATTCATTAATTGACTTCCAGTATTCTTTCAACTTCATACAGTCATAAAACATATGAGCCCAGTCAGCATTAATTTCTACATTACATCTCTTACATAGATTATCTTTATTATTAATTTTATTCATCATCAAAGGTGTATAAAAGATCTATGTAAAATTTCCATGTATAAAGTCTCCAGACAATGGAAGATGTAGTTCTATAAGCAGATTCCAATATATATTGTTTATCTTGTTGAGTTGGTGGGTCCCCATTAATAGAGGTGAAATAATTCCAGTATGAATCTACATTGTAAAAAATTTCTTGTCTGATAATTTTATGTATATATGAAAGTTTACCTTTATCAGAAACTTTATGCTGTAAATTTATTATCAAGTAATCAATCAGTTTTGGAATAGATTCTTTAACTGTTATAGACATTAGATCTATTCTATCAATGAGATGTTGTCTAAAGATCTGAACCTCTAACCAGCAAGTTTCTCTTAGATCAAATTCTTGTTTTAAGAAATCTAGATTTTAACTTTATTATCAGATATCAGCTGATACCAGTACTTTAGATTATTATCTATAGCTAAATGAGCTCCTTCAGAAGTAGATGACATAAGCATGCCCTGAGTATAAATTATAGGAATACAATAAAATTCCATTCCCTATACTTAGGGTGCATGAATATAAAGTTCGATAACTAATAATAATATTTAATGGGTAACAGACCATATGTTTAGGTGTAATAGGTGAAGTACAAAATTCCTTTCCACAACATGGAGTTATTTATAATCATATTTTTATGTGTTAAGGAGATTTTCATGAAGTGCATACTAATTAGCTCCCAATAATCTTTCCATTTTCATATGACCGATCTATTAATAAAGTAATAACTTTTATAATAGAAGAGATAATATATAAATTAAAGTCTGGAAAAGAAATACCCCTTGAGACCAGCTATTAGTATGTTTCTTTAATGCAATCCTAGGTCTATTAGGTGCCCATAAGAAATTTAACATTAGTGTATTCAGTTTCTTGATAGTTATTTTTGTAGGTGAAAGTATTATTGATTGTATTAAGTATAAAATCTTGGGGAATATTATCATTTTAATAATTGTAAGTCTCTCCTCCATAGTAAAAAACATATTATTCCAGGTATTAAAAAGATTTTGTATATTAAGAAAACAGGTATTATAGTTATTATATATAATAGATTTAATATCTTTAGATAGTATTATACCTAAATAAGTTATCTGACCTGAGTTGGGTACATATTTAGTAAAATCACTAATGAGTATTTTTCGTGTATATATAGGTAGTATTTTAGTTTTTCTTCATTGAATATTAAACCAGAAATACTTTTAAAATTCATCATTTTATCAAATAAAGACTGCATAGAAGAATTAGATCCTGCTGATGTAATTAGAACATCATCTGCAAAAGTTGAATTTTTGATGTTGTATTTTCTTCTATTTCAAAACCCTCTATGTCAGTACTGTTTCTAATCAAATTAGCCCAAGGCTCCATTACTAAAGTGAATAATAGTGGAGAAAGTGGACATCCTTGCTTTGTGCCTTTAAGAATGGGTATTTTTGTGAAACATATGTTCCTACCTTAATATAAGCCAGCGTTCCTTTGTATAAATGCTCAATTAAATTTACAAATGCATCAGAATTTGTGCATTTCAGTAAGGTAAACAGATAGTCCCAACTTACTGAATCAAATGCTGAACCTATATCAAGACTAATAAGTGTTAAATCTTTCTTTTTCCTATTTGCAAAATCAATTAATGTTAAAGTTCTTCTTATATTATCAAAAGTATTTCTATTTACAATGAAGCCCGTCTGATCTATGTCTATAATGCCGATAATTGTCTTCAATCTATCAGCAAAAATACTCATAAACATTTTATAATCAACATTAAGTAATGAGATGGGTCGATATGAAGAACATCTAGTTGGATCTTTATTAGGTTTTAAAATTGGTGAAATAAATGTATATTGCCAAGATGGGGGTTATTAACATAAAACCTTATGTATTAATGAATATGTAGTTTTAGAAAGGATTTTATATATCTCTGGTATAATACCATCATTACCGGTGCTTTGTTTGATTTAAGCTTATTTATTTGTGTAATAACTTCTGTATATGAAATACTCTTGTCCAATAGTTTAATCTGTTGTTTATTGCTTTTATTCATGTTTGTGGTTATAAACTCCTTTATTTTATCTTTAGGTTCCATGTTAATGTTGTTATGGTTAATCTTGTGAAAGTGATTTCTAAATTCATCCAGTATTTCTGGTATACTAGAAACATTCTTCTTTTTTTAGAGAAAAGATTTCTTTGATATGGTTTTGTTTATTCAATCTTTTGTTTTATTTTTAAGTCTATGTAAGTATTTGGGGCTTATTGAATAAGACAAAACTTGTATTTCTCTAAAGTTATTTTAACTTTATGAGTTAAAATTTCTTTGTATTTCTCAGTTTGTTTATTTCTTCAATAACTTTCTTGTCCATAATATTTTCTTTATTATTATGTTTATAAGAGTCTAGTTTACTTTGAATATCTAACAATTCCTTATCCCAAGATTTCCTTTTGTTAATATACCATCTGATACTTTGCCCATATAGATATGATTTTAAGGCATCCCAAACATAGACAATGGAGACTTCAGGAGTATTATTTATGTCTAGAAAATGTTGTACTTCTGAAAGTATATATTCTTTATAGTCTTTTAGCTGAGTTAAGTATGCTGGCATCCTTTTGATCTGAACATTATGAGTATTTTTTATCATGAATTCGAAAACAATTGAGTTATGATCAGATATAGGACATGAAATGATTTTGGAATTAATTAAATCTGTTACCATCTGGTTAGAAATAAAGACCCTATCTATTTTTGAATAAGTTTTGTATCTGTTAGAAAAAAAGGTGTATGGTAATGATTTTGACTCTATCTGATTATTAATATCATTCAAATGATAAGAATTAGCAAAATCATTTAAATGTTTTGCATTAGATGTAATTCTTCTTTTCTTTATAGTGGTAGTATCACTTTCATGTAGTATACAATTAAAATCACCAGCTAAAATAATATCCCCTACAGAGAATGATATGATCTTATCAATATGATGTTTCACTGTATTAATACCAATTCCAGGTATCCAATATACATTAATTAAAGTGTAAGTCTTCCCATTAATTTGTATTGTAACCATACAAAACATTCCTTTGTCATCCTGATAAGACTTAATGGTTTTAGGAATGGGCATACTTTATTCCATAAAATACTCCTCTTTTTCTGAGTGTGCTCTGAACTAACCAATACTGTATACTTATTAGTGGCTAGTTTATCAATATCTTTTTCAAGAGATGGGTTTCTTGCAGGAAGACTAGATTGGCCTTGTGTAGATTAATGTATCTTATTAGGCTTGCCCTTTTACGGATTATTCAATCCATTAATGTTTAAAGAAATTCCTTTTAAAGATGTCATTTGGCATTTTTAAAACTCAAGAATCTTATGATCGAAATAACAAATAACAAGATAAATAATGTTACATCTCCTCTTTAGGTGTACCTTTAAACATAGCTGTATTTATTAAATCTCTTATGGGATTTTGTATAGGATTCAATTTTGTTTGTAGTGACAATGAGTGTACAAAATATATTGTGGATGTCAAAACTATATACATATAACAATGAACAAGTGAAAATAATGTAAGGATTAAACCTTGCATCCCGCTGGAGTTGAAAACTCCAACTTAGAGCAGTATTTACTACTCAAGTTAACCCCTACCCTAAGCAGCAGTACCTCAGCTACCACCTTATCAATTTAATACTAGTTATATTTAACTGAGGTTAACAGTTTTCAATTCAATTATCTATCAAGACAAAACTACACATTTGGTAAAACAGCATCATATAAACTAAAATAAACTTTTTTTATTTTTTTTTTACTATTATATACATCTATGTAATATATAACACTTGTATTCTAATAGCATTCAAATAATCTTAATGTTAGAAATCAAGAGGAGAGAAATTATGTTCTAACATTCATTTAAATCAAAACTTTGGCTAATATGATTCAGACATTACATGCATTAAGATGCATCTATTTTCTGTCATGTGAATTCTATCAACAGCTTCCAAAAAATCTTGAATTGTTTGTATATGAGCATTTACTTAAACTCATTATTGTCAATAGAGTAAAATATTGTATTCATAAAAATTATTATAAATCATATTGCATAGTTATGCAGATTCTCAGAAACACCTAAAAAAAAAGCCATCACACACATAAACACAGATACACACACATATATACACACACACACATATACACACACACACACACACACACACACATACACACACACATACATATATACACACACACACACACACACACACACACACACACACACACACATATATACACATATATCTGATCTCACCGAGCTGCAGAGCACCATCCCACTTGCCCCCCAGAACAAATCTGTCCGCTTCACACAAAATAATGCACAGCAAACACACACTAGCAACCAGATTTTACAATCATGCTAACCTACTGCTTTAAAATATATCACATGACATTTCTTCCAGAATAGAGTTATAAGATTATTTATGCTTGTCAATCAGATGAATTAAATGAGTTATAGTAAAGTATATGTTTGGGACACAAGTTTTAACACAGATTATTATGCTACTGTTAAGTAGATATTCAAAACTATTTAAATAAATGTTTCATATTCTATGCCTTCTAAAATAAGATATTTACTTGCTACAAGAAACTACATCATCTAAACTCATCATAACTGACACATTTTATGAATAGGGTATTTTTCCTGAATCTGTGGTGTGTCAGTGTGATAACCTTGTCAATGTTTATACTAACTGCTTTCAGTTTCTCTGTGAAAATTCTGTGAGTGAAGCTTCTGAGGAAACTCATGGACACTGTGCATGAGACAGCCCACATCCTAGATTGTCTCTAACATTTTGGCGAAAATTATTAAAACTTGTGGCAAACATTCATTTTGTCAATAGAGTAAAACATTGTATTCATAGAAATCATTACAAATCATATTGGATAGCCATGCAGACTCTCAGAAAAAAGCCATCACACTCACACACACACACACACACACACACACACACACACACACACACACACACACACACACACACATATATATATATATATATATATATATATATATATATATATATATCTGATCTCACTGAGTTGTGTCCCTGCAGAGCACCATCCCACTTGCTGTCCCCAGAATAAATCTGTCTGCTTTATACAAAACAATGCACAGCAAACACATATTGGTAACCAGATTTTACAATCATGCTAACCTACTGCTTTAAAATATATCACATGACATTTCTTCCAGAATAGAGTTATACGATTATTTATGTTTGTCAATCAGATGAATTAAATGAGTTATAGTAAAGTATATGTTTGGAACACAAATTTTTAACACAGATTATTATGCTGCTGTTAAGTAGATTTTCAAAACATTTAAATAAATGTTTCATTTTTATGCCTTCTAAAATAAGACATTTACTTACTACAAGAAACTACATCATTTAAACTCATTATAACTGACATATTTTATGAACAGAGTATTTTTCCTGAATCTGTGGTGTCAGTGTGATAACCTTGTCAATGTTTATACTAACTGCTTTCAGTTTCTCTGTGAGAATTCTGTGATTTGAAGATTCTGAGGTAACTCAAGGACATTGTGCATAAGACAGCCCACATCCCAGATTGTCTCTTAACATTTTGTGGGAAACTTATTAAAACTAGTGACAAACATTCATTTAGCAGTGTAAATGCATCTAAACATGACAGAACCTCCACAATGTATTCCACAGATCATCACAGCCTCTATGCAAGTGAAATTAAACTCAAAATTACCAACAAGCAATAAAACTCAGCATTCTTCTCCCAACTCAATTTTCATACAAATCCTATTATTCACTGTGCCCACACAGTCAAAAGCATTTCTATATATTAATAAAGAAAAGAAAAAGAGTAGAAAATAAGGGAGTGAGGCAGAAATAAAAAAAATGTAAGAGAAAGCTGTAAGAAGTATATACAATGGGATGTTACTGTTTATATTAATAGAGTTAAAAATAAAACATATTATTTACTCTTATTTAGTTCTGATTATTATTAGTAAACGCAAGACAGATTATCTACAAACAACCATAAGCAGTATAATCAAGAAAGTATAATTAGAAATAGCATTTGAAGAACTTATAAACTTTTACAAGAAATAAATATGTTATTATTCTATTAATGATTTTTTCATTACTGTTCTCTCCTGCCCTCCCCACCCTTTACCCACTACATAATCTAAATAGAATGCCATTGTTTAAACAAAGAAAATAATAAAAGAAGAAGGAAAAAAGATAAAGATAAAAATGTATCAAATTACTAACCTTACTTTTTCAGAAAGAAAAACAAATCGAGTCACAGCCTGCCATTAAATCCTCAGGCATTTTGACTGGTTATGAAACAAAACATTTCTTTGCACATAGAGAATAACTTTGATTAAATCTTTTCCAAAATATTTGTGGCTTTCTGGAAATGCAGGAACTATATTCAAAAGATTAATAATGAACTAAAATGATGAGAGAGAAAAACATATAACAAATCATTTGTTTTTAGTCTCTTCTTCTTCTCTGAAGTCTTCCAGGAAGCTTCAGTTGCCAATCTCTTTAATGAAGAACTAGCCCATTCCATTTCTTCTATTTTATCCAAAATCCTTTTTCTTTGACAAACAGTAAAGCAGAGTCTAAATCATCAAGACCTTAGGACCATCAGGAAGGAAGATTTTAAGCTTGGCAGGAAACAGAAGGTATGTTTTAAACTGTGCTTTTTAAGCTCCCTTATTAGTGGCAGAAAACGTTTCTTTTAGCAATTACCATGGAAGAATAGTCATTGTCAAAACGCACAGTTGTCTCATTAAACTTAACAGGAGCTTTAGCCCAAGCAGATTTAAGAACCATCTCTTTATCAAAAGATGATAGAAATCTAACTATAACTGATCTAGGATAGTTTTGTTAGAGTTAGTATTAGCTATAGATCTATGTGCTCTTTCAATACCAAAAGAGAATGCTTCTGGTAAATCTAAAGTTTTAGGGAGCCATGTTGTTAAAAAAAGTAATATTGTTACCTTCAATATTTTCTGGCAGTCCAAAATCCTAATGTTATTGCGCCTAGATCTATTTTCCAGGTCATCCAGCTTTGTTTGTAAATGTGTATTTTGTTTCAGCAGAAACTCAATGTTGATTTCCTTTTCTTGTATTTTATTTTCCATGTCATTCACAGCTTCTTCTATGCCTGTCATCTGGATCTTCTGTTGTTGCAGGTCCATATGTAACAAGTCTATTTGTTTTGTAGTTTTTCTATGAAAGTGTCTATTTTAGTATCCATTTTATCCATCTTAGCAGTAAGTTGCTGAACTATAATTATCAGAGACTGAAGTTCTTTCTTGATGCTGGAGTCTTGAGAATTTGTCTTACTGGAACTCATTTCAGACTGATAAACTGACAGGAAAATTTCCAAAGTAATTTCTGACAGGAATATTATTAAGATTTCCTTTCTTTTTTAGATATAGTTCAAGAACTATATAAAACAAACATATTTAGAAAGAAAATTACTTCAAGAATTAATTTTTTAAGTAATTAATTCCTGTCAATGTAATGAAATTGGTGGAGCTGAAGAAATCTGCTGCTATCCTGTGTTCATCCTTGGCCACGCCCCCAACCAACATCAGTTCTGATTGGCAACAACTCTTAGCAGAAACACTGGCGTTGTGAATTCCACTTAGCAACACTAAAGGTACTGCAGTATTCCTTATGAGAAATGCTGTCTTAACTAAAAACTAATGTTGTCTTCATGAACTACAGGTTTAGCTAGTACCTTTCAATAATAAGAAAATATTTACTTTTACAACATTGTTTCAGAAAAGTATCACTAGTGTCTTCCATTTTCAGGTAAATATAAGAGTTAGGTGTTCTGCAGTTATTCATATACATGCAAACTAATGAGATCATATACTGGGTCCCTATATATTCATCAAATATCAGATCATTTGTATGTGTGTTTTGTTTAAGTAGCTGCATAAATAACTATCATCACAAGCTCTCAAGTTTAAGTGATCATGCCTCTAACTTGCAGGCACAGATCAGCCTCTTTACTACAGTACCAGTCATGACCCCTAACAGTTTATGTCCTGGACAGACACACTTTTACCTCAGAATAGCTTTAGCTGTGTGTGTGTGTGTGTGTGTGTGTGTGTGTGTGTGTGTGTGTGTGTGTGTGTGTGTGTGTGTGTGTGTGTGTGTGCGCTAGATGCACCAAGAGATAAAAATGGCTCAGGTCATTGCAGGTGCCAACAGCTTGGAAAAGGTCTATTACACTTTACTATTACTTGACTATTTAGAACATATATATCTGTAGTCACTTTCCAGGAATGAGTTATTATTGTTTAAAAATGAATGTTCTGTGTTTCTCCAATGGTCCAAGCAAATTGTGCACTTAACCTGCATAAAGCTGCTGCTTGTTTCAAATGAAATATATTGTACTGCACTGAAGAAGACACACAAAGATTACCTGCTTTAGGGGATCCTTCTTGTTTAAAAAAATCTTGCCAAGATGGCAGCCACAGATCATGTCTTACTATACACAGATGTGTAATTCATCTCAATTAATTTTCCAAGAACCCTACTAATGATGGGTATTCTTGAAAAAGATCTGTAGAATGGGAATATAATTTATGCTTTAAAGACTGTTTGCAAAAGCAATGCACATCGCACATATTGATATACTTAATAACATATGTCTGCTGCTGTATGACACATTATATTCACAAGAGGTGATGTTGGGGATATAGTGAGGCTGTAGTCTGCATAAAACTATTGCTGCTAAGCCACACTTCTGGTTCACATTCAGTGATTAACAACAGATTGCAGACTACCATAATTAATACTAATGCGTATTATCTGATTACTGTGCAATCAAAGAAGATAGCCTGTATAAAACAGCAATACAAAGCAAAAATGTCCTCATATGATGAAGGCTTTACTGGCTTAAACTATGCTAGAGTGCATGGCATTCACTCATACCTCATTTCTTTGCACAAAAAACTTTAAAAACTGTCCATTACATGCCAAGAGCTTAAAACATAAGATTCTTGCAGAGGAAAAGCCCTGCTGCACCCGCACAACCCCTTATAGATATATGCTAAGTAGATAAATACTGCATGTCATGTAAACTTGATTTAGAGCTGATGAATCTAGTTTAAGGCTGAAAACAGTCATCGATTTGTTTTTCAGTAAAGAAGTTTTGATTTCCAAAGAAGTTATAACTGCTTCATTATTATGAAGTCTCAACTGAGCTTGTCTGCAGTGCATGGCTATTTTTCCCTGATTTTTTAGTATTTTTCAGCGAACAGCTTTGTTGCTCACAAGTACCTGTTTTCCCTGTGGATCCAGGCCTTTAAAGCCAAAACACAGTAGCTGTAGACATGATTGGCATTTTTTATTAGAAGATAAGTGCAACAGAAGTGTTAATATGGCAATTTTGAGAAATCCTGGTTTATAAAACAACTTAATGTCTGCAGCATTAGTGTAATTGTAAAATATCCCAAAGAACAGTTAAAACATATAGTAAAAAGGTTACACAAAAAAGCAGAAAAGACAACAACAAACAGAATGACCCCAGATAAACCAGGGTCTTAATTGTTTAATACTGTAAACCTTCTTGGAAGGAAGTCAATGGGATATATTCAAACTAAAACCCCCTGGCACTTTATCTTCTACAGTAAGGTGTGTGTGTGTGTGTGTGTGTGTGTGTGTGTGTGTGTGTGTGTGTGTGTGTGTGTGTGTGTGTGTGCTTGTGTGCGTGTGTGCGTGTGTGTGTGCGTGCGTGTATGTGTGTGTCTGTTTTGGTATATATGCATATCTACATCTGTCTATCTATCTATCTATCTATATCTATTTATATATCTATCTCTCCTTCTGTATATTTCCTGCATCAGCTCAACAGCAAAGAGCAACACACACACTCACACACACACACACACACACACACACACACACACACACACACACACACACACACACACACACACACACACACACACACACACACACAATTTTAGGCTAAACTAAACTCTTTTAAGGTCTAATCTTTTCATTTCCTTTTATTAATGATATAGTCTCGAACCATTGATAATTAGAAGCATACGCACCCTAAAAATCCCATTAACTACCTGATATATACGATCATACACATATGCACACAATGTTAGGATTTCCAATAATCTCTTATGGCAAAATATTTTGTTTCAGTTCATAAATGAAATAGTCTGCTAATAATGACAAACAAAGGCACCATAAAAAAACAAGTTTACTCCCCAGCACATGAACACATGCGCACACACACACACACACACCAGGACTGGGACACACATGCATCTGCACACACACACACACACACACACACACACACACACACACACACACACACACACACACACACACACACACACACACACCTTAGACACATGCACACATGTCCATACGCACAAACACACACACACCAACACGCACATATTTTATTTTATCAAAGGAGAATGTTTCACACTTTAATTCCAAGCTGATGGCAGAAAAATAATAGCTTCATAATAGCAAAGGTCTAAACAGATAAACTGAAGAACTTAAGTCTCTTATACAACATGCAGCCTCAGTTATTTTTAATGTATGCAACTGCAAAGTAAAGGCATGCATCCCTCATCTCACATGTGTACAAAACAAAGTGAAAGAAACACTTTTGGGGTTAATATGTCACATCATATTTTTGCACAGTATTAAGTGGAAGCATGTGGAATGCCTTTCTAGACACCTCCATGAATGATGTGTTTGTCCCTGCACGTAGTCATCACATGTATGAATAAGTCAACATAATAGGATCAACTTTAGAACTGCCTGGTACTCAAGTCTGTGCTCAAAGCCATTAGACCATAATAATTCAGAAAACAATCTCTCCTTGCATCAGGAATGATTGCTTTACCTGAGCACCATCCATTTTTCAAAGACTATCTAAATCAGTAACTGTCTGAAGTTTACCAAGTCTCTGCAAGTTGTGACTGACAGTGAAGACCAATCTTTATTTTAAAGAACATAGTTCAAGGACTCCTGATACATATGCACTGACTAGATTAATTGCAGTAATATTGAAGAACAAAACTTTAGGGTGCATTTCATAGTCCTTAAAGCTCTCACACTGTGCTTACTCGTAACTGAGATGTGAAAACTCAGTTACTGACATTAGTGCCATTCGTGAGTCACTATTTCTATAGAACTAAAAAAAAATTTTTTTCACTACAAATTTAGGGATGGGACTGTGTGGAAAATGTTACTTCTGCAAAGTTTTCATCAGGAAGCAGATATTTTAAAAAGATTTGGAAAGCTATAATAAAAGGAAGAAGCATGCACTTGGTGCATGAGGAAACATGGAAAGAAACATACAGACAGAGAGACACCACTTTTCGTTGTTTCTGTTTAAATTGCAAATTAAACTTCATTCTTCTTTTCTTCTTTTCTTTATTTGTGTCGGTTTTATCTTAATGCTTTCTGATGACTTTTCTGTGAGGTAAAGACCTTAACCGTTATGCTAAACCCTATTGACATTATCCTAGGCATACTTAAGAGCACTCTGCTATGTCACCTGCCTAAGGTCAACTGAAGAATTCTTTCTAGACCTATCTTCCATGCCATGACTTATTTTTTAAAAGCATTTCACATTAACTTCTTCACAGAGATCTTCAGAAACACTATTGTTTTTTCACAGAGGAAGGGGTATGTTCATCTTATTCAAATATATCTCCTTGAAATCCTCTGTGTGTTTTATGGGATATTCATAAAGTTTGGGTATACTATAACTGCCTGTATGCTAGAAAGTGATGACATACTTGTTAGCTCCATTTGCTCTAAACATTAAGTGTCCTACCTGCCACTAGCTTGATCCTAGTGAATATCCTAGCCTTCTGACCACCTGACTATTTTGAACTGCATAGATCTAGCAAAACCTTAACTCTAACCTAAAATCTCCTACTTGACTGTGAGACAGGGATCTTTCAGGTTCTGGGACTCATGCACTTTAGAATTTTCATAGCTCCATGACTCTATCTTCGCTTGTTACATTATGCAGCACTATTCTTGTTCATTTATTTTTCATGTGGCATGACAACTATAGTATTTTAGTAATATTTGATGAGCTGAAACAAGCTATGATAATACTTTTATATCATGTATAATCTGTGCTATGCAACTGCAATGGCAATATCTGCACTCATAAAGCCTCCAAGCTATTCCCCCATGCTCACATCTTTAAGCACCAGCATGTCCCCTTTGTACAGGTCTCAAAATATAAATAAAACAACAGCATACTTTACTCCAGGCTCTGATACTCTTCTCAGACATATGCCTTCAGCTGCTAAATGTACTGAGATCAATGCTACTACAGGTTATTTCACCTGTACCAGGACTGCTCCAGTTCTGTAGAATGAACTATAAAGTTCAGCAAAACTTCTCAATGTTGCCTAAGGCACTTTGGCAACCAAGCAACTTGTTAGCACCTCTATGTCAAACAGCAGGTGAAAAATGCAGAGAAGGAAAGGTAATTCCAGGTAAATTATTTATTTATAAGTCAAATGGATAGATGAACTAGTACAAGGACAATTCACACTGTGAATCAGTGAAACATATTTCATGGCATTGACATTAAAATGTGTGAATAAAATGTTTTAGGAAAACACCAGTTCACATGTAATGATAGTACCTATATAATGTAGTTTCAAAGGGACAGTGCAAGGAGAAGATGTTATTATATAAAACCAACGTAACTACTTCAGGTGGTATTATTTACAATAACCACATAATCACTATATAAAGGAAAGGCAAGCTGTGCACCTATGTCCGATGGAGGGTTTCTCTTTCTATCTCAATCTCCTACTAAAGTGCACTAAAGTTCTTACTTCTGTACACACTGAAATTGACCAAATTTTAGCAATTTCATTAGACTAGATTAAACAGAATCTTGGGGTCAAAACCCATAATAGCTACAAAATGATGCCCTCATCATATGTGGCTTTTTCACCTCTGACATTGATGATGCCAGGCATAATCACCTGACAGACATGATGCAAGTTCAGTGGATGAGAACATGTCCACTTATAGGTTCATAGGTTCATACTAGGCTATCTGCCCTAGGGCATTTATAAGCCTAGCCAGACTGTGTTTGGCTTTCGCCACCCATTTTAAATTAATTTTGCTATGCCCTTTTTCGAGGTTAGTATACTGTGCCTCTGTCTAACAGTGACACAGAAGTGATACCCTGGGTAAACTTACAATCTCCCATACTCATCAAGATTCCTCTTGAAGAGAGTCAATGAGGGACTCTGCCTAACCTGGACTGGGATTTTATTCCAGAGTGAAGGAAGCCTCTGGGTTATGAATCTGTCCCACCAGCATGTCCTATTTATTTCAGTGCTGAGGTTCAAGTCTCTCAAGTGCATAGCTCGATGGGATTTGGATTTTCTGAGGTGCAGCTTGTCCATTAATTCTGGGTTGGACATGGCTTTATACGTCATGGAAAAGATCGCCTCTGAGCAGGCGGTATGCCACTGAGTAGAGCTGTAGTTTCTTTAACCGGGCAGCATATGGCATCTGTTTGAACCCTTTGATCCTCTTGGTGAGGTACTTTTGGGGTCTTTCCAGTTGCTGCAGGTGTCTGGTAAGGTACATCCCAAAAGGGGCATTGTACTCAATTATGGGCCTGATGAGGGATGAGTAAAGAGGCACGATGACCTCCCCTGATCTAGATGTGAATCCCTTCATGATTAGGTGGGCTATATAAAATGTTTTTCTAACCACTTTGGCCACATGGTTGTCAAATGAGAGATTGCTATCAACTTGGGTCCCCAGGTCCCTAATTACTTCTTCCATACTTAATGGATTACCACCTATGTGGTAATTTG
This sequence comes from Protopterus annectens, assembly GCF_019279795.1. NCBI lineage: Eukaryota > Metazoa > Chordata > Ceratodontiformes > Protopteridae > Protopterus > Protopterus annectens. Next base: position 463,825,408 of record NC_056735.1, read on the forward strand.
TGGGCACTTTGTTTTTGCCAAAGGGGATGACTATACACTTTTTGGCGTTTAGCTTGAGACCATGGCTCTGGCACCAGTTGTCTGTTTCTATGAGGCCCTTTTGGAGGATGCTTGTGTCGGCTGGAGAGTCGATTATGGCGCCCAGTTTGCAGTCATCTGCGGACTTGGTCAGCCACAGTCCTTCTGTGTTGGCCTGTACCTCCAAGAAATATATATGAACAAGAGAGGTCCCAGGACTGAGCCTTGTGGGACACCACTTGTAACTGGTTTGGAGTCTGACATGGCTCCAGAAATTCTAACCATGTGGGTTCTGTCTTTGAGCCAGTTTGCAACCCATCTAGTGACATAGGGGTTTATATTTAAGCTGGTGAGCTTATCTATAATGCCCGAGTGGGGTATTGTATCGAAGGCTTTTGCGAGGTCCAGGTAGGCTGTGTGGACCACCTTTCCCTCGTCAATGGCCTTGGTGACTGTTTCAAAGAAATCGACCAGGTTTAAGAGGCAGGATCTGCCCTTAACAAAGCCAAACTAGGTAGGATCCAGTGTCTGTAGGTCCCCAATATCTTTATTTATGAGGACCATGATGATCCTTTCCATAGCTTTGCAGACCAAGCTAGTCAGGCTTATGGGGCAATAGTTTCCAGGATCTGTTGAGGCACCACATTTCTGGAGAGGGGCCACTGTTGCTGAACGCCACTCTTTGGGTACATATCCTGTAGTAAGGCTGAGATTGAACAGTAGTTTTATGTTTGGGTTTAGCTCTTCTTGGAGTTCATGTAGGACACAGCCCGGGACACCATCTGGTCCCATTGATGCTGTGTTTTTTGCTTTGGAGAGGGCGGCTCTTACCTGAGCATCTGAGATGTCAGAGGGGCAGCACACTGCTGGGATAGGTATTTGCCCTTTTGGTGGGGAGGGGGGGCAGAAGTTTGCGCTGAACCTGTCAGCTAGGATGTTGGCAATGTCTGTGGGTTCGGTGTATTTTTTGTCATTTTGGACTAATTCTGAGCATATCTGGGAATTCCCACCCAGGTTCCTGACATTACTAAAGAAAGCCTTGTGATTATCCTTAGTGTCCTGTGCAATTTTTCTCTCTAAGCTGGCCTTAGACGATTTTATGAGTGCCCGTAGTTTTTTGCTAATACTGATCAGAGATGCCTTCCCTTTTTGGGATTTTGCTCTATCATGTAGTAGCTTCCTCCTTCTATTGTATAGTTTGTTTATGGCTGGGGTCCACCAGACAGAACGTCTGCCTTTGGAGGATTGGGTCTTGGTTTTATTTGGGATTGCATGATCCATGCATTCCTGAAGGTGTTCATAGAATGTGTTTATAAAGGAATCTGCAGTCTAGGCCGTATTTTCCACAGACCCGGGGGCTTTGAAGGATTCCACCTCAGTTTTGAAGAGTGTGAAATTTGCTTTAGAGAAGTTTTTCACTGTGGTTTTCTGGGCAGGGGGTGGGGTCAGGATGTGAATATCCAGTGAGATTAGTTTATGGTCTGATCTTACCAGTGAGGTATACTCTTCTGGTCTGGAGCATAGAGTCCCCATGTTGGTGATGATCAGGTCCAGTATGTTTTCCCCTCTTGTGGGAGTGGTAACAAGTTGTTCCATAGCATTTGAGTTTATAAATTCTAGGAACCTTTGGGCTAGGGTGTTGGAGCTAGAGTAATGCTCCCAGTCTATGTTTGGGTAGTTGAAGTCGCCCAATATAATGGTGTTTGGAGAGACCTTCATATTTTCCAGTGTTCTCAGGAAGGCCGAGTGGGGTTCCTGGGTTTGGGAGGGTGGTCTGTAGCAGGCTATAAACTGGAAGGCAGTTTTACTCAATGTTAGTTGCACATGGATAGTCTCTGATGCTTTGTGCTGGGCCACCAACCTGGAGGTGTGGGTATCTTTGATGAATATTGATACTCCCCCTCCTTTTGTGGTTCAGTCCAAGTTTTGGGGCCGAAAAGCATGGTATGAGGTATAACCTGGTAGTGCTGGGGTGCTCTTGGGAGCCTTGAACCAGGTTTCTGTTACTGCACAGATATCGATGTTCTCCATGCTAAGGAGAGTTTCAAGTGCATGCATCTTGAGGTTTAGACTTCTGGCGTTGAGTAGCATTACTCTTAGTTTCTTATCCCTTGTGATACCTATGGAGGTGGGTTTGTCTTTTGAGCCTTGCCTAAAAAAGGCACTATAGGGGTGGCGAGAGCCTTTGCCAATATCCGAAAGCCCAGGGGTGACAGGTGCAAGCCGTCCCTAGCAAAGCATCATGGGTTGCCGAGCATATCATCTCAGATCGACATTCACTGGATCCCCTTTGAATGACACCAATACTTAAGCCAATTGTTGAAATTGATCATCTTGTCTTCATATTGTGGCATCATTCTTGGTGAGGGTAAGATGCTACTCAAGGTCAGGGTCATACCGGCCTGGGCTACATGCTCAGAGATCTCCTCTATGTCTCTTTTCATGTAGTACAGGGAGGTACATCTCAGGTCATTCACACCAGCATGGACAATGACTGAGTCATATTTGTACTTACCTTGGAGTGACCCGAGTGCTTGTGTTATGTGGCGGATCCTAGCGCCCGACAGGCAGCTCACCGTGACCTTCTCCTTGTTCAGCCTTGTGAGCGGGACGTCAGTGTGCCTGACGATAGAGTAACCTATTACAAGTGTATCAGGTGTGTTGTTTAGCCTTAAGAGCTGTGACTGTTCGGCACACTGGCTTTGTGAGCTATGTGTTGCACGTGTTTTGTTTTTGGGGTAGCGGTTGCTTGGGTGTCTGCTTTGGAGGTCTCTGTTGCTTAGGCAGATTTTTATTTAGAGCCTCCGAGTATGTTTTTGTGTGTTTATGTGTTTAGTTTGCTGTCGTGGTAGGTCTATGTGAGACTGGAATTGTAGTGAGTGTGGTTTCCTTCTCCTCCTGACTGGTTACGCCAGTAATGAGTTGAGAGAGCTTAGCCTCCAGTTTGGCTATATGGTTGCATCTCTCACATGTGTTGGAATTTGTTGGGAGGAGGAGAGGGTTGCCTGTGTACATGAGGCAGTTGTAACATTGCCTCAAGATTCCCAGATTCACCAGCTGGACCAGAGAGGAGATTGACAACTGACCTTTGGACATGCTAGAATAGTATTGGGAATTCCTTTATAATTGAAAAAAGTGGCCAGTGGGGAACAAGGTACTCAAGGGGAGTTTGTGAGGGTGTAGTGCTTTACATTTTTTAGTGCTGAATTATATAATTGCTTTAGTGAGCAGGTGCTAAAGCGGGTTTTATACAGGGGGACTTGAAAGAGCTAGAAATTGGCCCAAAACGGCCAATAGACTACCAGATTCTTGTGCTGGGAACACTCCTCCAGGGATAGATAGGCTGCTCTAAGCTCCCCACTGCCACTGGTGAACAAAGAAGCCTCCCTTTATCCAAGAAAGGAAATGGGCAACACAGGAACTTTCCAGTACAGAGTACAACAAACTAAGGTGCTTAAAGAATACAAATGGGCTTATCGCCTGAAGCTGAGCTAAGTTATGATCATATGACCTTTTAACCTGTGCAGAAGTGTGCCATCATGTTTTAAATATTACGGCAGGTTTGCATGGCATACAATAAGAACTTGCATGGTTATTCAAAGAAAAACATTCAAAATACTAATGTAGCATTATAAAGTGCATGTTAAATATGCCAGGAAAACATTTGAGTGCTCGCTTTCTGTTGAACACTGAAGCTGTCTAACATTGTGAAGAACACGAGAAAAATGATACATCTAAAATAAAATGGTGCATCTGTATACATAGATATAAACTCTAGTTTTTTCCATGTCATATTCCTTGATGCTTGTCATTTGTGGATGCTTGCAAATGATACAATTGCTTTGTACCGTATAGCAAATTATCATGCCTGTTGCAGTGAACAGAAATGGAGGTAGTGGAGTGAGCCACCTCTTTCATACATGACACTTAGAAGTACAAAACTAAAGTCATGATTTTTGTGAAAATGCTGAATCCAGGTTGAAGACCTAGAGTTAACATATAAATTCTTCTACATCTCCTTACTTCTAAAGGGCAACTTAAGAGACATGTTAGGGTTGCTTCCAACAGTCGGTTTGGACTTGGTGAGGTAAGTCTGTTCAATATGAAGCTGCCATACAACACAACTTGTCAGACGCAATATTACTTTGTAGTATGATACAACTTATCAGGAAGAATGATGTTGACAGCTGAGTTCTGCGGGACTTTGTCCAGTTAAATAACTGACATTGCTGGAGCTGTACAATGCAAGCATGGAATCCACATATACTCTAGGACCACTGAAAGACTGCCACTCATGAATCAGTTGATGGATGGAAATTATTGGACTCCCATCATTCGGTTTATTCAAAGGCCCACTGTGTCACAGAGGAGCTTTCTGTTTCTGTTTGTAAGGGATAATTCAGTAAGTAATATTCATCATTAGATCTCTGCTACAGTGGTCTATGCTATATGGGACATCCTGACAAGCCAGCTGCCATATCTTTATGACACCTTTAACATGTCTGGACAGTTTGAGGAAAGCTGTATAAAATCAGTGGCTGGAACATCAGAATTTCAAAGATTTCTTGCCACTGAACTGCACTCTTCCCTGTGGGCTTCAAGTAATTCATGGTCAGCAAGAACTTTACCAAGAGTGGACAGATAAATTCCCCTTTGAGGAATACCATCCGCTTCATAATTTTTTGTGAAGAAAAGTTACTCTTTTTGTCAGAAATATTTGTAAAAGTTTAAAACTGGTGATTTTGTTGTTGTTACTAAACATTTTACCACAGCTCTGACATTTTTTGGATCCTGGTTCCTTGTTGGAAATGTCTTTAAAATAACTGAGTTTTGTGAAAAAAATATTTAGTTTTTTTTCTATTTTTTTTTTTGTCAAAGCTTGCAATTAGGACTAGTACTTGACATTTTTGGGGTTGTTATTTTAAAAATGTTTACCTCAACATGTATTTTCCTGTGAGGTTATTTTATCAGCTATCCTAGCATCCATTGACAACTTGTCAGACACCATTTTGGTAGACAGATATTTTTGCACCCCTATAGGAAGTCCCTTATTATTTATAATGTCTAAGGAAAAACGTTTCTGTCAGGAGGTAAGACCAACTCTTCAAGGATCCACTAGCCACTTGTTAGACACCTTTGTCAGTAAACAAAGGGTCCTGAATCCCTGTAAGGATTCCCTAATAAATTCTTTCTTTCTTTATTTATTTATTTTTTACTTTTGTGAGGGAATGTATTACTTTTCTGTCAAAAGTATTGTTAGAGACTGAGCTAGTGTGTTTGGTGGTTGTCTCTAAAAAATGTTTACATTACAAACTAACTTTTCTATCATAAGTAAACATTGACTGTTAAACGCACTTGATAACAACTTGTCAGTCATCCTTTAAAAGAAAGAAACGTGATTCTCGGTAACTTGATTGTTCCCTCCCTAAGCAGTAAAAAGAGAAAAGTTATCTGGCGGGCTTTGTTCTTGAGTCTGGCTTCCCTTTCACCAAAACCACTAATGGGTGACTCAGCTGTGGTCACCTGTTATTCCTTGGACCAATCATCATTTTCTCTTAGTTTCTCTGATGCTAGTCCTTGGTAAGACAAAAAGGACCAGGAGCCAGGCATGTCCTTTGCAGATGATTAGTTGACTTGACAAGCAAATGAGAACCTGTCTTGCTGAGATCAGCAAAGGAATTGGCTGATGGTCATTTAATAATATGCTCTGAGGAGGTTCATTCCCAGGGAAGGAACAGCCTTGGGTGGCGAACACCAGGGTACCTTTTGGCTAGGCTTATATAGGCCCTAGGGCCAATAGCCTAGTACCTACCTATGAACCTTCAAGCCACAATTTCTGAGGAGGGGGAGCTCACAGAAAAAGGAAACAGATGGCTAGTTATTTATCTACTTATATCAAGAAGGCTTGTTTAAATCCTGTTATTCTTTACATTTTCAGTCATCCTCTTGTTAAAAAGGAGAAGATCTCAGATTCTGATCCCCAGTGTGAGGGGCAGGAATTAGACTTCGACTGTGTTTCTCAAATTCCTACTTCAAAGTTTGGGGAGTCTGACTCTGAAGAAAGTGATTTTTTCAGATTCTCTTCCTGAAGAGTTGCAATTTTTTGAAATTATTGCCAAAATGTAGAACTTGTTTCTGTAGGAAGAAAAGAAATACAAGAATTCCAGCAAACTATCCTCTTCATCCAATCAACCATACTGCCTTGTTCCTCCTATTACAGATTGGATGTTGCATTTTTTGGGTTCTAGAATCTGTTCCCCCAAAACTAAGAGGGAAAAGATTTTATTTAAGATCTTTATCATTTTATTTTATTTTATTTTACATTTGTTGACTGGGATAGTCCGACTGGATGCATGTCCATTTTCAGCGGAGGCCAGGGGAGAAAAGCTCCAAGGGTAAGCAGATACAGCATTACATAATACCAGCATTACATATTACAAACAGACTATTTACAGAGATTACATAAGTAAGCAAGTTAAACAAGTTCCACAGGTTACAGTTAGTCATGAGCACAAGTCAGGATTAAATTAAATTACACAGTAAACTGGTTAACAAATTTTTACACATTCGAGTTAGCCAGGCTTGATACATTGACATAGCCAGTTAAGTGACAAATGTTGTTTGAGTCTAGTTTTAAATTGACCTAAGGTGGAAAGTAAGGTAATATCAGCTGGAAGAGAGTTCCAGGATCTACTTACAGAGTTTGCAAAGAGAGACTCACCCTACGGATTACAGAACTTGGAGACTTGTGCTAGATCTTGCTTTTTAAACCAATACATCACATTAAATAATCAAAGATTTAAGACACTTTTTTGTTTTTTCTTTGTTGAGTTTACATAACACGCTGTCTGGTTCGATTCTCAGCTAGAGCGTCTTCTGTGTGGAGACGTGTGAATGGGCGTACCTTAGTTGAAGGTTGTGCGTCAGGGCTGGTAGCTCGGCACGTAAAAATCAACTACCAATCATTAGCGGACTGGAGTTCTGCTGTGGCGACCCCTAACCAGGAAAAGCTGAAAGACACAGCACAGCAGTTTACATTTTTCAGATTTCTGCTTTCCCTTTGTTTTGGCAACAGCTCTGAGTATGTTTACAAAGAGCTCTGCTCCTTTACTAGCTCATATTAGGTTGCAGGGCACTTATCCTTTTTTCCATATTTAGACAAATGCCTTAGATTTGCAGATTCTTTCACAGGTTTTCAAGAATCTCTCTGACTTGGGTAAAAAATATTTCTCAGCATGAGTTTTCAAGTGAACCTTGATAAATCTTAACTAGTGTTAAACAATAGTACACCTAAGAACCCTACTGGACACTTCCCTCATGATGGCTTTTTTTTCCAGGACAAAGTAGAATGTTACATGTTAAAGTTTCTCATTTTCTTCCAAACAGACTTTGACATCTAACTGGGGATATCTCAGAATTCCATTTTTTTATGAATTCTACTATTTTCATAATTCATTTGGCCAGAATTCACAAAGAATATTCAATGATTCATCAAATCAGTTTGTACCCATCACCAGCACCCTCTTTCATTTCAAATTCCAGTGTTGAGGCTTGTGAAAAGGGAGTTACTTTGATGGGTGAATCTGTGTTCTCTCAACCCAGGCCTCACTTTTTCCACTTCCAGCTTTGACTCTCTATACAACCACAGTTGCATCAAATTTTGCTTGAGGATCTCTGTCCAATTGGGTTAAAGTCTAGGGCCCCTAAAGCAACCAAGAAAAACTAAAGCATATAAATGTCACAAAAAAATGGGTTTAACAATTGCTCTCAAATCTCTGAACTACCACTGAACTCCAGGCTCTCTGCTACTAATAACAATGATGTAATACATTAACAAACAAGAGGGGACAATTTTCTGTCCATTTTGCAGGCTAGCTATCGTAGCCAGGGAGTTAGACTCTCAGTTTAATCTGCCCCCCAGGCTACTTACCTTTTTGTCAGAGCAAAACATATTGCAGACGAGACAAGTTAGATCACAACAGACCCTCTCAAATGGAAGCTCCACCCAAGGGCCTTCCATGTATTGGTTCATCTATAAGGAAATCCTCAAGTAGATCTGTCTGTCTGTCTTCCACCATAAGAGACAGCCACAAGAGACAGCTACAGAAATTCTGCTGCAGCGCTCAGTGCACAGGCATCTTTTCATTCCCACAGCTAGGAATATTCTCAATGCCTTTATAGCCTCTCCTGTCATAACCAGGGTTCTTCTAAAGGTGCAGAAGGATCTCCAAGAATAATTGTATTGACGCCCTTTTAGCTCTGGTATCAGTGGCTCTAAAATGACAAAGAACAATTACCACAAACTATCTAACAAAATGGATTTACTCACACAAGACAGAGGCTGGTTGATACACCCCAACTTTTGCCTTCTTCAATTGACTGCCTGGATGATAGTATTTTATTAACTTTTAGGCAGGGTATTTTTGAGCATGTTCAGCAGGTATTTAAGGAAACAAAAGAAATGTGCAACTAGGAAACCATATATAGCTAAGTGGAAAATATTTTCTAACTGGTGTCCTAACAAGAAACTGGATCCTTTTGAAGGCTTAGTCTCCTTGTTTCTGCAGTATTTGTGTGATTATATATCAAGCTTGAACTTTAGACCAGCTCAGTTCAACTGCCCTTAGATTCCCTTCTTTCTACCCTACCTCAAGTGGAATAGTCTTTTTAGATTGGACAGGCAGGATGACTCACTTGAGCTACTTCATGTCCAGCTGACCATAGGCACAATCCCCCACCCTATCATCAATAGCAACAGTTCCCCATTATGAGCCAGGAAAACCACTCCACATACCAGAATTTACTAGAACTACTTACCATTCAGCCCAACAGACTAATCATGTGTGGTTTCAACTACCCATCCATAAACTGGCAAACATATATGACCACTAGAATGCAGGCTCAGAGATTCCCGGACTTTTTAAATGCAAATGCTCATGAGCAGATAGTCTGCACTCCCATCAGTGGCTCAAATATCCTTTTATATAGTAATCACAAACATTGGAGAGAAGTGCACCACCCCAGTGCAATGTCCTCAATGGTAACATCGGATCATAAATCAGTTTACTTTGAAATAAATTTATGGTAGAACCCCCATCAAATGCTAAAACCTTAAAACATTTTTCCAAGGCAAATTACCTTCTGTTAAGTAGTAGCATAGGTAATTTTTTTAAGTTCTGCCTAACTACAAAAACACAGAGGCCTATACAAAAGTATACATGAATGTCCTGTATAACTACTTAAACAGCTGCATAGAAGCAGCAATACCTGACCGAACTAAACCAAGGTCTAGCTGGAAAAACAAGACACCCTGACATAAATAGCACAACAGAAAGAATAAATTGCTGTCTAGCAGTAAGTGGGAGGGTGCACAACAGAGAAAGAAATCCTTCATTAGCCTCCACTGGAAATTCAGGGAACTAGTCAAGTTTTCAAAAGCTAAATACTAGACTAAAATAGCTTCCAAAGAAAAGGATAACCACAAAGCATTTTTTGGTTATGTCTGAAATCTTAGGGAAACATTCAACAGTGTGCTGAATTGGCTGTAGACTGCACTATCTATACTTAGCCAGAAGAAATAGCAAACCTGATGGCCAATAAATTCAGATTAAATTTCACACCTCATCACCTCCAGTCACTCCCCATGAAATACCACTCCTTTACTTGTTATCACAAAAAAAAAAAAAAAAAAAAAGAAACGTTCATCACTGTGCTCTCTAAAGTTAGAAACGCAAGATCAATGGGCCTGATAGAATCCTAGACTGCCTATTAAATAGCTTGAAACATGACCTAGTAGACCTACTTGGATCTGTGTTTAATCACAATCTTTGTCCCAGTGGAGTGGAGCATACCTCTCAAGTGTACCTCATTACGAGGAACGTACCTCATTTAGGGTCTTAAAAAGTTCATGTTCCTCGAAGTTCCACATTGAAAGGGTCTGCAACACATTCAGTGTTAAGAATTTTTTTAAGTGGAATCCATGTTAAACAGAAATTAATCATATTAATTCATTAAAAGAGATTCTCTATAAGTAAAACCAGCATATTTTAACCATCCTATGACCTTCCTAGCTGAAGTTGTTAGTAAGCCATTAGTATGTGTTCCACATTTTGCCCATTTGTTCCACATTATGAAGGCTAGTGTGTCTCATTTTGGAGAAGAAAGGTTGAGAGCTATGGAGTGGAGGGATAGCAACAGTCATCCCTTTTCACAAGGGGGGGGGGCATCAACTGACCCAGGAAACTACTGAATCATAAGTCTGACTAGCCTTATATGCAAGGATATGGAAAACATAATGATGTACCTGATTAACAATGACATAGGAAATCTGCAGACTCTAGATCCAACTAACCTCAGTTTTGTGAAGGGCAGGTCCTGCCTACTAAATCTGGTGGACTTCTCTGAGAAGGTTGCTAAAGCCATGGATGATGGTAAGGCAGTGAATACCACTTACCTTGACCTGGACAAGGCATTTGACACAATAACCTACTTTGTTATTATAGATAAACTCACAAAATTGGGCATAAACCTCTGTGTCACTAGATAGATAGCCAAATGGCTCAAGGGTAGGACATGTTGTTAGACTGGGGGAATCCACATCTCACAAGAGTCCAGATAACAGTGGAGTACTACAGAACGTATTGTTGGGCCCACTTCTGTTTGGAATATACTTCTCAGATGTCATAGTAAATGTAGATTTCCTTTGGTGACCAAGTTTGCAGATGACTGCAAGTTTGGCACAAATATTGACTCCCCAAATTATGTTGATATTGTACACAAAGATCTGACGCAGACTAATGTTTGGTGTCAGAGCCATGGCCTCAAACTAAATGTGAAGATATGCATATAATACCCTTAGTGAAATCAAGTACCCCTGCAAACTACGACATTGATAGCACCCCCTTAAGAGTGGACTCAATAGTAAGAGATCTGGGTACGCAGATAGTAATCAGAACTGTGTCCTCCATGTGTCCACTGTGGTGAGGAAATCTTTTTATGTGTCTCAGCTTATAAGTAAGAGCTTGGCATACAGATGCAAGGATGTCATAGTACCACTGTATCTGTCCCTCATCAGACCAATAATCAAGTATGATACACCCTTTGACATGTACCTCACCAGGCATCTGAAACAGTTGGAACATCCTCAGAGTTTTCTTATCAGAAAAATACAGGGTATAACCAATATGTAATATGTTGACTGATTAAAAGCCCTATCACTGTATTCAGTTTCCTAGTAATTACTGAGGGATGATCTATGCTTGACCTACAAGGTAATCTCTGACACAACCCTGATGGAAATGTTGCATATTTGTAGAATGAAATGCATGAGGGTTACCCAATCCAAAGATCTAAACTTGATCTCTTTCACAACTAGATCATACTGGAAAGATAGGTATGAGTTCAGCAGATTGTCTCTCCTCTGGAATACGCTTCCTTTTCACATGAAGAAGAGCCCTTCCCTGACCATCTTCAAGTGAAATCTGGACCAATGGATGGAAAATCTCAGATTAATTCCTGGAGTGGCACACATGTCTCTTATGGTCAGTGACAGTCTGTAAAAATAGTCAAAACCCTGTTGGTGACCCTTGTTATATTTAGGTAAAATCCCAGTAAAACTGGCTAGGCTTGTAAGGGGTCTTGAGCCATTAGCCTAGTAATGTCCTATGAACCTATAAGCAGTTTTTCTATATCTTTCCACCAAGAAGGCAGATGACTCCTTCTTGGGATTTTATTTTTGTACTAGAATAACTTATACTGTTTCATTTTGAGTCTACTCATGAAGCTGTTTGAAGTTCTTATTGCTCTGATTTCTGCAAAATGAGTATCTACGTTACAAGTTGTTACAGGTTTCAATAATTGCCTTTACTTCAGGTGACATTGTAATATATATGTAAGGAGATGATAGACAGCTCTATCCAGTATGACAAGAATGCTTTTCACTTACACCCCCATGTATATTAGCTAAATACTGTCTTCTAGTGCCTATTTTAAATGCCAGACTTCTAAATCTTCTGACATAACAAAACTGAATTCATATATCATAAAGGTATTGCTGCTCAACACTAGGATGCTAAATAAAAACTCCATTCCCTATTAGCACTCCTCACCCTGGACACTACTGATATATGCATTGTGATGTAGACTTCATCAGTGTAAGGTTTTAGTACATACTATACATTCAGGCCCACCACACTAGATGAAGGCACTAAAGAGGGTGATGTCTTCATATCCTTTAAAAAGCATTTCATCTCCAGACTCTTTCGACAAGATTACATCCTGGAACTCCTCCACATCTAAATTACTATTAACAACCCCCCCTTATTATGTAATAACTACTATAAGACCCCCTCTATGTCTCCCTCAGCCCCCTCTAGCTACTATGGAGTCCCTATGCCCTATGCATTAAGTCAAACACAATTTTCATAGGAGATTTCAACTACTTCCTATCACCTAGGAGACTTATACAGCTTAAAACATTTATACACAAAAATTTCTGGACTTCATTAATGCAAACTATTTGTACCTGCCAGTTTGCACTTCAATAACGAACAGTACAATCATAAACTTGGCCCTTACCAATATGAGTCAGCTTTGCTTCCCACAACTTGTCATGTCTTCCCTAATGAAATCAGACCACAAATCAAACTTGCTTTCAAACTTATGCCAGGAGCATTCTCTAATACCTCGGTATTAAGATAGTAAGAAAAGGATAATCTTTTAAAACTGAATGATGACTTGACCAAATTCAAAGTACATTTCTAACTAGATGACCACACTACCTATGCAGAATCCTATACTGCCAAATTCTATGTATATAAACAACTGCATAGACACATCATTCTCACTCTGATGAAAACACAGCATCAAATTTAATAGTCTACATCATTTGTTGGACCCAAAAATAAACATGACCTATAATAAAAGAAAAAAAGATCTTGTTGCATGCAGATATAAATTTAAATCTGAAGATGTTAAAAATGCTCTTGACAAACTTTTCAATTAACTCTGAAATCTAATCAAGTCAATCAAAGATATATTTGAAGTAAAATTAGTCACCCAACTGAAGGATAGAAACAATGTTTTTTTCAAACTATGTTAGAATCCTCAAAACAATATGCAGCTGTGTGCCAAGCTAATAGTTAATGATATCCCATACATGGATCTAGAGGACAGCCTACTAGCAGACTGATTTAGCTAAAGCTTCACCCCCTTCCCCACTTGTATATTCCCAGATTAGATACACACATGTATACCACCCCCTGAAATTACTCAAGAACAAGTGCTCAAGGCACTAACCAAGGCTGTAAATATTACCTCCATGGAGTTGGAAAAATACTGGGCAGGCTACTGGTCAATTTGAAACAATATTGACTAGACCTTATAAAGAAGCTATTTAATATCAATGTCAAAATAGGCTTTGTGCCGGATGAATAGAGGACAGCAACAAGAATCATCCCCTTGCATAAATGTAGGAAATCGAGTGTCTCAAGTAATTACAGATGCATAAGCCTGGCCAGCCTCATTGGTAAAGCTATAGAAAGGATCACTATGGAATTGATAAATAAAGACATAGGCAAACTGCAAACTCTTGACCACGTCATTTCAGATTCATTGAGGGGAGACAGTGCTTACTTAACCTGCTGAACTTCTTCAAGAATGTTACTGAAACAATGGATATGGGCAGATTAGTACACACTACATACTTAGACCTCACAGAGGAGTTTGACACACACCCATATTCAGGCATCATAGATAAACTCTCTCAATTAAAAGTAATCCCTTACGTAACTCACTAGATCGCAAATTGCTCACAAATAGTATCCAGGAAATTCGGGTGGCCATCTCTACCCTGTCAAAAAAAAAAAAAAAAAAAACAATTGGTAGTGGTGAACCCCACGGTTTAATCCTTGGGCAATATCTCTTTGGTAATAACTTCTCAGAGGTCAAAGCAAACATTAAGAGTTCATCACTGACTATGTTTTCAGATGACTCCAGACATGTTGCTATAATAAACTCCGCAAAAGGCACCACAATCTTCCAAAACGTCCTTCCCAAACTAAGAGCTGGTGTCAGAGCCATGGACAAAAACTAAATGTCAATAAAAGTGCAATAGTATTCTTCAGCAAGTGTAACCACCTGTGTAACTATCACATTTACAACACAGTCCTGAAAGATGATCCCATAGTCAAGTATCAGGAAACCTATGTTGACAACAAACTGTCCTTTAATTGCCACAGTTCCACTATTGTAAGGGTGTTCTTTTTCATTGCCCAGCTAACATTTAAAGCTATGATGTACAGGTCCAGAAATGTAATCATTCCACTGTAATTGGCTCTCATTAGTCTGATCCTTGAATATAATGCTCCTTTAGTTATATATCTGTCCAAACACTATGTACAACTGCAATGACCACAACACTTTGTCAGTAAATACTCAAAGGTTTCAATCAAAAAATAAAGAAAAAAAATTACTACACAGACTGCCTCAAAGCATTGTCCCACTTCATGGTATCTTACTGACTACTAAGAGGAGACTGCTGTCTCAAGTATAGAACGTCAGCAGACCCTATCATGTCAGATCAATTACACATTCACAAGCCCAACAGTAGTATAAGCATCTGATCAAGGGGTATAAGCATCTGACCAAGGGCTCTCAATCTGTTTTGCAACACAGATCGAACATTCCGCAGGGACAGATACATTTTAAAGAGAATATCACTCATGGAACCAAAATTCACTCCTCCTCAAATTATATTGTTGTGATTGGATGGGAAACCATATATTTATCCCAGACTTACCACACATGCCTCTTATGAAAAGGAGCAATAAGTAAGTGATCTAGCAGATCCTTGTTCTGCCTGCCTCTGGGTTATTCATACACAAAATATAAGGGCTAAAAAACAGCCATGGAAATGTTATGGTCCTCAGAGATCATTGACCTAGTAAGTACCTATCAATGTATGAAGCTATTGTATGTCATCCCCATCTCATCTTTCACAGAGATAGGCTAACAATCAGGACAAATCCTTCCTTTATAACTAAGATTGTATCAGTGTTTACATTGAGCTAGTTAATTCCTCTCCCTGCTTTCTTACTAGAACTAAAATAAAAATGAGGGAAAAATGTTATACACTCTGGATGTTTACACATGTAACTCAGATACTACAGTGAAAGGCCAAAAAAAATCAAGACCTCTGATCCACTGTTTATTTCCTATGAAAGTAAGAAAAAGAGGCAGTCAGTGTCAAAAAGACAACTTCTGAATGGCTGATTCTATCAACTGCTTTTGCTATTCTCACTATAACAACACATTTCTAGGCAAAGTAAGGGGACAATTTACCAGGCTACTGGTTACATCCATGGCTTTTTGGAAAGGGGAGGATATACAGTGACCTAATGATACAGTGATCTAATTATGAATATAGTACAGCAGTTAAGTAAACTTACCATAACAGTGGATGTTCAAAGAGATCACTATTGCAGTAGCTGCACACTTCCTCCATCATTTTCTTTTTTGCTATCTTTACACCATGGTGTGGGACTTTTATTATTACTGGCAGGGTTCTAGCCTCCCTCTTCTAAGGTAAGAATGCTCTAATGTTTTGTCAGCCTAGCCAATTATTTTATACTGCTCTCGTTGTGCCGTACTGTGGCTAATGTGCATGGAAGATGACCTAAAGCTCTGGAAGCTGACCGCCTGATTTGATCCTAGGCAGGACATCCCATATCTTAATATACTGCAACAGTGATCTAATGTTATGGCACGTTTACTTATACAACTGTAGTTTCACCTTATTACAAAGGGTGAGGGCTGCATTACCAGTTGATAATTAACATATATGAGTGTATGTCCCTCTCTGAAGGTTTAATATATATTATCATTTTCATGGCTTCATTAATGCCATTTATTAAATGCCAATGGAAAGAAACTTGTTGCGTACATAGCATCTAAGTATTAGGGGACTATGCAGTGTCTGAAGCACACAACATTTATATGTTTAATGTGTGGTCCTTGATATGTGTTTTGTACACAGATAACAGGATGGAGCCACAGAACATTAGGTCATATATGAACTGCCCTATTTGCATCATGGGAAAATAGTTTCACTGCTACTTAATGCTCTTTCAATTTGCAAGTGTTTAAGCAAGTTTTATGTAATGACTTTTAATTTCAAAGTCTTTGTTTGATTAGTTCTTAGTTTATTCATATCTATTTATTTGTTTATTTTCAACTTCTAAACTAGAAAAGTGAGTTGGTTTATCATCCCTTTTCAGTCATGACCCTGGTGCATTAGTATACCATTAGCTGCTGAAATTTAACCCTATATTAGAATATGTTACCAGTCCTGGATTGTAAAACAATAGCATAGTTTGAACAATATTAGAATAAAAGCTGATAAGGGCATGGTTGATACTGCAGAAAAGATGCCAATCAGTCCCTGTAAGCAATATAATTGGCAGTGCCAATCAGTCCCTGTAAGCAATATATGTATTAATTAACACTTTCAGAATCACAATTGTGGATGCTTAAAACAGCATCAGGGATAACCATCAACAATAAGTAGCAAATAGAGATGAACTCCATTTATGTCCATTCCCACCACCACCACCCCACCACCCCAAAAAAAAGGAAGGATGCTACAAGTAGGTTATATCTTTTCTTGTGAATGACTGAAACATGATTATCCACAAAAATACTGCAAAGATTGAAATGAGTATTTTCATGTTGGGCAATATGAGAAGCTATTCTCCATTAATGCCTAAGCTTACGAATGCTAACTCATTAGTTAACAATACTAGGAAAAGGAGAAACTCCCAAATAAAAAAACACAGCAGTCTCCCACAGCAATTCTGCACTATCTAACAATCTGGCCTTCAGTTTACAGTAACAAATGATAATGACCAGCCAGAAATAGTGATTCTGTTGTTACTAAAAATCTAGCTTTCAGTCTACAGTAATTGGTGATATTGAGCAGTTTTGTTTTGAAAGAAGGAAGTCAATTGGCTGATCATTGATCACCTGCTGGGAAACAAGATCCAGATGAACAAACACACTCAGTTAACATGACAACAATTCAGGCAGATGCAGAAGTCATCCAAATTAACAGTAATGCAAAAATCATAATATATTGTACTATTCAGAACATTTGTTATTGACTTCTAGATGACCTGCATGATTAATAAAATTAGCTGAAGGCAAGTTTCATTTGAAATGTGTTTTCTAAGAGAACTAAAGAAAGAAAGTAGAGAAAGAAATGAAGGAAGAAAAATAATATTTAAAAAGATTTATTCTTGGTCATAATACTAAGCTGGTCCATTGATCCACTAGGTAGCATTGCAACCTCACAGTATTTGATGTTTCATCTTGTTTCTTAGCTACAGCATTTGCTCCTGTGATGGCGTTGCTGCCCTGTTCAGGATGGGATTCTATGCCTTGAGCTAACAGGCATGAAAGGCTTTGGCCCCCTTTCAAACCAATAGAGGCTCATGCAAGAAATCAAAGAAAGAATACATGAATGAATGGACAAATGAAAAATAAAAAAAATATTTTACACTCAAAAATGAAAACGCAGAAATGACAATATGCAAAACTAATTCAGAATAATCAGTTCTTACAAAATTTTACACCACTGGGTAAGGTTTCATACTGCAAGTAAATTAATCTTTTGGAGATGTCTCAATGGCTGCTCTAAGATGCCATAAGAGACTCAGTTTCGTTACAGTGATTATAGTATATAATCTTTCAATCATGTTTCCCGCATGACAAAATGTATTAGTAGCTATAACCTTTTGTGCTTAATCCCTATACATGTTCTGCAGAGTACTTACTCCTTAAGCACAAATGCACGGCAATACACCAGAGTGTCTTGATATTAGTAAAACATACTAATAAATGCTTTATGAAGAATATTCATCTAGGCCTGCTATAAAATAATATTCATAACGTTTTCTTGGTTAAAACTAAAATAAACTGGTGCAGACTGCTATGTCTGACCACCTATAACAAATGTAGCATATCTGTTAAAATACATTTTTTTTATTGTCAGTGAAATTTGTTTGTTCATTATTTTTGCTTCAAACATCAGAAGTACCCTTTACAGCACAGAACTGTCAACATTAACTTTACCTTAAAGCTAAACAAATACTTTCTATTTTAATATCCTGACGCACCATGAAATAATATCAAGTTATACATGACATGCATAACAAAATACAAAAATTATCACTGAAAGTGGAAAACAGAGTAAAAGGGGAAAAAATCAAACTTCCAGCCCTAGGATTCTGAAAGACTTACCACAAGGAGAATGCAAAAGTTTCCACACTGTGGTAAGCCTCAGTGAGTCCTTGACTGGTCTCCGATTATTGCTTTATGGAGACATATCAAACAGACTGGTCCCACAGACAAAGTCATATGCAAATGAGGCAGTTAGTGGGTGTGGCAAATGCAAATTAGCCAGGTGTTCTTCCTTGGAAATGGTGATGGCAGGAGATTAACATGGTAGACTCATTGAGAGAATTACTCTATATAATTATTTTTTTCCTCAGAGAGAAAAGCAAGTGATGTCAAAAAGACAGCATTCTTGCATTCATACCTATTGAATGGTCTTGGCTTCTATTGTGACTCCAACTAGATTTCATAGAGATGCATGTGTGTATGGACAAGAGTGAGGAGGTCTGTAGGGTCATGAAAATGACTGTGTGTGTGTGTGTGTGTGTGTGTGTGTGTGTGTGTGTGTGTGTGTGTGTGTGTGTGCATGTTTTGTATCTGGAAGAATGTGGCTGTATGGATATGCACTTGTGTGTGTGTGTGTGTGTGTGTGTGTGTGTGTGGGTATGTGTTGTGGGGCACTTGTCACCTATGCTATCACAAATGTAAACTGATAGTGAGAATTCTAAATGGTCTGACAGATCAGTGTTCAATTCAGAGACATGGTAATTAGCTGCTAATGATGCTTTATTACTGTAGGTTCATCTTGTTTCTGAGTCAGAAAATATTAACGTTATTCTAAATGACCATCTAATGTTAGCCGATTAGCACTGTTAGCAAGAATATGTCTAAATCCCTAAAATTATAGGAGGAGTGCAATTACATTACCTTATATTTTGCAGGAAGCATTATAGGCATGCATATGCAGAATTAAGTCTAATTATGATGATAATAATTTAGTATTGTTTAGCTTATGCACCGGCATAACAAACCAGACGTCATTAAGAATATGTCATTATAGGTTAAATGTTTTTGTCTCTGCTTCTTGTATGTCTGCTTGGAGAATATCACTGTCTTGTTTCCAGAACTGTAGAAGGCTGCAGAACTTTAACTCTAAGTACAGTTCATCAAGGATTTCTATATAACACTAAATGGAAATCTACTTTATTAGAGCTGACATCTGACATACATTAAATTCAGAATTATGGCAGACAGAAGTTAATAAAGAAGAAAATGGAATTGCTTTTCTTTGTGATTTCTGAAAAAAATAAAGTAGTATACAGAACTTTGTTTGAAAAGCTACTTATAAATCCTCTTCTTACGTCTAGAGAGGGTAATAGCTAGTAAAAGAATTGGTAAATTGCGATGCATATTTATACAGACCAGTTAGAGTACCAATGAATTGAACTGTTTCATTGAAATACATCCTTCCTGAATTAAGTATTCTTAAGATAAAGTAGCAGTCAATGGAGTTATTCTCTCCTTTTTTATTATTCACTTCATAATCATTAAATGTTAATATAAGTGCTTTCCATTCTACAGTGTGATGGCTGTGACTCATTTGAAAAACACCAAGTATTTGTACTGAAAGTTACATTTTTCATAGTTTCCTTCATCCTTACAATCTAGCAACTCCCAGTTCTTCACTAAGCTGTGCATTTTTACATTAAGTAATTCCAAGATCATCCATCTTGTGGTAGAAGGGATTTACCTTATCCCTCTGAGTTGGGAAGCACTCCAGAAAGCTCAAAGTATCAATGTTTATTGGTCATAGGGCAAGGCATTACTTTTCGGCTTTCTTTATGTCTGGTATAAGCAGCAGTCGTTAGGAGTACCCTGCACAGTAGCAAATAGTTTGTAAAATTTACCTATAAAGCTAGTACTTTGGACTTTAACCTGTAACATAAAAAGGCTTGGCATGAAGCTAAGCTTAGGGTATACAGTTAGTGTGTCATACAGCAGTAATACCCGATCATAACACTAATTTCTATTCTTAACACTAGACATCACTCAAGTGATCCCTGTAACATCAAGTACCTAAATGATAATAGCCCAACCCTAATAAAGGCCTTGACACATGCATATGCAATCTCCTAATGGAAGATTATCTCCTACGGCCAGCTTGGTAGATATGGACATCCAGAGACAATGTAGCAATTGTCTCATGTACTCAGAAAACATTTTACTACTTAAAGAAACTAACACAGTATGCGAGAAATGTACACATATAACTTCCTTAAAGGTAAAAATCTTGCTTATAAATGAGGTTGTCAAGAACACACACACACTAAATCCTTCACACATACTGATCACCACACACAAAGAACTTCTTATACTGCAGCACTTAAAAACAACCTTCCGAAACCCCAAAGACCTCCTAAGCCATGAAACAGCAACATCTATCCTCAGTAATCACTAAAGCACACACCAAAAGCAACAACTAATACCACACATAAGCCTACACTCAATGATCTCCCAATAACAAAACCCATAAAGCAAGCAAACAGTTTACTTCATACTCTTGTCACAGGGGTTTCTTTTTCTATGAGACACAGATGCCTCTCTCACCATGCTGCACAAGGAGAAGATAACAGTTGCCTAACAGTGCCCTTTAGGAAACTGTCCACTAAAGCTAATTACTCTATTGATAAAACACTCAAGAGTTGACCTGATAGTTAGGGATCTGGGAACATATGCAGACAGAAACCAAAAGGAGATGCAACTGCATGAAAATACAACTTAGAAACAAATAAATTTGCATTATGTAAAAGGCAGATGTTTAGAACCCACTGGTGCAGTCCAAATCTTGTAAAATACTCCACCATAAAAACAAGAGTCACCCAGTAGTGAAAATAGTGTGTATAAAAACTGTATCTGTCCAATTCCAACCAACAGCAAAGTAAAAATTAAGTCAAAATTAAAATGCTTTGATCCCAGTGTATTCATGAACTTCCTCAGAACTGACTGTTTGGGATTCAGATTGGTTTAAAAAGCCTCCACTTATAACCTATTTAAGTTTCTTAAAGGCACAAATAATATATGCACATTCCTCTAGTGCAATAGTTACCCAGGCATATACAGGGAACAAATCTTAAAACATAACAAGTTTAAAAAAGTTATAAAAAACAAAACATAAAAAGGTTATTTTTGTGCAGCTTAAAAATGCAAATAAATATGAAAATTGTAGTTTAGAAAAACTTTTTTCAAATAAATATTTTCTAAAAAGGAATGTTTTGTACAAGCCAAAATGTGGTTAGGTAGCCATAAGAAACTCGATTGATATCATTAAGATGAAAGGATGAAAGAATGAAAAAATCACTTAAATAGTATAGAAAGTTTATCACATTTTTTTACAATTCAGCAGCTCTTAACTTTAGTACTAGCTGTATTGAAATACAATCATTCATACCAGGGAAATGGATTGCATCTAGTCTCATCTGCCTGTAAAGCTCCCTGTACTTGAGACATGTTTCCCAAGCACTACCTCTTGGTTTAAATGTCCACAGAATCCAAAATGTCAAATAAAAATCTATGAAAGTTGGCACGTTCTGTGCCTTTAAGAAACTTAATTAGGTTTTCAGTGAAGATCCAGCTCTGATGGATCTCTTGCACATCCGTAAAACAAACAGCAGCAGAAACACTAGACTTAAGGACATGAACTTCACCTGCAACATAAGTAGAACATGCTGGAGAGACCTTTTATGTGTTCCAAAGGATCCCTGCACTATGGAATAAGTTCCCCACCTCATGAAGCAGAGTTCACCCATGACCCTATTCAAATGAAAAGTTGAGCACGGCATGCAAAATCACAAATTCATTTCATGTCTTACCCCATGTCTCCAACAGACAGAAGTCACCAGTAAGCAAATTAATTCCCAACTAACATACCCCTCCAACATAACCCTTAGCTACCATCTTACTAACATAACCCACGACACAGGTGTCCATGGTATTTGGAGAGAAAGTTGGGCTGTGTTGCATGGCTGAGCTTATAAAGACATAAGCCTAGTATAAACCTATGAACTTATGCACATGAATGTGCCATTAAAATTCGCCCTTCCCCCAGATGAAAGCTGTTTCTGCAAAACTGTTATCCAGGCAATTACCATAGGTTTTTTTTGTCATTATAATGTTAGCCCCTCCTTCAACATATGTTCATAGAAGTGAGGGACCAAAATGCCTTACTGTGTGGGTATGCACCTACCCATGCCCACGCTGCCCCCCCCCCCCACCATTAATGCTGCTAGACAGCTTCCTGCTTCACATGTTGCAGGCAGTACACCTACTCTCTAGTAGGTGCAGGTATTGCTGCAGAATGTACCATCTCCTTCCAAGCCAGAAAGGTGAGCTTACTTTAGTCAATCTATTTTCTACTCCCCCCTCCCCCCAGTGTCTCTAACACACATGCTACTGATGTATTTCATGTTGTCTGAGCCCTAGAGATGTAAATCATTTTATCAAACTTATATGCTTAAATATAAAATGGGATTTGCATGATCAAATCAGTTAATTTCCTACCTAGAAAGGCTGCATTGACTCTCATCAGTTAGCATTATTCATTTCCTTTCTATACCTTTTCTCTCCTCTTCATCAGACAGCTATCAGTTAAGATCAGGAAAAACTAACAAGTACATATTTTACATAGAAATTCCATATTTATTTTAATTAATTTACATTGTATTGACAAGATTAGCACTGCTGTTCATGTCATCCATTTTTGGGATGGGTAAGTGGGTAAAATATTTAATACAGTAATGGTCATAGGCAACACAGAAAATAACACAACATTAAGTCAACACAATTATATGCAGTATTTCCTGAAAACAATTTGTCAATGGTGTTTAACAAGAAAAGAAAGAAATTATTAGTGAGAAGAAGTGAGATGGCATATCTGGTTTTTATTCATGAAACAGACACTGGTTAATTATGCGAGTATACAAGGAAGGGGGGGCAGTGTCTTTTTAGGATGTAGATGGAACAAAGTTGTTTAGTGGATTATGGTATGAATGATGCTGGCAGATGGCATAACTTTCTACTGGATTAAGGAAGGAAGAATAAGACTGATGCAGGTAGTAACAGTTGAAAAATTAAGAGAGGTGTGTGGAAAAAAAGGAGAACTTTGGCAAAAGTAGAAAACTATGCCCGCAGTGGGTTGCTTTATGTGATATTATATATGACACATGAGTGACAGTTGAGGTAATCTTCGCATGGGATCATAAAAAGTGAGAATAGTGGGCTTTCACAAAGAGTACATGGGAGGGTATTCAAAAAGTAAATAGGAAGTGGGAAGGTGCATAGTCACCCATCTTAGAGCATTTCATTTTGATTTCAAACTGATCTTTGGTGGCTAATCTTAGGGGGCCTTTTAATAGTGTAGGTATGCAAACTTGAAGTAAGGGATTGACATTTACAGTTAAATGACAGCTTGCAAGTGAATGTGAGTTGAATGAAGTTGAGTCTACTGATAAATGGCATCCAGTCAAACTATTTAGAATATGGCATAAGTGGAGCTGTCTGTTGCTAAAAATGTAGCTGCTTTGCAATACACTTAGTCAAATTTATGGACTAGTCTTTTATTAAAGCTACAAAAGGCTGATGCACCATAAAATAATTTAGACAAAAGCAATGCATTATCTCTGGCAGTTCTAGATGTTGGAATGAATATTGTATGTGGTATAGCAGCATGCCAATTTTTTTTGTGGCTGTCTACTATAATGTTATTTATATGGCCCCAGAATGTGAGTTTATTTTACTTTGTCAATTGTTATGCTGTAATTTGTATTACTCAATAGTGTGAATTATAGTGTTGATTATGATGACAGTAATAGTACTTGATGCTGATCTTTCTAGACCAAAGAGCACAAGCATTATTTCTTTTTCGCTGATTGTTGGCTTTTTGTTTGATAATTGAGGATAGTAGTGCATTTACTGTTAAGGTATGAGCACTGTGGATGATAGTGAAGTCATTATTATATTGTTGCAACTTGAGGTCACTGGAGTAGTTGCTTGTTATAACATAGTAATAAGTATAGGGCCTAGCATATTACCTTTAGGCATGCTGATATTTGTTTGAAATTTGTGAGAGAGTTTTCTGTGATAATGGCTAATTATCAATGAATTACTGTCATTGAGCACCTGAATCTGAGTACCATGCAGGAGTAACATGCGGCTAATTATACCAAATGCCTTAAAGAAGTCTGGGAGGAGAGCTTCTGTTAGGTGTCATATATATCACGCTGTGATGCAATTAAGTTAGACGAGTCACCTATTATAGTTTAAGTGCTGAATCCAGGTCAAAAGTCATACTTGGTCTTGCAAAGTTTATTGTTGCATATGAATTGGAACAATACCTGAGAGAGAACTACTCCTTCAAGCATTTTCTATAAAGGGCTTAGTATGGACATCAGTCTGTAGTTCTCCACTTTCTTTTTATCGTGTCCTTTATATAAAGGAATACATTTAATTTATTTCAATATAGAAACCAACTGTCATCTCAATAAATATTGTTTGATCAGTATGGTTTGGGGAAGGCAAAATAATAAGCTACTATTTAGGAATGCTGGTGGGATGTTATCCATTCAGGGTGATTCATGAGATATTATTTTATGCTGGAAATTTTTATTTACCTCCTTAACAATAACTAAATAGGAGTAAAGTGGATGTCTGTAGTATTATTTTTTATTATGTGGGAGTAGTGAATCATAATTATCTGTGGTAGACTTGTAAGATGTTTTTAAAATGACTTGCAAAAGAGTTGGCAGTCTGTTGGCAGCCAACACAACAAGGCTTTACTATGTCTAGGCAATTACTATTCTCTATCATAGCTCAAAAACATTTCCTAAGTTATATCAATTTGCCCATTGAGTATATCTGACAGAGTAGCCTAGTCTACAGTGAATCTTTAAAATCTACCAACTCATTACACTCCCAAAAAATATGTTCCAGTTACCTCTTTCCTCTGCATCACATGACCAACATTTGCTGTCTACCGAAAGAAACATTCTTTGGAGTCTACTTGGGGTATAAAAACACCTTTGTAAACCCTTCTCAGCAAAGATCTGAAATCTAGACTTTGTTGCACATTTGGGAGACATACATATATCTCCACATTGTTTATTTGTGAATTGCTTATCCAATCATTCTTCCCAATCCTTTCTAACATCCCTTGACTGATTGTTATATCAATCATGCAATGCTTTATATGCTCTACTAATTATTTATTTTTTTAACAGCAGCTTTTGTTCTAGATTCTACTAAAAACTCTACCAGTGCTGGTCTTTCACTTAGGACCACCCTATTTCTTTGTCTTTGCCTATATTTTGATATCAGTTCTTGACTGTTAGGCAATCTCTAGCCTACATTCCAAATAAATTATTTGCCTCTTCCTATTCTATTACCTTTCCCTCTGTAATTATTTGCAACCAATACCTTGGTTCTTTTGTCAGTTTTCTCCAACAAATTCCAACCCCCTCTTGCCTATTGTCTGTATCCCTAATTGCAGTCAGCCTTATTGCCCAAATCTCCTTTCTCCAATCCTGTGTTGGCTTACTTCTTAGAATACTTTATGTTACCTTATCAGTATACTATCCTTTATGGTTATTGTTATTCTCCTTAAGGATCCACATCCAAAATCCCAGTCTCTCCTTGTTTCTTGAGCTTCCTCCCCTGTTTCATCATCATCATCACATTCCACTTTGAATTATAGGATATTATTTATGCTATGTATAGGAGCCTTAACTGTGTAGCCCTGAAATACACATTAAAATGAAGTAATCCCAAATGACCTTTTTCTATTTGAAGAATCAACTTATCCCACTTTACTCTTCCTGTCCTCCCTTCCCAGATAAAATCCTTCAGTTCTTTATTAATTTCCATCCACAGCTTGTTCTCTGGTCGATAAAAATATGCCTGACCAGTGTATAAAACTAAAGAGGCTAAACAAATTTTAACTGCTTCCAATGTTTCAGTCTTTGTATTATCTTTTGTTTAGTCACTTCCCACATATCCTTAACTGCCACACCAGAATTATTTTTAATCCATACTCCTAAGTACTTCATTTTATCATGTCTTCATAAATATGGATATTGCTGAACCAATTCAAGTGTGGGTATATAATTTACACCTATTGCCTTTGTTTTAGTTTCATTAATTTTGTATCCTGAGAAGATCTGAAACTGCATCAAACTGTTCCACAACAGTGAAATGTCCTTTTTTGGTTTTATTAGGTATAAAATAATACCATCTGCAAACAGAGCCAGCTTTTCTTGACTACCATACCAATTATATCCTTGAATTTCTGCGTTCCTTATTTTCTTTGCCAGTGGTTCTAAATATATGCAAATAACAAAGGGGAAAGAAGACACCCCTGCCTGGTTCCTCAGAGAGGAATCCGCCCACTTTAATTTTTTTGTCTCCAGTCCCTGATATAGCCTCCTAATCAACCTTATAATTTTATCAGGGAATTCAAATTCTTCCATTGCTCTGCTCATACATTCTCAGCCTAGTCTGTCAAATGGTTTCTTTGCATCAAGACCCATCAACAGCAGTAGCATTTTCTTACATTTTGCTTCCCTCTGGATCATCAGTGTTCTGTTAATGTTGCCACATGTTTGCATCCCCTCCTCAAAACCACAGTGATCCATATCTATCAATTTTGGTACCACATTTGTCATTATTTTAGCCGTTGTTGACATAAACACTTTATAATTATGGTTTAGGATTGAAATGGGCCTATATGAAGTGGGATTTGATGAGTCTTTATCCTCTTTAGTTATTACTGCCACCACATATTTCTTCCAGGATGTTGATGCTTTTCCTCCTGTTAAAATACTGTTCCAGATCTGTAAAAATTGTTCCCTTCTATCTTCCAAACTTCCACAGGAATACCATCTATTCCTGGGGATTTTCCTGTGGATTGGTTATACATCACCATTTTTATCTCATCTCCTCCTATCCTGTTAGTAATTGAGCCTAATCTACCTCTGCCCTTTTCCTATTTAATTCTTCAATAAAGATTTCCATTTGTACCTTTTCTTGATTTCCATATTTCTCTGCTTTATACAGACTTTCATAAAATTTCTAAAATATTTCTAGTACCTCTACAGGGTCTCTTGCTATATTCCTTCTATCCATTTCAAGTTGTCACATAGACAACTAACAGATATTTTTCAACATTGTTTTGTTTCTTATTGCTGTTGTCTGAGACCTGTTGTTCAATTCTACTTCCACTTATGAACATGAGATACAAGTAGATGTGGTCTGTTTCAATCTTTCTAGAACTTTTGATTTGGCATCGCATGATAAACTCGTTAATATTACAGGAGCTTTGAGCTCCAATAAGTATGTTAGTAAATATCTTCATCAATGACTTTAATACTGGAAATGTAGAGTGCAGAAGAGAGTTTCAAAGAATGGGACAGCCAATGATCGTGTTCCACAAAACTCAGTTCTGTGACCCTTTCCATTTGGCATATTTATATAATCTTTTCCAACCAGTGAATGGGAACAGATTAGCAAATATGCCAGTGATTCCAAGGCTGGATCTACAGAGTCATTAATCTACATACACATTGAGTTTCATGGCAAAAATTGTATGTGTAATTGAGCTTTTCCTAAAAGGCTTGAAAGAATTAAAAAAAAAAAAAAAAAACTAGATAATTATCTATAGTATGGCATCTTCTATAAAACAAAAGGAAAATCCAGTAATATTTGTCAGTCTTTTGTATGAGTTGCTTAAAGGTGATGTAGTTTTTGTATATAAAGGTCATAAAATGAAATATTGGCATCTACACTTGTATGGATTTAACAGCACACACTAGGGATACTAGGAATAATTATCTACTTGTAGATCCACCAGCTTTTAATTCTAAAATAATGAACAATTCTTTTAGATGTATAGGCCACATAGAATATGAAACTCATTTCAGTTAGAGCTCAGTCTATACCTTTGCCATTATTTAAGGTTCAGTTAAACAGTTGATTTGTATTTGGTGTGTATGACTTCCACAATCTCCTAAAAACATTTAGGCAGCTTTAAGTTTGTTGATTGACTACATTGTTAGAAACATTGTGCACCATCAATTTTCAGTCTTTATGTCCTGAAACATACTATTACTGCATCATTTCAACTTGTAGCTAGACAGATTTTATTACATTAAAATGCATTCTAAATTATATAGCAAATGTTCTTACATCTTAATAATGCCTTCATTTTTTCAATTTTTGTTACTCCCTTTCTCCTATATTCTTTCATGCAAAAAGTAAATCCTAATTAGTTTTGATTCACTGTCATTTAAAGGTCTATGTTTTATACCTTTACCCAAAATCTTTGCATTATTTTTTCCATGTTTATACTTATCCTTATAACTTTAATCTCTATCTCAATTATAATTTTATCTCATTAACAAATCCCTTTTCTTAATTACTATAACTAGATCATCTATAAACTAATTATGGTTGGCATTTTTTAAAGTAGCCTTATATCCTATATCCAGTTATCTGTCTCTCTTTTTTTCTTTTATAATACATTAACTGCCAAAATCAACAACAGCAAGATAAATGGACAGCCTTTCCTCACATTATTCATTTTTATCTTCTGCCATATAGAATAATGCAACCCTGTTCATCTGTTACTTTCATTACATTTACCATCATTCCATATCCTTCTAGAGTCTTCCACAGACAATAGTTTTATTAAGACAATATGAAATAGCATGGTAACATCCTTACTGTATTTTTCTTCTTTGCTATCCAAACATTTCTTGGAATTCTTTTAATAAGAGTCTAATACATTTGTCTTTCTCATCTTAATGTGGTTTTCTTATACAGTTTGTGCATTATCCTAAAACATAAGTTGCATAGTCTTCATTACTATCTTGAAATCACCATCTGTTAGTGTTAGCAGTCTCCAGTTATCAAATAATGCTTTCTTCCTTCCAAATAGACATTGTTAAACTCATTCTAGCTTTTCTTCATTTATCCTATTCAAATGCATTCCTTCATAATAATTACAAAACTCTATGTCCTTCCTTCTTTCCTTTCTTTGTTCATATCTTTATAAAATATACACTCTTTCTAACCCCCCCAATCATTCTTGATGGCTACAGACTTTATTGTACGCAATATATGGAAACAAAAGACTGCTAAGTTGTGTTAAAAGACACATTTCAGCTCTTATGCCTCAAATTCATGGAACTCATGTTGGAATACTTTATTTTTTTTTACCTCTTTGTGAAATGACTATTATCTCATCATTTGCTTTACATACTTCTGTTATATTTTTATCTTATACCCTTGTTATTTTCTGTAGAAAAATAAATACACCCATTTGTCAACTTGCCTCTCCTTTCCACATACAGCTGTTGTAAATATTTAGCTGCTACTGTCAATATTTTATTGTAGGTGTCTAATAATCCCATTCTTGTCTTCCATTTACTTTCTTTATTTTTACACTCAGAGAAATATCCTGCTCTGCTGCACATACTGTAAACTTTTGCATTTTGCTTCTTAAAGACAATATTTTCTTTATTTTAATACACTTAGTGTATTTCTTTTTAAGAAAATCAATTTTCTTCAATGCCTTTATGAAATGAATCTGATTTTGTATATCTTTACATGCTCTCTGCTTATCATTTTTTTCTTACTTTTTCTTTACTTTGAAGTGCATCCTACCATTATGCTTATGTACAATAAATAATTTTAAGCTGAAATCATCAGACTATAATGGTAATATCTATAGGTGCCCAAGATGATATCTCCTTACAGTCAATTGTCTGAAGCAATGAATGTCAATAACCTCAAAACTGATCACTGTATTCCACAGGACATTACTGCTCAATTTCTAAATGAGTATCAGTAGCAATTCTTTTATTTGTGAGATTTCTCCTTTCTTCAAATTGTCACAGTCATGGGTTTGGTATATGTAACTTTCAGGATATGGGAAGCTTTCCCCAAGATCAAAGGCTATCAGCTTAGATTTTTCCCATTTGTGTTTTAGGCATTAGTTCCTATTACTGTGATTCCTTTGCCCTTTGCATTCTGATATCTGAATCTTCATGGTTCAACTACCCTTAATTCTTCTAAGCTAACGCACATACATTGTTACTATAATACAACTCCATCAAAGGGTCATAGGATCATAGGAAATTACTAGGCTGTCGACTTGGAGGTCATTTTAAGCCTAGCCATTTCATCCCAATGTAATATCATAGAAATGCTAGTCAATACTCAACATTGCATTTAGTGATGACTACCCATGTCCAGGAGGGTTGTGGGCTCTATCCCCGGTAAAAAATTATGATGCCCCATCCACTGATCCAGGTTACTCTTGAACAGTGTCATAGAGGTGCTCTGTTTCACATGAATTGGTAACCTATTCCAAAGAAGTGTCAGTCACTGGGCATGCCCTATTTAAGTCGCAGGCCATATTTAGGTCCATAGAACAGGTAGCCCTAGTCCAATTTGATTTATGGATATGCAGCATGTTCATTACGTTTGGGTCCTGGACTGGTCTGTAGGCCAGGCATAAGTCTCCCCTGAGAAGTCTATACTATACACAGTATAGTGACAGGGACTTTAGTCGGTCTGCGCAAGGCACATGCTGTTTACTTATGTTTCTGTATTAATATTTTTCTTATCCTCTCCTACTTATCTCCAAACAGCCTTATGGTTTGAAAATCCATTTATTAGTTCTGTTTGTCCTACTTTTGTTAAGCTTTCACTATACAAAGTGAAATTAATTTCTATACTTAAATCTGTTCTTTTAGATAACTGTTTTAAATTATATGACTCATTAGACCACTTTTAAATCAATAACCCATTCCACTCTACCAGTCCAAATCCCCATTCTCATTAACAGGCTTTTGTAGTGTTTCTGTAACTCTTCTTCTGCACCATTACAGGTAAACAAGTGTCTAAACTGCAGCAAAAACATTTTGTCGGTTTTGATCAGTTTGTATTTGGCAGAATCATCAGTTTTCACATGCTGTTTAAATTTCAAGAACCATATCATAAATATATTATTTTTCCTAAAAGAACAGTAGTCCTTTTATCCTTAGCCTCCACCCCCTGTGGTTTCACCACATCATGTCAACAAAAACAAGTTGGTAATCTTTTTCTCATTCTGGTCTTTTATAATGCTTTTCTGACTTCAGTGGATATCCTCTTCGGGTAAACATATGTTCCTGCCTCTCTTCTTTCTTGCACAGCTGGTTCTTGAAACATCTTCTCCAGTGATTCTCATGAGGAGCCGATCATTAAAATCACTCCTTCAGGTTTCATGATTCTGCCAGCCAGCATCTCTTCTGCAGCCTCTGCTGTGGCCAATAATGATGCACCGTGCAACATCCTTTTATGAACTCGAAGGTTCTTGCTCCTTTCCATGCTGCGCAATACCTCTTCAGCAGAGGCGCTGTTCTCTAGCTGTACTGTTTTCATCTTTTTCTGCTATCTCCATTCTTATTCCATATGCCTTACACCTGTCAGATGCCTCATTCTCTTGAGCAGATCACATGCAACTGCTGCCCCACTGCACAGGGCATTTCACACTGTCATGGACACATTTCCTTCAGTATGTACAAATGCTAACTCAGGTCTACCCTGAAAACAGACCATTGAAATAGCGTGATTCTCCAGGTCTGCAAAAGTAAGTAAGTAAAAAGTCAGGAGGATTCTTTCTATACTCCTAATATACAAAACAGTCACATTTTCATTTATTTTGAATATTTTTGCATATTTTACCATGTGATTTTAAATGTCTGCTTGACTGCCTTTTCTGTTGCCATTGCGCTATTGAAATAATTACAGCAAACATTATATGCTTTAAATAGATATGGTATTGGTTGTAACCTAACTAAATGTGATGGGCATGAATCACATATTTTGGAACTGACTGTATTAGCAGTTACCAAGAGAAGTTTAAACTGTGAGCATATAAACTTCTGTAGCAAAAAATATTTTTATTGGTTATGCTTATTTAATGCCTGCAGGCTTGCAAGGTTGTTTATATCATGACAGTTATTAATATTGCTCTTATCTGGTTTCAATCTTAAGAATGTTTAAGTTTTTACTATTTTCTTGCTAATAGATATAGTACTCCTAGTGACATCTAATTAGGGAAATATATTACCCAAACCATTTTTTATTTTGCTGTGGGCAATAAATGATTCATTCTCAAGAAATCCCTACATTGTGTATTTTTACAGCCTCTTTAAAATTGATGTAGACTGAAGGTATAATATCTGGGTCATTTTCCCAAGGTGTTGCTTTAAGTAACTGACCATTTAAAATATATCAACTCTTAACATATTGTACATTTTGATTTATATCTGATGGCTTAATCTTCCACAGTCTTATGGACATTATGCATTGATGTGTCATATTTCTCCTACTAATAATAACTTAGCAACATTAAAAAATGCCCTTATGCATATGAACTGACTCCTGGTGCTAGTAAAACATGGAGAAACTTTAAAGTAATAAAACAGTGGTAACCAAAAATGCAAAAATCAATAGTAACAGCACCAAAATCTTGACTCTCTCGAGATAAACCTAGCCAGCAAGGCTTCCTGTATTAGAAAGACAAATGCATGCTTAGCCCAGCAGTACTTCCTCTAATATAAAGCATACGCATTCCTAGCCCAGCAGTACTTTCTGTAATACAAAGCATATGCATTCCTAGCCCAGCAGTACTTCCTGTAATACAAACCATATGCATTCCTAGCTTAGCAGTAGTTTCTACAATGCAAAACATCAGACCTGAGTGGTTTGCTGCTGTGGAGGTAGACAGTGCATTATTTATCAATAGTGATTAAAATAATGAGGCAGGTATATGAGTGCCAGTGATAGAGGGAAATATTAAGAGTTTTTTTTCTCCATATCTGTTTATGTTGAGGATGAGAGATAGTTTTATTCATAGCCGGCCTTAGGCATAGGCCAAGTAGGCGGCCGCCTAGGGCGCCGGTCTAGCAGGGGTGCTTTTCCAGTATTTATGTGGTATAGGTAGACCAGGATGGGGGCACCAGGTAATGTGATGGGGGGTGCCATGGAGCCCTTTTGCCTAGGGCACCAGTTGACCTAGGGCCGCTCCTGGTTTTATTTTATCTTTAATGGCATTAACATTCCTAGGAGATTTTTCAAGAGGGACATCTACCATTTCTACACCCTCTCCACAAATGGGAGTGAGAGAAATCCCCACACAGTGCCATGGCTTTTACTCAGACACCTGGTCTGACAGTTAGTACTGAGGACTGTCTGTCAGTTAGCAAGGGGATGAAAGCTCTGAGCTGCTGAAGAGCTACTTTGTGTAACCTAGGGTATAGGGTCTGACTCCTCCTACTTCCATGTGTCAACTGTTTGACTCTGAATAAGTCACATAACAACCATACAGTACTCCTCCGTATTGAATAATCACAGCAGTATGACTAACTTGTTTTCACCAGGGGTGTTATTTCCTCCATGATTATGGCAAGTTTCAAGGGGAGTTTGGCAGCAAAGAGTATAAGGAAGGGTCATGGGGGCTGAAGGACAAAAAAAGAACATACATTTTTATGATGTCACCTGCATGACTGATGGTGATGCCATTCAATAAGTGAGACAAATCCACTTTGCCCATGGCATTTTATTCATCATCTTCTCCTACGCAACCATTGTAGGCAATATGCATGAGACTGGAGATGTCAGTAGTCAGTTATCTGCAATGCTAACTGGAGCATAGCTTCACTTTGTAGTACATTCCCTGCAAACCATCAATAACTTTACTTAGCATTAGGAAGATTCATTAATAGGGATCACCTGATCCTATGTTATATGACAATTGCAGAAGTTGATTTAAAAAACAAAACATAGAAATGGAGACAGTTTCTTCATCTGTTCTGATCTTAATAAAGCCTAAAACTCATTTCATACAAATTCAGATATGAACAACACTGTTAATTACAAAAAAAAAGGATAAGGTGACTGCATTTGGAGTAGAAGTTGTGCACTTAATGCAACAAACATAATTTATTTTTACATGTTCTCTTCTCTTTTGTTGAGCTTCAAACATATTAGCTCCTGCAAAGTGAAAGTAACATGTATGTATATGAAATACTATACCTCAAAGTCCCAGCTTTTAGCTTGACTTCAACATTTAAAAAACAGCTTGCATATCGATAGCTTTTTTCTGTATGAAGCTGGTAACTAGCCTCATGTTCACATTGATACTCTAGAGTCACATAACCGGATGCCAGACAACAGAAAGTAGCTTAGTAGGGTTCTGATTAACAGTTTGCAAGAAAGTCCAGTGTTGTTAGTTTTGGGTTTTGACATAATAAGTAAGAGCTAATTTTGCTTGTTGGTTCGATTTTGTTGCATTTTATTATTTGTAGCTAATAAATTAGAAGCTGTAGTTTTTGTTTGATAGAAGATAAGAAGAAGTGGATAAGAACATTTTGTTGGGAGGGTGGCCTAATGGTTAAGATGTTTGCCTTACAAACACAAGGTACAGGGTTTGAGTCTCACAAGGGATAACTGGCTAGGCTTAAAATGGCCCACAAGGGCACTTAGCTTAGTACTAATCTATGAATCTATGAATCTATGAATCTAAACATAGAAATGGAGAGGGGAAAGGAACTAAAGCAAGTTTGCAAAGCAGCAGCATGGGTTAGGGATCTTTTGGCTTACATGGATTTGATAGTCTGCAGATTTAAGCACTCAGTAACAGAAGTATGGTACCTATTCCTCTCAACTGTCCTGAACTCTGCAGAATGTCTAGATTTTTGCTTCATATTTTTGGTCTGTTCCTCATAAGATTTATAGTTTTTTTTTTGACAAATCACTGAAGACTGAAGACACAAAATAATGACAGAAATTTTGAATTTCAGACTTCATAGCCTTTAGAAAATGCATGCTAATGCAAAATATGTTTCTAGCAATTTTCTAAATAACAGCAATATTTAAAATCTGTCCTCACTTTTGGGCATTTGACCACCCCATAACTTTCTTTGAGAGCTTGAGCGGTATGTCCATACCTGTAAGAGATGCTGTGGGTGGTATGTGGAGCACAATTTCAAGAGGGGAAATCACCTGAGTAATATATTTCCAATATCAGTTGTATGGCTTACATTGAATTATTCATACTATATACAAAAAGGCATCACACGCAATCACTCAATACTCCATTTCATTCGCATGATGTTCCGCATCTCCATAATAATTCTTCATTTCTCTCCAGTCTTCGAATGTCATGCTTTGCTGTACTGCCTTACAAGCCTGCCAGAAATAAGCAGAGTGAAATGACTGACTCATGAACAAACCATTACATAAGTTCCACAATCTCAGAATACCGATCTTTATAAATACTACATATTCGAAACATATCAACTTAAATCCAAACTGTGGAGGACTTCCACAGAGTTTATTAAAAACTATCTAAAACAAACTGAGAAGCGACCTCTAAGCCAAGGTAAAATACAAAGACAAAAAACAGGAGGTTAAGTGCTTTTTGTCCGGATTATATCCGGACTTCTTCAGACAACTCACTCATGTTCACAATAGGTTTAAATAACCTCCCCTAATAATGTTAACCAATCACCTCTCAGTAAATCCCTTCAAGTGGGGTTTAAACATATACATCAAGGTCAACCATATAAACAAATTATTCATCTTTCTATCTATCTATCTATCTATCTATCTATCTATCTATCTATCTATCTATCTTTTGCACAAAAGTTAGTGACATATGACAGATAGATGAATAATTTGTTTATATGTTTGACCTTGACATATATGTTTAAAACCCACTTGAAGGGATTTACTGAGAGGTGATTGGTTAACATTATTAGGGGAGGTTGTCTGAAGAAGTCCTCCACCGTTTGGATTTGGTGCTTTTTTCGTGGTTACCCTGTTTTGCTGTGCATTCATTGGTGCTAATCATATCAACTTAAATATTAATACTGGATCCCTATAAATCCTATACACACTAAAGGGGACTATCAAACTCACTGTTATGATGTTGCTCCATCATAACTTACCTTCCCAGTCACTTATCTTTCATGTCAAAAATACTAAGAACAACAGTTATTCCCTTGCTGAAAGGTAGACTTCAACAGACCCAGGTAATTAAAAAGCCTTAAGATAGACCAACCTAATCTGCAAGGCTATGGAAAGGATCACAATGGAATTAATAAAGGAAGATGTAAGCAAACTAAAGAGTCTTGATACAAGATTTGTCCTGTCTACTTTACCTGGTTGTCTTCTTTGCAAAAGTTACTGTATCAATGAATGAGGGAAAATCTGTACATATGTTCATAGGTTCATAGATAGGTACTAGGCTATTGTACTTAGGGCCTATATAAGCCTAGCCAAAAGGTACCCTGGCTTTCGTCACCCAGGAAAATGATTTCCTGTGGTCCTGTCGAACAGAGCCACAAAGGTGATCCCCAGGGTGAATTTCCTATCTCCCATCCAATCATCAATATTTTTCTTGAAGAGTGCTAAAGAGGAGCTTTGTTTGATATAGATAGGTAGTTTGTTCCAGAGTATGGTAAGTTTCTGGGACAGGAATCTATCCCTCCAGCATGTTCTGTTTATTGTGGTGACAAGGTTTAGGTCCCTAGAGCAAGTAGCTCAGAGGGATTGGGATTTCTTTAAGTGGAGCATGTCCAACAGCTCTGGGTTTGACATAGCTTTGTATGTTAGGCAGAGATCGCCTCTGAGTAGGCGATATGAGACAGCTTTACTCTGTTGCATATCGCCTCTGAGTAGGCGATATGCGACAGAGTAAAGCTGGAGTTTTTTTGAGACGGTCTGCATAGGACATCTGTTTGAGGCCAGTAATCTTCTTTGTGAGGTATTTCTGTGGCATTTACAGTTATTGTAGATGTCTTGTGAGGTACATACCAAAAGGGGTGTTGTACTCTTATAATGGGTCTAATGAGTGATGAGTAGAGGGGAACAATAACCTTTTCCTTGATGAGAAACCTTTTGTGATGAGGTATGCCACGTAAAAGGATTTCCTGACTACTGTGGTGATGTGATTAGCAAAGGAGAGACTACTGTCCACCTGTGTCCCAAGATCTCTTATCACACTTTTGGTGTTAAGTAGACTACCACCTATGTGGTAGTTCATGGGTACAGATTTTTTTACCTAAAGGGATGACAATGCACTTTTTGGCATTGAGTTTGAGGCCATGACTTTGATACCAGGCATTTGTCTTAGTGAGGCCCTTTTGTAGGATGTCCAAATCGTTAGGAGTTTTGATTATGGCTCCTAGTTTGCAGTCATCTGCGAAATTCATTAGCCAAAGACCTTCTGTGTTAGCCTGTACTTCAGAGAAGTAGATACCAAACAGGAGAGGACCCAGGACTGAACCTTGTGGTACTCCACTTGTCAGTGGTCTGAAGTCAGATTTGGAGTCTGCTACTTTCACAGTGTGGGTTCTTTCAGTGAGCTAGTTGGTAACCCATCTTGTGACGTAGGGATTTATACCTAGTTTAGTGTGTTTATCTATAATTCCAGAGTGGGGAATACCACACATCTAGACCTTGCAAAGTCATTCAACACCATCCCTCAGGTATCATAGATAAGCTCTCTGAACTAACAGTAAAACCGTATGTAACTCACTGGATAGCAAACTGTCTGACAAAAAGAATCCAAAAATAAGGGTGAGGTGATCTACCTCCTCCAAAAGGCTAACACTAGAGGTAGCTGACTGGAGGTTGGAGAAGCTATTAATAATAGTATTAGAGGTACTAAAAGTGCAGAACTTTTGCAAAAGATTGTGGGAATGATGCAAGAAATTAAGCTACTGTAAAACAAATTGATATGGATTGGAGTGCCAGAAGAAAATATGTTGAAATAATATGATGGAGAGAAGGAATAGAAAGAACAGTTGCTTTACAGTATATAGAGGAGTGGGTTTCTACTAAAACTGGGATAATGGCTGTTAGACTAATCAAGCACATTGTATAGGATGTTTAACAATGAGAGAAGACAGACTAAGACATGTGATAGTAAAATCCCACATCTAAAGATTAAAGGATGGTTAGTATGAAGAGAAGCAGTCAGAGAGATGGTGATCAGATTATGTAAACTCAAAGCAGTAAATGATTATATAATACAATGAATAGGTTCAATTGTTGCTCATGTGGGGTGGTATACATTCTCAGATGTGGATGTATACCAACCAAATACTATGCTGGCCAAATGAAAAGGATGGCCAAAAAACACATTATGGAACATTTAGGTGGTATCAGGCATAATCAGTTGGAAAGTCCTGTAGCTTCCCATTTTAGATCCATCCATGGAGGTTCTGATTCTTCCTTGTTTTTTAGTGTGTTGGCCAAGCCTATTTTTCATTCTGGTGATAATTTCCAACAAAAATTATTGTTTATGGAATCTATATTTATTATTAATTTTGATACCTTACCTCCCGGTTGTTTCAATTCAGAATTAAATATTGTAGTTTAGTTTTCTAGGGAAATTTGTTGGTTTATATATTTAAATGGTATGTTTAAATTGTTGGTATTATGTTTACATTACTGCACTGGTACTTTAAAGTATTTCATGATGTAATGACTTTAATTGGATGATTTTATATAAATAAGTTGTGATCATGATGGTCAATTATCCCTTGAATGTGTAAGCCGAGGTACCAGAAGGTAACATCAGTAAAAGTTTGGTGGTCATAACTCAGTGCGGCTCCTTGTTTTATTTTTTATTTTGAATCATTATGTCAGTTTCTGAAATGATTAATCTTCTCAAGTGTATTCAATGCAACATTGTGCATTAGAGAGCTGGGAGTAGCTATATAGCTGGGATGTTGAGCAGCACTAACAATAAATGGAAGGGTGTTGTATTCTAGGACAGAACTGAGGAAGAAGCCATTCATATTCACAAAGAAGTACAGAATGGGAAACTAAGATGATGTCTGTGGATGAGAACTAGTAGGCCAGCAAATGCAAGTATAGGTCAACCCCTTGATTAGTTGAGAAATGGATATGTACAATAGGAAATTGAGACGAAAGTTGGGGACAGAAATGAAGCTTGGAACAAACAACAATGAATTACCCTGAGTCAACAATATTAAAGGAGAGGAGGGATGAGAGAAGAGCCCATCCAAGTATTGTGGAAGAAGGACAAAGCACTGCAGAACTATGCTAGAGTAAGTACATGGGAGATATAATTATACAACAGGATTGAGCTGGAATCCTGGCCAGTGGCAGAAACTAGTAAATGATGAATAGATGCAACAGCTGGTGAAAAAAAGTCCTCAATCTACACAAACAGAAGGAGGAAGAAGACAGAATAAGGAAAGGGGATGGAATAAAAGCAGCTTGGACAGGATAACTGATGGGGAAAAAAGGGGAGATGGGAAGAAAAAAGGAAGAAAGTGTTAGGGGAATGGATAAACAATTAGAATAAAATGCAAAGTGACGGTAACTTACATGAAATGGCAAGAGAAGAGGTAGAACAGCTACACATCAAGCTGAAAATTGAACAGACAAAAACTGAAGCAGAGATGCAAAGATGGGGACTTGCAGGATTAAAGACCAAAAAACAAATGTCTGAATGGGGGATGCAGTCAAAGAAAGTTAAGATGATGAAAAATAGTGCTGTAAAAGGAACATTTTCAAGAAACATTATATGATTTTGTACACCATTAAGGCTATAATAGAAGGAGGATTTAGTGTCTAGAAAGGAGAAAACTCTGAATAGGAGGGAGTAGGAAGGATTGAACAAATGGATAGGTAAATGGGAGCTGACAGAAGCCATGAGACATCTTAGAAGTGGAAAGGTGGGTGGACTGTCAGCTTCCTGATAACATTTATAAGTCACAGTAGGATTATAGGGGAGTGACAGTTTGGTTAAAGTATTTTGTTAGATCTTGGAAGGAGGGAGAATAACAGGAATGCTGGAAGAGGCAAATGCCATAATTGATATACAAATAATGGCAAAATGGAAGACACGCAAAATTATAAACCAATGCCATTGTGAAATATGGATGTGAAACTCTTCAAAATAATTTTAACAGCAAAATTAGAAAAGGTTTTAGCAAGATTAAAAGGAGAAGATCAGGCAGGCTTTATAAAAGGGAGGTCCTCCACAGATCATTACTGTGTATTATTAAACTTTCTGGGCTGGGCAAGAAAAGATGGCAAAGAGAATGCAGGAATAGTTCTGATGGATACACAAAAAGCTTTTGACTGTGTATCCTGGAAATTTATACATATGATAATAGATTAAATTGGGAGAATAGAAGATGTGTTCAGGGAATAGCTGTACAAGGCCCTTTGGATGAAATTATTTATAAATGTCGGATTGTCAGACAAAATGGAAATGATGAGTACCCAACAGGGATGCCTCCTGTCGCCAATTCTACACAATGATAACTGACTACCCAGTGAAATGAATTAAAGAAGTATGGAGGAGTGGTTAAGGAAAGGGTAGCAAAAGTAATATATTCCTGTTTACAAATGAGTATATGCTGACATTAAAGCAGGTAAACAGACAACGTTCACAGATTTTACAAAATTTCAGAGAATTCATGAATAAAGAATGAGTAAAATATCATCTAGGCAAGTCACTGGTCATAACAGGAGGACGTAAGGAGGGTGGGCAGTGGAAGTAAAACAAAAATATAAGGAGGATGCAAGTACTTTGGAGTGATTAAGTATCATTTTTCTGCATTTTCCTGCTGCCTTTAGCTAATTCCTCCTAAAACGCTGATTTTTTTAGAGTTTCTGTGATGTAAAAAGCTTGTTTCAGCTACATATTGTACTTATTTTAAAGCCTGCACTTTAACAAAGTTGTTTTTGTGTTTAAATTACCTGTTTAACTGCTGTAGGCTACATAATCAAGTGCAATAGGTATTTCTTTGCATTTAAAGTGTTTTTTGATTGTATCTGCTTTATTTTCTGAAAAAAAAAATACTTGTTTTCCCACCTTTCTAAGCTAGTATAGTCCAATTTTCAGGTTAGTGCTGAATTCAGGGCTGTGTTACAAGTTTCTGTGTTTGCCTATACCTTACTTGGATAGAAGGAAGTTTCTCTGTTCACCTGTGAGAGATGGGAGCTTTGAGCAGCCTATCTGTACCTGGAGGAGTGGTTTCTGTCCAGAAATTAGTAGTTTATTAGCCATTTTGGGCTAATTTCTATCTCTTTCATTTCCCTGCTATAAAACCTGCATTTGCGAGTTTTTTTGCGCTTGTATACAGATCAGCAAGCTCCTGCCTGGTGCCCTGCCAAGTTCTACAGCAGCAGAGAAACAAAAGATAAACTTTGGAGTGATTAAGTATAATTTTTCTGCATTTTCTTACAGCCTTTAGCTAATTCCACCAAAAACGCTGATTTTTTAGAGTTTCTGTGATGTAAAAACCTTGCTTCAGCTACATATTGTACTTATTTTACTGCTTGCACTTTAACAAAGTCGATTTTTGTGTTTAAATTACCTGTTTAAACGTTGTAGGCAACACACTCAAGTGTGATAGGCATTTCTGTGCATTTAAAGTGTTTATTTGATTGTATCTGTTTTATTTTCTGAAAAAAAAAACAAAAAGAAAAAAATATATACTTGCTTTCCCACCTCTCTACGCTAGTATAGTCCAGTTTTCAGGTTAGTTCTGAATTCAGGGCTGAGTTACAAGTTTCTGTGTTTGCCCATACATTAATTGGATAGAAGGAAGTTTCTCTGTTCACCTGTGAGAGAGGGGAGCTTTGAGCAGCCTATCTGTCCATGGAGGAGTGGTTTCTGCCCAGAAATTAGTAGTCTGTTGGCCATTTTGGGCTAATTTCTCTCTCTTTCATTTCCCCGCTATAAAATCCGCATTTGCGTGGTTTTGCGTGGCGGGCACCGCCGGTTAGCTAGGGTATAACTTTTCCTGGCTCCACAAAGTCTACTCTTCAAACTTTCCCTTGGAACTAGACAAACTTACAAATTACGCACTCAAACCATTTACTTCTCAGCCAGGCACTTGCTCAAAACTCATAGCAAGCACTAATAAACCTTAGCACTAGACCCCCCCCCCTGTACTGTAGAGAAGGCCAAGGCTCTCTATTCAGTCTTACTAGTGAATCAGTAAAACAGTTCACCATACCTACCCAAGCATGTCCAAAGGGCAGTTTCAGCTCTGGTCCAACTGATGAATCTGGGCATTTTGAAGCAATGTTACAACTGCCTCATGTATGCAGACAACCCTCTCTTCCTACCACTAAACACTAATACATGCGTGAGATGCAATTATACAGCTAAACTGGAGGCTAAGCTCTCTCAACCCAAGACTGGACAAGACAGCCAAGAGGAGAAGGGAACTACTTGCATCACAACACCAGTCTCACACAGACCTATGAAACCAGCACCGGCAAAAAACACACATAAATACACGAAAACGTACTCGGAGGCTCTAAATAAAAATCTGCAAAAGCAATAGAGACCTCCAAAGCAAACACCCAAGCAACATCCACCCCCCAACACAAGCCATGAAACACATACTT
Source organism: Protopterus annectens (assembly GCF_019279795.1). Classification (NCBI taxonomy): domain Eukaryota; kingdom Metazoa; phylum Chordata; order Ceratodontiformes; family Protopteridae; genus Protopterus; species Protopterus annectens. The sequence continues at coordinate 463,868,101 of NC_056735.1, forward strand.
CACAGAACCAGTGTGCCACGCAATCACAGCCCTTGAGGCAAAATAATATACCCAACAAACTAATAATAGGCGACTCTATAGTCACGCACATTGACGTCCCACTCACTAGGCTGAACAAGGAGAAGGTTACAGTTAGCTGCCTGTCGGGTGCCAGAATCTGCCACATAACACAAGCACTCAGGCCACTCCACAACAAATACAAATATGACTCTGTCATTGTCCATGTTGGTGTGAATGACCTGAGCCGTACCTCCCTGGACTACATGAAAAGAGACATGGAAGAGCTCTCTGTTCACATATCCCAGGCCGGTATGACCCTGATCATGAATAACATCCTGCCCTTACCAAGAATGATACCAAGGTATAAAGAAAAAATTCCCGATTTCAACAATTGACTAGACTTCTGGTGTCATTCAAAGGGGATTCAGTGTCTGTCAGCCTGGGATGACATGCTCGACAAGCCACACTGCTTTGCTAGAGATGGCTTGCACCTGTCACCCTTAGGCTTTCAAATACTGGCCAAGGCTCTTGCCACCCACATAGTGCGTTTTTTAGGCAAGGCTGAAAAGACAAACCTACTGCCATAAATAGCACAAGTAACACAAAACTGAGGGTAATGCTGCTCAATGCCAGAAGTCTAAACCTTAAAATGCACACACTCAAGGCACTCCTCAGTATGAATAAAATCGATATATGTGCAGTAACAGAAACCTGGTTTAATGCTCCAGAGAGCACCCTAGCACTACCAGGCTACAATTCATACCATACATTTTGGTCACAAAACCCGGACTGAAATACAAAGGTGGGGGTGTATTGATATTCATCAAGGATACCCACACCTCCAGGTTAGTGGCACAGCACAGTGCTTCAGAGATCATCCACGTGCAACTAAAAATGGGCAAAGCTGCAATTCAAATTGTAGCTTGCTGCAGATAATTCACCATGTCCCAAGACCCCCATTCTGCATTTCTGTAAACAGTGGGAAACATAAAGGTCCTACCAAACACTCTGATATTGAGTGATTTCAATTACCCAAACATTAACTGAGAGAACTACTTGAGTACTAACTCCCTTGCCCAACATTTCCTAGAATTTATAAAATCAAATGCCCTGGATCAACTGGTCAACACCCCCACCAGAGGTGACAACATATTGGACCTGGTCATCACCAACATGGGCGACCGGTGTTCCACACTGGAGGTCAACCCCTCACTGGTTAGATCTGAACATAAACTAATCAGTTTGGATATTCACACACCCCCCACTCCCAGTCAAATAAACCACTGTAAAAAACTTTTCAAATGCAAACTTCACGTTACTTAAGACCGAGGTGGAAAGTTTCAAAGTCCCCATGCTAAAGGACAATGCTACCCAAGCTGCAAAATCATTTACTAATGCAATCTATGGGCACCTACAAGAATGCATGGATCATGCTATCCCAAGCAAAACCAAGACTCACTCCTCCAAGAAAAGGAAACCAGCCTGGTGGACCCCTGCCATAAACAAGCTATGCAATAGGAGGAGGAAATTAGTACAGAAAAGAGTAAAATCCCAAGAAGGTAAGACATCCCTGATTAGTATCAGCAAGAAACTACGATCCCTCATAAAGTCATCCAAGGCTAGCTTCGAAAGAAAAATTGCGAAGGACTCCAAAGATAACCATAAGGTATTCTTTAGCTATGTCAAGAATCTAAGTGGCAATTCTCAGATCTGCTCAGAGTTGGTGCAGAATGGTACAAAATACACTGAACCGACCAATATCACCAACATCCTGGCAGACTTCATCCCCTCTTACCCCCAAAAGGGCCCATAACTATACCAGAAGAATGTAGTGCCACTGAAATCACAGACACTAAGGTTAAAACAGCCCTCTCCAAAGCCAAAAACACAGCATAAGTTGTACCGGATGGTGTTCCAGGCTACATCCTACATGAGCTCAAAGATGAACTAACCCCTCACTTAAACACACTGTTCAAACTCAGCCACTCCATAAGCTACATGCCCATAGAGTGGCGCACAGCAACAGTTATTCCACTCCACAAAGGTGGAGCCACAACAGACCTTGGTAACTATTGCCCTATATGTCTGACTAGCTTGTTCTGCAAGGCTATGGAGTGCATCATCATGGATCTCATTAACAGACATTGGGAACCTCCAAACACTGGACCCTACCCAGTTTGGCTTTGTTAAGGGCAGATCATGTCTCCTAAACCTGGTGAACTTCTTTGAGACAGTTACCAAGTCTATAGACGAGGGAAAGTTGGTCCACACAGCCTACCTAAACCTCTCAAAGGCCTTTGACACCATTCCCCATTTTGGTACTATAGACAAGCTCATCAGCCAGAACATAAACCCCTATGTCACAAGATGGGTTGCCAACTAGCTCATGGACAAAACCCACATGGTATGAGTTGCGGGAGCTAGGTCTGACTCTAAACTGGTTACAAATGGCATTCCCCAGAGCTCAGTCCTAGGACCCCTTCTGTTCGGCATATACTTCTCAGACATGCAGGCAAGCACAGGAGGTCTATGGCTGACCAAGTTCGCAGACAACTTCAAACTAGGGTCTATAATTGACTCCCCGGCTGACACAAACATCATCCAAAAGGGTCTCATGGAAACAGATACCTGGTGTCAAAACCATGGCCTCAAGCTAAATGCCAAAAAGTGCATAGTCATCTCCTTTGGAAAAAACAAAGTACCTACAAACTACACGGTAGCCCCCTAAATATGGAAGATGTAATAAGGGATCTGGGGATCCAAGTAGATAGTAATCTCTCCTTTGAAAATCACATTGCCAAAGTGGTTAGAAAATCCTTCTGTGTGGCCCACCTAATCACAAAAGAGTTTGCATCCAGATCAAAAGAGGTTATTGTGCCCCTCTACACATTACTCATCAGACCCATCATAGAGTACAATGCCCCATTTGGGATGTACCTTACAAGACACCTGCAAAAGCTGGAAAGACCACAGAAGTACCTCACCAAGAGGATCACTGGCCTCAAACAGATGCCCTATGCAGCTCGACTGAAGAAACTCCAGCTGTACTCGATTGCATACCACCTACTCAGAGATGATCTATGCCTGACATACAAGGCCATGTCCAACACAGAATTGATGGACATGCTCCACTAAGGAAAACCATATCCCCTTGAGCCACAAGCTCTAGGGATCTAAACCTCAAAACAATAATAAATAGAATGTGCTGTAGGGATAGATTCCTGTCCCAGAGACTTCCCATGCTCTGGAACAAGATTCCAATCTACATTAGGAAGAGCTCCTCACTAACACAATTCAAGAGAAACCTCAACGAGTGGATGGGAAATAGAAAGTTTACTCCGGGGATCACTTCAATGGCTCTGCTGGACAGAGACACAGGAAACTAATCTAAGTGGGCAGCAAAAGCCAACACAATTCCATCTGGGTTTATAAATGCCTTTGGGCAGATAGCCTAGTACCTACCTATGAACTTATGAAACTATGAAGGTTTTTCAAGAGGTAGAACAAGCCAAGAGGAGAAATTGGTGGAAATGAATTGGAGGACTAGCTTAATGTTGGATATGTTGGTGGTAAAATGTTATATGTTTGGAAGAAGGATAAGTCTAGTGAGGTGCATGATTTTTATCACCTGTAATTATATGGAGAAACAAATTCAAATAAAACACAACAAGAAATGGGTAGAGGAGATTCAGCAGGCACGTCACAGGACAGATTTTAAATGGATAGAAAGTTAGGAAGATAGAAAACACAGGCATGTGCAGCAATACATCTTGCAGATAAAGGGAATGAGAATTGAAAGGAGGAATGACAAAGTTAAATATTGTTACATTATATATATTGTTTTACATTAAATATTGTTTTACATTAAGAAGGTTTGTGGTCTGCACTGTTGTGGCAGGACAGGTAGCTTATATCCTTCTAAGTTGGGAGTTGCTGATTGAAGGCTTAGTGTCTGTTATTCTAAAAGTGTATTAGGTCTGGTTTAAGCACTTGAGCTTTGAGCCAGTTATTTTACATAAAGAAGGTGTTGTCTGCACTCTTGTGAGAGGAGAGGGTATATTCTGCCCTTCTGAGCTGGGAGTTTCTGGTTAAAGGCTTATTGCGCTGCTTATTTGAACTGTTTCTTCCAGAAATTGGTATGCCTTGTTTGCTGTTACATAGACTAAATCCAGACCTGCTGAATCTAGCTTTGTTTCTATAACTTGAACTCTAATCCAGACCATTTTTTTTGGAGAAGGCTCCCCTGCACCCTAGTGGCAGGAGTGTGCACTTAGAACTTGTCTGTTCGAAGACTGCTGGAACGGGGCTCAGTTTTTAGCTTTTTATTGGTTAATTGTTTAATTTGTTTAAATCAGTTTGCCCATTTGGTAATGTTATATAAAAAAAAATACACTTTATGCATCGCTGCTTAGCTAGGGTTAAACTATTCCTGACGCCATAAAGTCTGCTCTTCAAATTTTCATAAGAACTAGACAGTTTTTTTAGTTTTAGCACTCAAATCTGTTTCTTTGAGCTCAGCACTTGTTCAGAACTCATTGTAAGCACTAAATAAGCTACAAATTACTACAGCACTCATCTTTCCTCACTTGTCTAGAGGAAAACAGTTTTTAGTACTTAATAAATAAGCACCTATCCAGGCATGTCTAAGGCTCAGCTCCCAGTGTTTTCTCCTATCTACCTGATGAATCTGGGCATCTTGGGGCAATGCAGCAAGTGCCTCATGTAGATAGACACCCCTCTCCTCCTACTATCCAACACTACAACCTGTGAGAGATGCACTTATACAGCCAAACTAGAAGCAAAGCTCTCTTCACCCAAGACTGGACTAGACAGTCAAGAGGAGAAGGTAAGCACTTGCACCCCAACACACATCACATAGTGCCTCAAAACCTACACCACCAAAACACACACAGAAACACAAAACACACACCTACATTCATGGAGGCTCTCAATAAAAATCTGCTCAAGCAACAGAGTCCTCCAAAGCAGAAACGTAAGAAGCCTCCACCCCCCCCAACACAATCCAAATGACACATAGCCCACAAACTCAGTGTGCCACTCAACCACAGCCCATAAGCATAACCATGTACCCAACACTCTAGTCATAGGTGACTCTATAGTCAGGCACACTGATGTTCCACTCACCAGGCTAAACAAGGAGAAAGTTACTGTCTGCTGCCTGTCAGGTGCCAGGACCTGCCACATGATACAAGCACTCAGGTCACTCCAGAACAAGTACAAATATGACTCTGTCATTGTCCATGTTGGTGTGAATGACCTGAGACATACCTCCCTGGACTACATGAAAAGAGACATGGAGGAGCTCTCCGATCTTCTATCCCAGGCAGGTATGACCCTAGCCCTGAGTAGCCTCTTGCCATCACCCAGAATGATACCACAGTACAAAGACAAAATGATTGACTTCAGCAATTGGCTAATCTTCTGGTGTCATTTTAAGAGGATCCAGTATCTGTCTGCCTGGAATGACATGATCGGCAGACCATGATGCTTTGCCAGAGATGGCCTGCACCTGTCGCACTTGGGATTCCGAATACTGGCTAAGGCTCTTGCCACCCCTATAGTGTCTTTTTTAGGCAAGGTTCAAATGACAAATTCACCACCGTAACAGATACAAGCAAGCAAAATCTGAGGGTAATTCTACCCAATGCTAGAAGTCTAAACCTCAAAATGCATTCAATCGAGGCACTCCTTAAAATGGAGAACATCGACATCTGTGCAGTGACAGAGACCTAATTCAAGGCTGCAGAGAGCACCTCTGCATTATCAGGCTATAATTCATACCACATATTTCTGCCACTTAACCTGGACCAAAACACTATAGGTGGATGTGTGTCCATATTCATTAGGGATATCCATACCTCCAGGCTAGTTGCTCAGCATAATGCATCTGAGATTATCCAAGTGCAACTAACTCTAGGCAAGACTGCAATCCAAACTGTAACTTGCTACAGATCCCCAACATGCCCCAGTATTCCCACTCCTCATTTCTCGATACACTGGAAAATATTAGGGTATAACCCAACACCCTAATAATGGGCAATTTCAACTACCCCACCATTAACTGGGAAAACTACTCGTACCAACGCTTTTGCTCAATGTTTTCTGGAATTCATAAATTCCAACGTCTTGCATCAACTTATCCACACCCCCACCAGGGGCAACAATATCTTAGACCTGGTCATTACCAACATGGGCAACAGGTGTTCCACACCAGAGGTCAGTTCGTTGTTGGTCAGATCTGACCACAAGCTAAACACCCTAGACAGCCACATCCTGCCCCCACCCTCATTAGGGAAACCACAGTAAAAAATTTCTCCAAAGACAACTTCACGGTTCTTAAGACAGAAGTGGCAAACTTCGCGATACCTATGCAGATGGACAATAGAGGTATGACTGCTGAATAGTACACAAATGAACTTTATACACCGATACGAGTGCATGGATTGTGCTATCCCTAACAGAAGCAAGATGCTATCCTCCAAAAAAAGGAAGCCAATCTGGTGTTCCCCTGCCATAAACAAACTTTACAACAGAAGAAACTGTTGCAAAAAAGAGTAAAATCCTATGATTGGAGGAACTCCCTGGTCAGCCTCAGTAAAAAGCTGAGATCCCTCATAAAATCTCTAAAGCTACTTATGAAAACAATAATTGCCACTGATTCTAAAGACAACCACAAAGCATTCTACAGCTATGTCAAGAATCTCAATGGCAACATGCAGATCTGCTCTGAGTTACAGCACAATCACACTACATATACAGAACCAACTGATATTGCCAACATCCTGGCAGATAGATTCAGTGCTAACTTTACCCCCCTCTCACCCCCTAAAGGGCCCATCTCTATACCTGAAGAATGCAAAGTTCCTGTAGTCACGGCTTTACAGGTAAAAACCACAGTCTCCAAAGGCAAGAACACATCATCCATGGGACCTGACAACATCCCAGGCTGCATTCTACATGAACTACTGAATGAACTGGCACCTCACCTAAGCACCATGTTCAATCATAGCCTCACCTCAGGCTTTGTGCCCACTGAATGGTGCACAGTGATGGGTATTCCACTCCACAAAGGGGGAGCCACCACGGACCTTCGGAACTACCGCCCCATTAGCCTAACAAGCCTTGTCTGCAAGGCCATGGAACGTATCATCATGGAACCTATAAACAAAGACATTGTTAATCTCCAAATTCTAGACCCCACCCAGTTTGAGTTTGTAAAAGGCAGATCATGTCTCCTAAACTTGATAGACTTCTTTGAAGCAGTCACCAAAGGTGAAGATGAGGGTAAGGTGGTTCACACAGCCTATCTAGATCTCACCAAGGCTTTTGACACCATCCCCCACTCTGGAATTATAGATAAACTCGCTAAACTAAGTATAAATCCCTATGTCACAAGATGGGTTGTCAACTGGCTCACTGACAGAACCCACACTATGAAAGTATTAGACTCCAAATCCAACTTCATACCAGTGACAAGTGGAGTACCACAGGGTTCAGTCCTGGGTCCTCTCCTGTTTGGTATCTACTTTTCTGTAGTACAGGCTAACACAGAAGGTCTTTGGCTAATGAAGTTCACAGATGTCTGCAAACTAGATGCCATAATCGAAACTCCTAATGATGTGGACATCCTACAAAAGAGCCTCACAAAGACAGATGCCTGGTGTCAAAGCCATGGCCTCAAGCTCAATGCCAAAAAGTGCACTGTCATCCCCATTTGGTAAAAACTCTGTACCCATGAGCTACCACATAGGTGGTAGTCTACTTAACACCAAAAGTGGGATAAGAGACCTTGGGACACAGGTGGACAGTAGTAGTTCCTTTGATAATCACATTGTCACAATAGTCAGGAAATTCTTCTACATTGCACACCTCATTACAAAAGGTTTCTCATCCAGGAAAAAAAGAGGTTATTGTTCCCATCTACTCAATACTCATTAGACCCATTATACAGTACAATGCCCCTTTTGGTATGTACCTCACAAGACAGCTACAACAGCTGGAAAGGCCACAGAAATACCTCACAAAGAGGATTACTGGCCTCAAACAGATGCCCTACACAGACCGTCTCAGAAAACTCCAGCTTTACTCTGTCACATATCGCGTACTCAAAGGCAATCTCTGCCTAACATACAAAGCTATGTCAAACTCAGAGCTGTTAGACATGCTTCACTTAAAGAAATCCCAATCCCCCCCGAGCTACACACTCTAGAGACCTAAATCTTGTCACCACAATAAACAGAACATGCTGGAGGGATACAGTCTTGTCCCAGAGACTTCCCATACTCTGGACAAATTACCTATCTATATCAAACAAAGCTCCTCATTCGCCCTATTCAAGAAAAATATTGATGATTGGATGGGAAATAGGAAATTCACCCCTAGGGTCACCCCTGTGGCGCTGCTCTACAGGGGCACAGGAAAATAATTTTCTTGGGTGGCGAAAGCCAGGGTACATTTTTGACTAGACTTATATAGGCCCCAGGGCCAATAGCCTAGTACCTACCTATGAACCTATAAATATAAAGGTGTATGCCAAGAAATCAATGAAGGGACAGATAGACCAATGAATCGCAGAATACAACACACAAAGGGTATATGGATGGAATGTAGATTAGGTACAATCTGGGAAATGATGCAAAACAGAAAGGAAACTGCAAGAGATTAGGAAGGGAAGAGAAACATTTGTGTAGTGAAGGACTTCAATGGAAATGTTGGCAGAAGTTGGGCCACTTTTCTTGAAATTCAGCAAAAACATAGGAAGGAGAAGTGGACTGGTATTTCTGAAAAGGCTCCTTGTAAAAATTCATGGAGATTATGTAGATTTGAAAAGGGTGGATCTAATTTAAAGAATGAATAGAACAAAAAGACAGAGAAGAGAAGGAGAATATGCAAGAGTTTGGAACAAAAAGCAGTTCAGCTGGTAAAGTAGAGGTTGAGAAAAGCATGGAACATAGAGTCTGGGGATAGAGAAAATATCTCTGGGAAGAAATGCTGGCTATAATGAAATTCATGAAAAGATCAGGTCAAGATGGAGAAATTTATGCCTGATAAATCCACTGATGTTACAGAAGTCTGATAAGATACAAAAAAGATTGTTGGGTGCAGGCATCATATTGCTGGCACTGTGATATGGCACATAAAAAGACCAATTACATATGTGGTTGACTTGTGAATAAATTAAACAGCTAAGGGAAATGGCTTGTCGAATCTGGAGTATGATGTTACAGGGGGACAGTCAGTTTTATGTCAGTATTCTGTATTTGGTATTAAAACAACAACATATGGAAGAAATTAAAAAATTAGGGCTAGTGGTAGGGGGCGTTAGGAAGAGATAGTAATTGTGTGAAAAGAATGGAATTTAGTGCAATGTACAAAAGAGGTGGGAAGATGTGGATGAGTATGGTGGCACTAGGGACCAGGGTGTGGATATATAAATTATATAAAATCTGGAGGATGATATGGAGAGCACATGAAACAGACCATAGAACAAGTAAAAAATTGGGAATGCAATCTAGTAGTGACCGTAATTGGACAGAATAGTTAAGGGATAAGATGTAGATGAAAGAAAGAATGATATAATAAAATGAATATGAGTAGTTGCAAAGAAGAGTTTGTATAGCAAGTCATCATGCTGCAGTTGGTGAATGGGGACTTAGAAAGGGTATAATGAAAGTTCAAAGGAAGGAAAATGAGAACGACTCCCATTCTAAATAATGCAATATATTATTAATGCAATATGTTTAATGCTTTGTATAAATTTGAGGAGTCCTACTAATGCAAACTATCATGTAATAAAGTAAAAACAGTGAAATGTGCTTGAAAGTATGTAAAACAATAATAATTATTAAGACAACACATGCTGATGAGAATTGCTACTATTAGAATTAGGATAGGCAGAAAGAGACATTATCTTGCTATCTGGTTGAGCTCATAGGAATGAGCTCCTGTGCAATTAAAGCTCAGGTCCCCATGCAGGATTTTTTTTTTCTGACCAAGGGGTAAGGAAGTTGAACAATGAGGAGAATTTCAGAAGTGGTAGGAATAATAATTTGTTGCTCTTACCAAGGTCAAGAATGACTGCACATTTAGTAGGGTCATATTGATTTAAAATTTTAACCCTAAGGTAATCATATAGTATAGTGATACTTTTTGACAAAATTAAAGACCCACCTGCTATTCATAATATTGGCTTGTCATTCCAAAACCAAGATGAGAAATTTCAGGATGAATGTTAAAAGGGAAATATTTTGCTTTAATCAGTATTCAGAAATTGACAGCATGTTCAGGGAAGCTAGGACTACTTTTTACAGCTGCAGATGCTGTTGCATTGCTTCCTTCCTTCACTTTGCCTGCTTCTTTTATATTTCACAGTGACCTATCATTGCTGTCTTATTCTTAGAATGTTGTGTTTTGACTTCATTTTGCATCATAAATCAGGAAAGCTCATGGTTTGCCTTTGACCTTATAGTTGTCATACTGATTCATTCCTTAAAAGTGGTTTTGCTTGTTTTGCTGCATTTCCCCTCTTTTCCTACATTGTCAGAGTTAGTTAGTTAAAAGCTAGTTTTGTCCAGGCATATCGGTCATCATAAAGATAGTAGTAGTACTTATTCTTGCAGGCATCAGAGTACTTGCTGAATTTTCTGAGAGGCTAGCACTATTGGTTAAACCTATGGATGTTGTTTTATTCGTTCTTCCACTTTGCTGTTTGTTTTATATTGTGCATAATGAACCAACACTGCAGCCTTCATTTTAAGACAGCTGAGTACTTTGCTCCTGTGCAACTGGAGAGAATTTAATAAAATGCTATTTTGACTACAGTTTGCATCAGAAAATCAGAAAAGTTTACGTTTTCTACTGCACTTATAGTTGTGTTGGTGATTAATTGTTTAAAAGTGTTTTTGGCTGTTTTGCTGCATTTTATTCTCTGTTGTCCCACATCTTTAAAGATACAGTTATGAATTAGTTATGGCTAAGTGTGAGGGCCATCTTACAGGTAATGGTGGTTGTAATGGTTGCAGAAGAGTAATTGTTGCATTTTCTGAGAATCTTGTACTGTTGGTTACAGCTACAGCTAATGTTTCATCGGTTCTCTTACTTTGCTGTTTGTTTTATATTATGCACAGTGGCACTTCGAGTAGCTTAATGTAGGTGTTTTTTGACAGTGAAGATTGAGTAGCTCATTGTAGGCGGTTTTGGACAGTGGGGATTGAGAGCTTTTTATTTTTATTAGTTTTCTTCAGCCTTATCTACAAGTAATAGCCTTTATCCCAGATTGGTTATCCACTGGTAGGTGCGTGTCTACCCTCTCTCTCATTTTAAAAGTTGCTGTTCTAAGGCTCATAGAAATTTACATCCAAAACATGGCCATTGAGTTCTCCCCAACTTCTTCAAACTTTGCTCCCAAGTCTGTACCTACTATTGGAATCCAAACTCTCCTTTAATATGGAAAAGTCAGCCTACCACTCTTACATCCATTGCCAGCTGCCTAAAACTTTGCATTCCAAAACAGTATCTGCCTCAAACTCACCAAAGATGAACTCCTAATAAATAAATCATACTCTGTCTTTGAGAAGTTTAAGTAGTTTGTTAAAATGGAGGCACCCATCACCAGAACACCCATAGGTAAAGAGCATCACACTGTCTCACCTCCATCTTCACCAATGCAACAGCCTCACACATACACATTAGCAATGTCTTATGCTGATGCTGTAGTAAAATCTCTGTCTAAACCTCCAGGATGTAAAATCATTAAGCAACAGGGTCCTTCCAACAAATCTTACACTCCACATGCATCTTCCTCAACAAGTCAGCACAGTCAAGCCAATGCAAACTCTGTTACTGATAATCATTCCTCTTGTAAAATGAGCTATTTACTGATGACTCAGTCACTGTATGCACAGACTATTCATTCACTATGCCAGACAAGGATTGAATTCTGGATGGCTATCTTTCTAGAGATAGAATTAAAGACATGTTGAGATCCCTTAGGTCACTGGCTGCTAGCCTGTATGACTATGACATGATAAATATCCTTGCATAACTGACTTGCAAGTCCTTGAAGGACATGACAAATTGTTGGAACTTGCTGAACAAGCTTCAGACAAGGGTAAGACTATGGTATTGGCCAGTATAGTTCATTCATTAAGAACGATGTCCACACATAATGCTTGGCTTAACAGTGGTGTCATCCCAGGGCTACCCAGCATGTGCTAGCCTGGGAAGAGATTTTGCATAGCTCAGCTTTCTTTGCTAGGGATGACTTGCACCTCTTGTTTAAGGGCTGTCATATTCTATTCAAAACCTTGGCTACCCCAATTGTGTCTTTTTAGGAGGTGTCCTTTTAATAGACATTCCAACTTAACACATACTGCAAACACCAAATTAGAACCCATTCAGGTGTCTCTTCTCAAAGAGAAAAGTCTTAAAAACAAAATGCCAGATCTCAAGGTGCTTCTACATCTGGAATGTATCTGTGACTGTGTAGTTACTGAAACATGATTTAAATGCTCTGAGAGTACCCCATTCAAGGATATTGTGATTATTCTGCATGAAGGACTGTTGAAATGCTGGTGTTATCTCTGTATTTGCAAATGATGATTTTGCCTGTAAACTACTACCTGGAGACCCTAATGGGGAAGTCCTTGATTTCCAACTGACCCAAATTAATACTTATCTCCAACTCATAGCTTGTTAAATGTAAGAATTCTTGTTCACAGAGGAACACTCCACTTTCCTCAAAGGCATTGTTGACCTCATTATAAATAATAACTTTATTAACCTGGGTGATGTTAATTACTCAACTATAGTTATTGTGCTTATACCAATAATGTTGTGTATGCACTGAGGTTCTTGGCCTAGGTTAACAACAGCTTTATTGATCAAATTGTTCCCTGGCCCACTGGAGGAAGCAACATTGCAGACCTGGTCCTAACAAACTCTGCCCATGTAAACCCTACACTACAGGTACTCTATCCTTAGTAAAAATCTGCTCACTGACTAGTGAAATTCATTGTCATATCATCCTTCTGCAGAAAAAGACAACACTACAATCTTCCGTGACTTCAGGAAAGCCAACTTGCAAAAATGTATGCTTAGATCTCTAAGTTTTACCCCAGTCCCTCCAAAAACCCAGCTTTCACTCTGGAATATGCAGCCAGTTATATCAGAGACTTCTGTGCCCTCTTAGATAAATGCATTGACATATCAGTCCCTATTAGAACAAAACATACTTGGAAATTTACAAGAAAAATGCTGTTGGTATGTTGAAATTAACAATTTAATAACAAATGGAGAAAAAGTCTCACAGTGCCCATGTGGGCCAGAACCCCACAATTTGATAGTCATCTAAAAACTTCACCAAAAAACACAATGCTGACTTCACAGCCAGCAAAGTATCCCGCAATCCAGGAATTGCTTCCAAGGCTAAAGATAACTAGAAGTCATTTTTCAGTTATGTCAGGAATATAAGAAATGACTCTCATCATTGTGCTGAACTTCTATGGAATATTGAATCATTCTCAATTCCTAAGGACAGCACCAACATGTAGGCCAACAGGTTTGATGCCACCTTTTCTCATGAGGCTACCAAAACCACCCCAGTTATTCTCAACATTCTTACATCCCACACCTTTACTAAAGAGTATGTGCTATAAGTTCTCTTTAAGAGAAAAAAATACAACCTCTATGGGCCATGACAATGTGCCATGTTGATTATTACATTCTGTTAAGCATGCAGTGTTGGATCTTCGACTAGAGCTGATCAAACTAAGCTTAATTTCTGTCTGTGTTACTAAGTCCTGACAGACAGCCATGTTTAAGCAAAGAGGGGCTAAAAGTGACCCAAGAAATTATAGACCCACCAGTCTCAAAAGTTCAGATCATTGCTGACCTCATTAATTACAAAATCAAAATGCAGATAAGGTGCGTCCATCACCAGATATGGACTCATTCGTGGAATAGCCTGCCTCTTAACTTCCTTGAAATCATTACTACAGTGCTGGACATAGGGCATGCTGTGCATGATTCTTACATGGATTTTTTCCAGGCACTTGACACTACTCTACATGAAGACAGTATAAACAAACTAACATTCTTTAACATTAATCTTTATCTAGTTAGGCGGATATCAAACTGGCTTAGGGACAGAATGCACATTGTCTGAGAGGTTGACAGTTCCTGCAGCAGTTACAAAGTGACTAGCCTTGCTCCCCAGGGGCTCATTGCTTAGCTTTCTCATTTTCATTATGTTTCTCTAACTTTAAAACCAACAACTTTAATCTCTGGTTGAAAAACTTTGCAGATGACTATAAATTGAGAGTAATAATCAAAACTGCATCATATACAGTTGCCCTCCAGAAAGAGCTATGACTAGTGAAAATTTGTTTTATTGATACAGTGTTGAAGTTAAATGATAAGAAGTACATCATCAGTCACATTGCAAATCATTTTCCCCTATGGTACTTCCACCTATAGGCACCTCACAAGCCATATTTTCAAGTTCAGCAAGACTGTACTAGTCCAGATTAACCCATGTGTGTAATGAGAGTTTATATAGTAACCAAGGGTGTTTTGCACTACTTGCTCTATAGCTGACTTCCTTATTATAAATGTACATTAGTTGATAAATAATACAGCTTTCAGTACTGGTCTAGAATGAAGCAAACATGAAAAACTATCTTTCCAAAGAAGCAGCTTCTTTTCACAAAACAATGGGAAGAAGGGATGCCACAGTACGGAGACAGGAAAATGATAACAATAGTGAAACGTTTTGCCATTCTGTAGAGATGGCCTTCTGTTCATAACTCTTTCAGTCAGTAATCCCTTTCATAACAATTTACTGCTAGACCTAATAATGTTTGGATAGAAAAGTTGAGAATTCTGGGAGAGCTAGTATTGAAGAATATGGGTTCAATATCTATATTGATATATGACTTAATAAAAATCTTATTACACTGATTCTGAATTAGGCTACTCCAATTGTTACTTTTGAGATAGGGCAGCCTTTTCTTTATTACCAAAGTCTGTTGAAACTAATACCAAGAACTTCTATAAAACTCACTTTGAAACAGTAAAAGAATGCAGCTATAAGTTTATGGAAGTGAGAAATGTTATTTAATGGCCAACCAATCCAGGATTGTTCGATACAGTTTTATAAACATACAAATAATTTGAACAAACCAAGAAAACTGAAAAAAACAAGTAATACCAACAAAAGCACTCCAATGACCCGCTCAAAAATCCGATAGCTATATCCAATGAAGATAGTGAATCCAGACTCGTAAATAATAAAAACTGCCGGTTTATTAGTATATTCAAAAACTTTAAGCCATAAAAAATATACGCTTTTCATCAGAATACTTCCAACTTCTTCAGATTCTATACGAAAAATATTGACAGATTTACCCAGAGTAGTCTATAGGAGAGGCTTGAACATAAAAGACATCTTGGAAAGAAAATCCAAGTCCTTCAATAGTAGAACTGGTATGTATAAATGTTCTATGTGTCGATATTGTGGACACATAAAAACGGGGTCTAGGTTTGTAATTAATGGTTTCGTTTTCCAGTTAACAGGAAAGTATAATTGCAATAGTACCTAAGTGGTGTACTTAGCCCAGTGTGTCTGCTGTCTTGCTTTCTATGTGGGGAAAACTGACAGAAGGCTGCAGGAATGCTTTTATGAGCAATTATATGCCATAAGGAAAGGAAAAATGGAGAACGCTCTGGCCAAACATGTTCATGAAAATCCTGGTCACAGTTTTTTATTTAGTGTGATTGATCAAGTCAGTACTAATTTGAGGGGAGGTTATTCACCTTTACTCCTCGAGAGTATAGAACTGTGGTGGCAGCTCAAATTGAATGCCTGCCATGTGCCGGGTCTCAATGGTAGTTTGAACCTGGCATGCCTATTGAAGTTAAAACGATTAAATAGGTGACTTGTGGGATCAGCATACCTGTTTTGGGTTACATTTGCCATCTTGAGATTTGCTTAGACAGACTTGCTTCTCAGGAGTGTGTAAGTTTAGTTCGAGTTTCAAATTACTGCCGGTTCAACAGCATCTAGTTTTTGGAGCATACAGCATTTATTCATAAATATATTTGTCTGTTTACTTTATAATATATTTTAACTATTACAGGAGGTATTTCTCCCATGATACTCTAGGAATTTATTGTTTTTGAAAATTTTTACAATAGTAGGTTTGATGTTTTTTCACCTTGTTGGTGACGTTCATCTTCCATTATCTTAATCATCATTTTTGTTAGATGTGTTTTTATTCATATTCAGTGATGTGATGTTTTACATTTTTAGAAATTGTATGTAAATGACTGTTCGGAGCATATTACAGGGTAAGATTGCCAGTCAACCAATTTAATATATACATATGTTTTATGTATATTCTTTAGGGTTGGGACTTTAAGATAATTAATCCTCAACAGGTGATTTGATTGTAATTAGTGTTCCTTTTAAAAATGTCAAGATGGAGACGAGGCACTGTTTTGCTTGTTTTCTTGATGTTCTGAAGAAGTTGGAAGTATTCTGATGAAAAGCGTATGTTTTTTACGGCTTAAAGTTTTTGAATATACTAATAAACCGGTAGTTTTTATCATTTACGAGTCTGGATTCAATATCTTCAGTGGATATAGCTATCGGCTTTTTGAGTGGGTCACTGGAGCGTTTTTGTTGATACAAATAATTTGATTAATTCTTCTGTCCCAAAAAAAAATTCATAGAAAAGTTCCTTGATGAAATAATAATCTATCCAGGATTAATTTCAGAAAGAGGAAGCTATGGAAAAATTGCAAAACTCATACAATGATACAGAATATGTTAAGTTATACAAAATATAAGAAGTTATTTCAGATTAAATTTTATAATACTAGGTCTTTATATGATATTAACATGGTAATCAATCTTTATGACAACAAAAAGATTTTGTTTAAACATTTCAGATCTTATGGTTAGATTATTTGATGGGGCGGATTATGTCACAGTGCCTAATACTCTTGTAATTTTTTCTGCTGAAGGATTTTTCAGTAAGTCTTATAACATAAATATAGCTTCCCATTTAGTTAAGTTTCTTTCTGAGAACTGCCCACTATTCAAGGAGCAGAATATTACAAAAGTGCTATGGAGTATTAAGACCAATTCCTCAGCATGGCCAGATGGCTTAAGCAAATATTTTCTAAGTGTATTGCATCAAGCCTCATTCCTTGTTTAAATTATCTACTTCAGAAATAATTGGAAGTTGGATATGTCCCAGAAATATGGAAAGACGCTATAGTCATACCTGTACAGAAATGTAAAGCAAGCTTATCTGTTACTGATTACAGGCCAATAAAATTAACATGGTTTATGGGCAAATACTAAGCAATCTTCCCATAGGGACCACATTAAGCATAGCCTGTTTTCCTATTGACGGGAGGGAATCAAACCATATACTTTCTATCTGTGAGGTAAAAACCTTACCCATTATGCCAAACACCCACATGTATTATTGGGAAATGCTTTGAAGAGACATTATGTTTGTCATTCAATGATACGTTTGGTATATTGCTGGGAAATCATGTACAATGAATTCTGTTAAGCCTTTATGACTTGGTCGTGGGTACTCATTGATCCAAGTATGTCTGCTGTTGTGGTATATCTAGATCTGGCTAAGAAATTTAGAAAATACATGAAGTTTTCTGGGCACTTTGGAAAATTGAAACATAAATTGATTTGTTTCTATATGGGTTGTTAATTGGCTAATTAACAGGATGTATAGAGTGAGAATAAAATATATATACTTTGAACCAGTAGTGTCTGCTAGGAGCACTCCCCAAGAATCAGTTTTATGGTCCATTACTTTCTAGACTTTTAGCAGGAGCAACATTGAATAATTATAATCCCAGAGACTCCAGATCAAACAAATAGCATAAAAGTTAGACACTGGAGATCCCAAGAGAAATTGTCTCTTTAATGTGCAAGTCAAAACATTCACCAACAAGCTTCTTCAGGCAACAAATAAGAAAATAAATAATTTATTTTAAAGGCTTATGGAAATTGTAATACATGAAACTTTATTTATATAGCTATGTGTGAAATTTGTGATGGTTACTATATAGGTACGACTGACAGGAATGTCAAAGAGCTTATAGATAACCACCTCTCAGACAAAGTGCAAAGTTATCACTAATGCTCTATATAAACATATTTTAGATAAAGGGAGTACACACAATTTTACATTTTATGATTTTAAAAGTTGTTCATGTACTATTCCATGGAGGTGATATTAAAGTCCTCAGAGAAAATGAGGAGATGTGATGGATATAGGATGAGAGCACACATACCACCAGGACTTAATGCTGCTTTCGGTTTAAAACCTATGCTCAACTACTTACATGCGCAAGTGTAATTAATTAAGTTAGGTCATGTGATTTGATGAATTGCTTTAAATACATAGTAGTGTTTTTTTATTTTTATTTGTCGCCTGAAGAAGCCTGTTGGCAAAAGTTTTGACTTGCGCATTAAAGAGACAAGTTCTCCTTTATACTCCAATGTCTTACTTTTATGATACATTTTGGACTTTTGATGAATGACTGTCCAGCTCCTGAGAAAGCTTGGTTTAGCAAGTTTGTTGATTATAAGTAAATCAGCTGTGTGGTCACTTACGTAATAAATCATTGTCTTATTCAAAACTCTTTGGATTAACTGATTACTTGGTAACTTCTAAATGTATGAAGTTTAATATCACTCAGTGTTATGGTAGTTCAGCCTGGTGCAAGGAATCTAGCTTATCCATATGTGCTGGATAATCAAAAATGTAAATTAGCAGGATAGGTTAGGGATTTGGAAATACTGGTTGATTCTCAGTTAAATAATAATGCTAATACTAGACATGTAATTAGAAAAGGTTATGTTTTAATTAAATAAAACTTACTGTGCTGTATCTCTAACAGGGACAAAGGTGTTTTATATCAGATAAATACCACTAGTGTATATCAAATAATTGATATGGTAGATCATTTTGTTCATAGTACATGAAACAAAGCCCTGAGATCATATATAGAAAATACTGACAAACAAATACAAATGTTATGAGTCTATGCCTTATGTGAATAGGCTTAATAACTTATCCCTATATATTCTATAGCCTAGGCTTTTGAGGGGAGACCTAATGCTTATATATAAATGTTGGAATGATGATTACCTGGCAGTAATGACTGGAATAGAATTTATTAGTCATTGGCTTCAGATAATAAGCAATCAACTAGTCAAGCTTGCAAGAGATAATTCAAGGTTAAAGTCTACTTTTTCTGGAAGGGGTTGGTAGATTATGGAATTCCTTATTTCTGTCTATTAAAATGCAGATAAATTAAAGTTCTTTAAGTACAATGTACATATTTATTTATTTAATTTTACATTTGTGTACCGGGAAGGTCCGACTAGACAGAATTGTGCATTTTTAGTGGAGGCCCGGGGAGAAAAGCTCCAGAACAATTGCTAACATACTATAGATGAGGTATTTACACATTCAGTTATAAAAATATAGCAGACAATAATATATGATTGCATAAGATACTTACATAAGCATAGTGGCTTACACATGCAATTAAAAGTATAGCGAGTAGTAACATTTGATTGTTGTTCATACAGTATGTTTATTTATTTATGTTATTTAGAGTGAAAACTAGAATTTTGTTTTACAGGTACAGATATCAGGCAAACTCTTAAATGGCCTATCTGAGCTTGGAATTTCAATCTAAAATAATTTATTTACAGAATCATTGAAAAAGGGGTACCAGAGACTGTAGAACAACAACACTGTTGAGAGTACATGGGAGAGACAGATTAGGCAACTCAAGAAACTACAGATCTATTAGTGTAACAAATAAGATGTGAAATGTGATGTAAACACAAGTGAGGAAGAGGCAAAGGTATTTTTAAAGAATACAGATTTTCACAATGATTGTCACTGGTTTTATAGCCAGTAGCTCTTATCAGGCTATTCTGACCCAGGCTTGTGATGGAAAACATACAAGTTGAATAGCAGCAAATGAGTGGTTGAAGTATTGTTTGGATTTCACCAGGACATTTCACTAAATGCTACACAGAAGTATTTGCATTAAGCATGACATGTAAGTCAGGGTAACCATGGTTCTTGATGTACTGTCCCAAGCTGGACCTCAGTTTTTTCCACCATCATATTTCTAGGCAGCAAATCCTAGGGTGGTTAGGGTAGGAAAAGGGTGAGAGACACTGAAAAAAATGGCAATATTGGAAGATATAGATGGTAGCTTTGAGATGTAAAAAAGTTAAGTAGATGTTAAGAGTCCTTTGGGGATAGTGCATCAGTCTGAGAAGTGATTTGGGAAGGTCACAGTCTTAGGCTGAGAGACCTCAGCTCATGCTAAGTGCAAACAAGTAATTTTTCTGTCTCTGAAGTCAGTAATATTGTGGTAACGCCTTAAGAAATTTGTGTATCAGAGGTTTAGAGACTTGTTAGGAAAACACATGGGACTGCTCATTACAGCAATTATGGATAATTATGAGCAATGAGAGAAGACATGAGTCAAGCCTAAGAAAATTATTTGGTATAATAGGAGGTGGACTGATTCCAGGAGCAAGGAGCTGATCCTGATAATGCAAATGACAATGGTCAGGCAACAGCTAGAGTAATGCTTGCAAATTTGTAAACCAAATAAAGATGGAGATATCCACTGGCTTGTAAGACTACCAAGTTTAGCCATTAACGTAATCAGAGTAATGGAATAATGAAAGTATAATTAGGGTAACAGCAAAATATCTACAAATGTTGCTTGAGAAGTTTGTTAGTAACATCTGTACAATGACTAAAAATTAGCAAAGCACTTTAATTCATAGGTTCATAGGTAGGTATGAGGCTATCTGCCCGAGGGCATATATAAGCCTAGCCAGACTGTGTCGGCTATCGCCACCCCATTGATTAATTAACTGATCCTCTGTCAACAGAGCCAATGTAGTGATCCCAAGGATGTATTTTCTGTTACCCATCCACTCGTCAAGGTTTCTCTTGAAAAGTGTTAGTGAGAAGCTCTGCCTAATGTAATTTGGAATTTTGTTCCAAAGCATGGGGAGTCTCTGTGACAGGAATCTATCCCTCCAGCATGTTCTATTTATTATTGTGGTGAGGTTTAGCTCACTAGACCGCGTGGCTCGTAGTGACTTGGATTTCTTTAGGTGGAGCATGTCCATCAATTTTGAGTTGGACATAGCTTTGTAAGTCAGGCAGAGATCGCCTCCGAGTAAGCAATATGCCACTAAGTATAGCCGGAGTTTTTTCAGTCGGGCTGCATAGGACATATGTTTGAGGCCAGTAACCCTCTTAGTGAGGTACTTTTGTGGTCTCTCCAGCTGTTGGACGTGTCTTGTGAGGTACATCCCAAATGGGGTATTGTACTCTATGATGGGTCTGATGAGTGACGAGTAGAGGGGCACTATAACCTCTTTATTTCTAGATGTGAACCCTTTATTAATTAGATGGGCCACATAGAAAGATTTCCTAACTACTTTGGCAATATGATTGTCAAAGGAGAGATTACTGTCTACCTGGGTCCCCAGATCTTTTACTACCTCTTCTGTATTAAGGGGGCTGCCACCTATGTGGTAATTCATGGGTATTTTGTTTTTCCAAATGGGATGACTATGCATTTTTTGGCATTTAGCTTGTGGCCATGACTTTGACACCAGGTGTCTGTCTCAGTAAGGCCTATTTGGAGGATGTCCGTGTCAGCAGGAGAGTCAGTTATGGCTCCCAGTTTGCAGTCATCGGCAAAGTTGGTTAGCCATAGTCCTCCTGTCTTTTCCTGTACTTCTGAGAAGTATATGCCAAACAGTAGGGGTCCCAGGACTGAGCCTTGCCGGACAACACTTGTCACTGGTTTAGAGTTGGACCTGGAGCCCACTATTCTTACCGTGTGAGTTCTATTTGTAAGCCAGTTGGCAAGCCATCTCATGATGTAGGGGTTTATGTTTAGGCTGGTGAGTTTTTCTGTAATACCCGAGTGGGGAATGGTGTCGAAAGCCTTGGCAAGGTCAAGACAGGTTGTGTGAACAACCTTTCCCTCATCTATGGCCTTGGTGACTGTCTCGAAGAAGTCAAGTAGGCATGAACTAGGTTGGGTCAAGTGTTTGGAGGTTCCCAATGTCTTTGTTAATGAGTTCCATGATGATGCGCTCCATAGCCTTGCAGACCAGGCTAGTCAGGCTTATGGGGCGATAGTTACCAGGGTCAGTTGTGGCCCCTCCTTTGTGGAGAGGAATAATCGTTGCTGTATGCCATTCTATGGACACGTAGCCTCTGGAGAGACTGAGGTTGAACAGTGTGTTTAGGTGTGGGGTTAATTTGTTCTGTAGTTCATGCAAGATGCAGCCTGGGACACCATCTGGCCCCAATGATGCTGTGTTTTTGTCTTTTGAAAGGGCTATTTTCACCTGTGGGTCTGTGATTTCTGCGAGACTAAACTTTTCCGATATTATTGTGTGCCCTTTTGGGGTGAGGTTTGCACTGAATCTATCTGACAGGATGTTGGCAATATCAGTAGGTTCGGTATATTTTGTGCTATTTTGCACTAGTTCAGTGCACATCTGCGAGTTGGCACTTAACATAGCTAAAGAAGGCTTTGTGGTTATCTTTTGAATCCTTGGCAATTTTTCTTTCGAAGTTAGCCTTGGATGGTTTTATGAGGGACCTTAGTTTCTTACTGATACTGGTCAGGGATGTCTTTCCTTCTTGGGATTTGCTTTTTTTCTGAACTAGTTTCCTCCTTTTATTGTATAGCCTGTTTATGGCAGGGGTCCACCAGACTGGTTTCCTTCTCTTAGAGACGTGAGTCTTGGTTTTGCTAGGGATGGCATGATCCATGCATCCATGTAGGTATTCATAGTGTGCATTTGTAAAGGTTTCTGCATCTTGGGCAGTGTTATCCTTTAGCGTGGGGGCTGTGAAACTTACCACCTCTGTCTTAAGTAAGGTGAAGTTTGCTTTAGAAAAGTTTTTTGCTGTGGTTTCCTTAGTTGGGGGTGGTGGTGGGGTATGGACATCCAGAGTGATTAGTTTATGATCTGATCTAATCAGTGATGGGTTGACCTCCAGTGTGGAACACCTGTCACCCATGTTTGTGATGACCAGGTCCAATATGTTTTCACCTCTGGTAGGGGAGTTTACCAGCTGATCCAGGGTATTTGAGCTTATGTATTCTGAGAAGCGCTGGGCCTGGGAGTTTGTACTCGAGTAATTTTCCCAGTTAATGGTAGGGTAATTAAAATTGCCCAATGTCAGGGTGTTCGGTAGGACCTTCATGTTTTTCAGTGTCTCCAGAAAAGTGGAGTGGTGTCCCTGGGTCATGGAGGGTGATCTGTAGGCCATAATTTGCATTACAGATTTGACCGATGTTAGTTGTCTATGGATGATCTCGGAGGTATCATGATGCACCACTAACCTGGAGGTGTAGGTATCCTTGATGAATATGGATACACCCCCCTCCTTTTGTGTTTCGGTCCATGTTCTGTGGCCTAAACGTGTGGTACGAGTTGTAGCCCGGTAGTGCTGGGGTGCTCTCTGGAGCCTTGAACCAGGTTTCAGTTACTGCACAGATGTCGAAGATCTCCATACTGAGGATTGCTTCGAGCTCGTACATTTTGAGATTTAAACTCTTAGTGTTGAGTAGCATAACCCTCAGTTTTTTTGTTAATTGTGCCATTTATGATGGTGGGTTTGACTTTTGAGTCTTGCCTAAAAAAGGCACTATGGGGGCAGCAAGAGCCTTGGCCAGTATCCGAAAGCCTAGGGGTGACAGGTGCAAACCGTCTCTTGTGAAGCAACGCTTCTTGTCGAGCATGTCCTCCCAGGCTGACAGACACTGGATCCCCTTTGAATGATACCAGAAGCTTAGCCAATTGTTGAAATTGATCATTTTCTCTTTATACTGAGGTATCATTCTTGATGAGGGCAGGATGCTTTTAAATCACAATAAACACTGGAAAATCGGCGTTTAGGTGGAAAACAGTTAAGTACAGCAAGAAAGTACAGAAAACTGATGCTTAATCACTCCAAAGTCTCTCTTCTAAGGTAGAAGGCTTGTATCAGTTTAAGGCTTTTGAGTTCTTCCCAGTAGGTTAGTTACAGGAAAGATGGGAAACAAGCACAGATGTGGCCTTTTAAACCAGAAAGTTGAAAGAGATGGACAAGCTGTCCAAATGGTCAATAAACTACAATTTCTGGGCCAAGAACACTCCTCTTGTGGTAGACAGGCTACCTAGTGCTTACCACTCCCACTGATAAGCTAGAAGGCATTCCTCCAACACAGAAAGGCTTGGGGGCTCAGAAGCTTACAAAGAGTCCTGGATACAGCAAATCTGTACCTGGACTACACTAGTTACAGGAAAGGCGGGGACCAAATGCAAATGCGGGCTTTTAATCCAGAAAGTAGAAAGAGATGGAAAAACTGCCCCAACAGCCAATGAACTACAATTTCTGGGCCAAAACTCACTCTTTCCATGGTAGATAGGCTACCTAGTGCTTACCACTCCCACTGATAAGCTAGAAGGCTTCCCTCCAATACAGAAAGGCTTGGGGGGGGGGCTCAGAAGCTTACTAACAGTCCTGGATACAGCAAGTCTGTATCTGGACTAGACTAGTTACAGGAAAGCAGGAAACAAGCTTAGAATTTTTTTTTTTTTTTTTTTTTTACAGAAAAGCAGCTAAAACAGCAGTAAATACAATTCAAATTGCATTGCAGGCTAGCACACTTGAGTGTGTAGCAATATTACAGCATATACAGTTTAAATAAATGCAATTAAATTAACAAATGACTAAAAAACAAGTGCAGAAGGCAGTAAATTAGAAGGTTACTAACAAGAAGTAATAAGAGCAGAGTAAGAGCGATTGAACAGATAGCACGCAGAACATCAACTAAGACAGTTACAGTAAGAGCAGCTGAATAAAATATGTATATATTTTATTTATTTATTTGTTTTTTTTTTTGAATGAGGGAATAGAGCAGGATTAAGAGGCTACAGGGGTTGTCCTTTGAAAATACTCTCTTTGTACACAGTAGGAGTGCCTGAAATCAGAATATGATCTCACTGCACTCAGTTAAGCGAGCAAATGAGATGGGCCCAGAAGGAGTATCCAAATAAAAATGTACAAGAGTGACGGGCAATTTCAAAGCCACAGAGTTTTTTCTGTTATTTTCTTTACAGTTTGATACTTAATAATGCAGGCTTCAGTGAACTATATGAATGACTATGCAGTTATACACAAACATTTTGAATGAGCTCATACTGCCTGATATTACTTTTTTTTCAGCTCTTTGCTAAAATCCCAAATTCATACTCATCACGCTGCTTGCATTGTTTTTGATATATCTTACATTTACTGCAGTCATCTGTCTTTTTATAAATATAATGATATTTTATAGAAATTAGAAATGGTACATGCTTCCTATCATTCATATATAGCAATATATTTGGTACTATGTCTAATTTTCTTTGTTAGCTGCAGTTCTAGTTTTAACCATTATTGAAAATATTTGAATTTTGCAATTAAGAACAAAAATCTGTATTTTGTCAATTTTGGGTAACATCGAAATGGTCATTAGCCCAGGTACCTCTTGATATCATTATCTGTTCTGAAGAGTTATTAGTCAGATAACCATATGGCTGCTCATCTGTTATATACTGATACATGGTGTCAATCACAATGCTACAGGTACATAGGTTCATAGATGTATACTAGGCTAGTATCCACTAGGGAACTTAAAATCCTAGCTGTGCAGCTGCTACAGTTTTGACTGCAGATGGAGTGTTGCAGGGCTCAGATTTGATTGAAAATGCAGTACTGGCTTTTAAAAGCCGGTATTGCACTAAAGATTAGGATCGGCAGATGGCACACCCCCAACTCTTTACACCTGGAGCAGTTGTCCCTCTTGGCCTTTAAGCATCAGTTCAGCACATTGCTGTATGTTGACCTTAAGGCTTCAGATATAGTTGTAGAAGGCCTTATAGTTATCTTTCACCTGAGAGGAGATCTTAACATGAAAGTTGGCGTTGCTTGACCTAATTGGCTCTCTTAGTTACCTATTTACTTTGATGAGAGAGGTTTTATCTCTATGGAAATATTCTTCCTGATTTTTGTCAATTTTTTCCTTTTGTTGTATATCCTGTTTAATTTGGGATGCCACCAGGGTGGTTTGTTTCTGGGGCTCGCCTGGGGCCTACTTCTGGTGGGTACAGCAGCCTCTATGCAGTCATTGACATGGCTGTAAAGAGTTTCTGTGAGCAATTCAGCTTAGCCTGGTGTGTTCTTGGGGTTTGGATGGGCACTTAATTTTGGCAAACAATGACTTAATAACAGGTGATGTTCCCTGGAATAGTTCTTAACTGTTACTGGTTTTAATGGGATTATGTATTTGATTTTGATTTCAAAGGAGACATCTTTATTGTTGGACTTTACTAAGGAGGGTGAGACACTGGTGGGGTGCAACATTTTCCCATATTTGTGAGCATGTGGTCAAGTATGTTGGAGCATTTAGTGGGTTTTGTTAATATTTGGTCAAGTTTGTTTGTATTTACGAAGTCCAGGAATCTCTGTGACTGTAGATTTGAGGCCAGGTAGGATTCCTAATGTATTGAGAGGTAACGAAAGTCTCCCATGGTAAGATGGCAGGAGAGATGATAAGTGTCTCCTGTAGGCCTGAGTAATGTGATCATCTTGGGACATGGGAGAGTGACCTATAGCTGTCTAGAGTATGGTACGGAATTTTGTCTATGGTGATCTGCAAGTGGAGGAACTTCAGCATGTCATCCTATTTGACCACCCTAGAGGTATGCTTGTTATTGGAATATATTGAGACACCTCCACCTTTATCCCTTATCTGTGTATCTACTGGTCTAAAAGTGTGGAAGGCACTGAAACCTTACATTGTTGGGGTACTCCCTGCTGCTTTAAGCCATGTCTTGGTGTCTGCACAGATATCTATAATCTGGAGTTGGGGGGGGGGGTCGGAGGGAGTGAATGATTTTATTTAGGCTCCTGTCATTGATCAGTAATACCGTGAGGTTCTATTGATTTAATTTTGCTATGTTAGTAGGTTTGTCATTTGACATTGCCTAAAAAAGATACTATGGAGGCGGACAGAGCCTTAGCCAGTATATGAAAGCCTACAGGGGAAAAGTGCAGACCACCATCGGCAAAGCAACATGGTCTGTTGATTATGCCCTCCCAGCCTGATAAATATTTGATTCCCTTAGACTGACACCACAAAGACAACCAGCTGTTGAAATCAATCCTTTTTTGCTCATATTATGACATAGTTCTTGGCAACAGCAATATGCTGCACAGTGCCAGGCCCATACCAGCCTGAGGCATATAGACTGAAAGCTCCATAATGTCTCTCTTCATATAGTCTAGGGAGGTTCACTGAGGTCATTTACACCTACATGGATGATGATGGAGTCACACTGGTACCCGTGGCATAATGACTTGTGTGCATACACAATTTGGCAGTTCCTTCCTCCAGATAAGCAACTAACAGTTATCTTTTCCTTGATCAGCCTGGTTACAGGGGCATCAGTATATCTTTCAATAGATTTCCCTTTGGTGCGAGTTCTGGTAAATATGGCTGCTTGCCTTAGAGACTTACTGTTTGGGGAATCCCTGAGAGTGACAGTATTTGTGGTGTTAGGCAGTGTTTTTTCTGAGTGCCTTTCCAGCTTGCTGAGGCATAGCTTTGACAGATGATGGTCTAGGTGATTTTTTTGTTTAGGAAGATTGCTTTTAAGTGCCTTAGCATATGTTAGTTTGTGTGAGCATTGTGTGCTTAGTGAAGTGGGTGTTGTGTGTATGGTTTCAACAACCTGATGTGGATTTGTGAGAGTTTAGCCTCCAGTGTCATTATGTAATTACACCTCTCGCATACTGAGTCTGATTCTTGAAGGAGTAAGTAGTTGTTAGTAAACATGAGACAATTGTTACATTGTCTTGAGATGCCCACTACGCTGGCTGATTTGTGAGCTACAAAGGGGTGAATAGGAGTAAGAAGGCTTAGGGGTACTTTGTTTGTGCAGACTAATGAGAGTGCTTTACTGGGGTAGACTGAACTAAGAAGTACTAAATTCTGCTAACTTTAATGTTTATACAATACTGAACTTGGCTAAATCTCTAGGTATTGCCAATCCAGGCCCATCTAAGCTGCTCTAAGATTGTTGGTACACAAGGTATTTTCCCTGTATTGCTGCCTTGCCTTCTAAGTGTTGGGTAATATGATAGGACACTGCTAATCCATGCCAACATGCAAAAGATTTGGCAATAGAGAAAAAACAGAAAACTTAATAATGAGCCCTCTGCCCAATAAAATGACTAGACTATGAGTCATTGTGTGTATTTCCCAACTATGATAGCCCAGGCAAACATCTCTTGCCACAAGACGAATAAACCAAGTTCTTTTGATGTAAAAACACAGTAGAAGAGCTGTATAAGTGACATACAATTCAATTTATCCCTCCTCTCCAAAGTGTCCATCATTAAAATGAATATCCTTCCCAAAATCCTATTTCAACTAAACTCCATCAGTTTAAAAATTCCAAAAAAGATTTTCGCCACAATAGAGAAATTCTTCGCCAAATTCCTATGGTACCCAAAAACAAGAATAAACTACCAAAAACTAACTAGTTCTCCCAGACTTTAATTTATATTATCACATAATTAACACAAACCTCTTAATTCAGATAACTGAACATGTGGGTACTAAAAACACACATGGCCCCCCCACTTGGGTAAAAATTTGGTATAACCAGATAAACTCCTTAAACATAAACCCCACAGCTATTCCCTATCTCAGCCCAAACACAAAATCTCCAACAAACTACACCCGGTAATTAAAAACAGAATTGTAGCCTTCCAATCCTTACTTACATCTGTCAGTCTTCAACATACACTGAATATGTTACAACCTATTCACCTAAACCCCAAATTTAAAACTAAATAATAGAATGATAGACCTGAAACCATTCTCGCTAATCAAAGATATGTCAGTATGGCATACAGTAAAACATAATGATTCTTCATTAGAAAAGCTAAGAACCCAGCTAAAATGCCATGAAGCTATAGCCTAATACTTAGATTATATTCTTAATTAAAATGAAGTATCCCAAATATAAAACTGATTTACAAAATATTGACACAACCCAAAATATAATCAAGGCACTATCTTGCAAACTTATAAACTACTAAATGAAATTCAATATCAATCCTCGCTACTGTACTCAAAATATTGGGATGATATCAATAATAATATCTCATTACAACAAAAACAAGAAGCCATAAAGAATATTTTAAAACTTACCTCTTTTAAAAATGTAATATATACACAATCTATGAAAAATAATAATGCCTATTACACCCCAGAAGTCCTCAAAAAATTTGGATACAAAAAAGATTCACTCTGCCCTTTCTGTTCACAAGCAAACGTTGACATTCTGCACATCTTTTGGAGTTGCACGAATATCTACAAACTTTGGTGCTCCTTAAGGGTGCAACTTGAAAAGATAGGATATCAAAAAACTACCTTTTGCTGGGAGACCACTATCTTAGAAATAACTCCAAAGTCTGTTAAAGGAATACAAAAACATATCTGAATTACGCCATGCGCCCTACTCAAACTCTATATAACTAAGAATTGGGTCAACAGCAACACAATCTCATGGGAAAAATTTAAAGCTATGGCAAACAACTATACTTCCTGTCACAAACTAGCTTCTAAAAACGAGAAGAAAAGAGCTTGTTTTCAAACACATTAGGACTCCCTGCTAAATACAATCCTAGTAATATAGCAAAACCCCTATATAAATAGCAAACACCAGCAGACCATAATCAATTTTTAAAAAAATTCATCCAGTCAGGTTATGCAGCAAAGGATAAGACATTATCAATGGTAGCAAACCTTTTCTCTTTTATGGCATCTGACACTGTAAATAGTGAAAATTGTACATAGTTGCCAAGTCTCACCATCCCTTTTGGGCACCTGACACTCCGTTAATACATACCTATCATACACAGAATGCAAAACACTATGTGAGTGGAAATATTTTATAAAGTATTTTATATAGTGTATACTTGTTATTATGTTGTATTGTATGTTTTCTTTTTGTCCTTTCAATCTCCACGGTATTGTTAGATTGTAACCATGAAAAAGTGAAACATTAATAAAAATTATTTTGGAAAAAAAAGTCACCTACAAGTGCAATCTTAACATAAACTACTTAAAAAATAGCTGGAAATCCTTTGCTGAAGGTAATTTCAAGACAGTAACAGTGAGAGGAAGAACATTTTTTAACAAAAGTTTAGTGAAATGCACACATAAAAGCAGGAGACAAAAGCAAGCAGTGATAATAATTTATGTGCAGTTTAGCAATCAGAAGTACTTAACTTTGACCAGATATCACTGGATAAAAATAAATTACTTTTGGAATACATGTCAGGACTTCCAGCTCTATGTCCAGGAAAATGAGAAAATGTCAGTATGTAATAAAAGAGTTTTAATTAATACTTTTATAGATTTATAAGTGTTTACTAGGCTAATGACCATAAAGGCTTTTAAGCCAAGACATGCATCCCAAATCTCTGACAAGTACACTTACCCATGATAGTGTGACCATGGGCTTGGGAGATAGCCTGGGAGATGAACTGTTTCCATGATGCCCATGTCCATTGGAGACAATGGTGTCAAACAGGGATGGTTCCCTATCCAATTGTCCAAGTATTACTTGAACTGGGTTAGGAATGAGGAGCTTGTTCCAGAGACCAGGTCGTCTCTGCGATACATACTTGCCTCTGTAGCACATCCTATTTTTATCACAGGCAAGGTGGTTAAGTCTTTCTGGTGCTGTTTGTTTTGCAGATATGCAGGTTAATCAGAGTGAGGTCTGACAGTGCCTTATATGCCAGGGATAGTTCTCTCTTCAACAGCCTATAGGAGACAAAATACAGGGATAGGACCTTGAGGCGGTCTGCATAAGGCATGTTACTTATGTCCTGCATGCTTTCAGTGATGGACCTCTGTGGACATTCCAGTTGTTGGATGTGCCTGGTTACATACATACCAAATGAAGTATTTTACTTAATGATAGGTCTGATAAATGCGAAATATAATGGAATAATGACTTCCCTGGATCTAGATGCCATACATTTGTTTATAAGTTGCTCTACATACAATGATTTTCTCGCTACTGCAGACAAGTAATAGTCAAAGGCTAGATTTGTATCTATATGTGTCCCCAAATCCTTGACTACTGGGTCAGTTATTAGGGACATGTTGTCAGTATGGTAGTTACCAGTGGTGCATGACTTCATGAAGTATACTATTATTCTTTTCTTGGCATTTAATTTTAGTCAATGACTCTGACACCAGTTATTTGCCTGTGTCAGCTCTTTCTGGAGAACATTTGAGTCAGTGTAGGATTCTATGACTGCTCCTAAATCTGCAAATTTAGTCAGTCGGAGGCCACTGACATCGACCTTGGTTTCAGAGAGTTAAATACCAAAAAGGAGTAATATTAATATTACCCACCGAGTATGATTCCATAACTATCTATAAGAACAGACGGATTGCATGCAATCCTCCCAAATTTTATTTATTTAACATTTGCTGATTGGGAAAGTTTGACTAGAACAAATCCTATTTTCACTGGAGGCCCGGGGAGAAATGCTCCAGGTGCATGTTTTTGGAATGTGAGAGGAAAACAGAGTACCTGGAGGAAACCTGCACAAACACAGGAATTATATGCAGACTCCACACAAAAGGTACCTTAGTCGGGAATCGAACACAATAACTCTTGCTGTGAGGTGACAATGTTAAGCGCTGCACCACTGTGCCACTCCTGCATTCAGTATTAGTATAGTTGGATCACATTCTCATTCTCCATAACTGTCTGTTTTGTTATTTTAAATATGCTTTAAATCATTAATAAAATTGCTTGTCGTTCCTTCATTGCAGCTGATACCTCCAGTAGATGAAGGCTGCTGAAACCT
Organism: Protopterus annectens; assembly: GCF_019279795.1. Lineage (NCBI taxonomy): Eukaryota > Metazoa > Chordata > Ceratodontiformes > Protopteridae > Protopterus > Protopterus annectens. The sequence continues at coordinate 463,900,170 of NC_056735.1, forward strand.
GGTGATGTTTATATTTTCTGTTGCTATTTTACTTGTTATGAAATAATTTTCTAAAGGAGACTGCTAGGTCCATGGAATAATAATGTATGTGGACACACATCAATAAGTCTTTCTTACTTGCTATTGGAAGGAAAGAAACATTTTTGAAAAGCATTTGACTGGGAAATGTAATTTCCAAAATTACTGAAGGAGGCACGGCATTATTATTTAAGGATGCAACAGGCTGTAATGGATAAAACTAAAAGGTGCTCAATCAATTTCCAGGCAATTTATATCCAGTCTAAATTATGTGTATAACAGTTCCTATACACTATAAATAATCAATAGTGAGGGCTGGTTCATAAAGTGCAGATTATAAGTAGACAAAAAGAACAAACTGAGAATGCTGTTTGACTATGCTGTCCTTCTAGTGAATGCAGCCAAACTTTTTGAGTAACTTTCAGTAGCTGTCATAATATATATACTGACAACAAAAATATAAGATATTATTTGCAATTTAATTGTAAATTACTTCATTTTTATAACAAGGTCTATTTGTGTACTGAAGGTAGTGTGCATCTTGTTAAAACTTATTAAAATCCTGCAAATAATTTCAAGTAATTTATGTCAGTAATTTATATTTTAGACGTGGATCAGCTTATTTTAGTGATATGATGCCTGTTAGCAGCACACAAGCTAAATTACAGCTGCATAATTACATTTAATTGTTTAATGGTTTCCTGTAAAATAGCATATTAGCTACATGAGTAACTACCTGCGGAAGGCATATATATTGGAAAACAACTTTTCATTATAAGACTGTAGTACTAACAATTTAGTCCTTAATGATAACTGGCAGGGAATAATATAAAAAACCTAAAAGTGTAATTGCCTGAGATGTGCAATCAACCAGAACAGTGTTTTAAGTTCTGTCGTGTATAATGCATACAGATTTCTGCAGCTGACTTACATATATTACATACTTTATTAATACACCTAGTCAAATAGAGACACAGTGGTTTCAAAAAGACTATGATAGCAAAAAGGTCAGAAAAGCTTTTTCTCATATAAATTTAAATGTGCCATTTATGGAAAGCTTTAAGTAAGTATTTTGTATTTCTCAAGTTTTATGTGAAATGTGTGCATCAGCAATGATTTACTATCTGCAATTTTCTTCTTTGGTCCACTGTTGTACATCTCTGGAGTTAGTATATTTAAATATATAGGTCTGTAAGCAAGAATGGGGGAAGGGGCTGTCCCTTGCAAAAAGTAAAAAAAAAAAAAAAAAGAACAAAAAATAAGAAAGAAAAACGTTTTTAAGGTATGTTTGTTTTAATAACATTTTTTCATTGAAATGTGATTCTGTAAAATGAGTTTTCTGTCAAATTTGTAGAGTCATTTGTGATTCAGTAAAAATGTATATAATCATATAGCTATATCCTTTTATATAACAGCTCTCTCTTTTTCTCTCTCTCTGTGTATCATACCCTGTAGTGTGCTGTTACTGAAATATGTTGGCAGCAATTAGGTATTTCATTTCTGAAGGAATTAGTATGATGTACTGCAGACTAATGTAACACCATTTTACAAATTCTAAATAATTCTAAATGTGACATTTTTTTTTTTTTTTTTAGAAATAACATACAGGCATACAGACCTAGATGATGTGGTGCTCTGCACATTTCCCCAGATAGGTACCTCATTAAACAAAAGTCAAGGACCAGAAAAAAGATCTTCTATTCTTTACTTTCAAAATACACTGTTGCTGACACACTGAGAACTAAGAAACTGCAATTTTATTTGCACTATGCTCTAACCAGCTGAGCTAACTAGCCACTTCCTTAATCTGTTTTCTTAAAATAATGCTGGTGCTGCACTTAGACCCCACTGGTAACTGCCTAATGCACCCTTAAATAGCTTTAGCCTCTTTTATCCTGCCCTAGTTATGGTTTTGTTTGCATACAGCATGTCAGTTGTACTACACTATGTCAATAATGCTTTCTTATGACTTTTTTAATCTGGTAGGTGATGGCAAAACAGATATTTTCCTTAATAATAAAACCATTCTGCAGTGATAATTATTAATCAGTGGATTTCTATTCCTTATAACTGTAGGGTACTATGCCTCACCAAGTAAACAACCAAATCTCCCACTATATTTCTTAGTACAACTCTACTCCAAGTAGTCAGTGCTATTCTTGTGTTAAAATATTACAACCAAATTATTAAATGATAAAAGTAGAACATGCTGATCAAACCATTTGTAGCTGATATCGGGGTGTCTGGCATATAGCTACAAAATGCAACATGCCATTTTGCTTTGTTCTTGCATATTTACAGAAATTCTAAGACATGACTAGATTAACAACTTAGGTAATGGAGAAACACACTTTAATACAACTGTGTTTTCAGTTTGTGTAACAATGCTAGTCGAGGTAACTGAACAGGAATTCTGCGAATGAAAACATTAAACAAGTGTGGCCTGGACAGAAAATGTATATTCAATTATTACTTTTTATCGTAGAAAAGCATTCTGATTAAACATGATAGAGATGTAGAACAGAAAGTGCAATGTACCTTTATAAAGAGTCCTTTATAGCATGTCACATAGGAGACTTCACTCCTTTCTCTTATGAACCTCTGCCTGTTTGATATTAGCATCATTCTGTAATTTCCTTTTACTTACACTATTGTAAATTCAAACAACATCTTGGAATATTTACTCAATTGGAACAGATACAATCTGTAATTGTGCGTAGCCAGACATTTTAATTCTTATGTTCTAGGAAATATGTCAATAGATCAGCAAGTGCCTATAAAATATTACAATTATGTTATATTGTATGGCTTTTTTTGTTAATTTTTACTTATTATAAGCTGCAGTACCCTGCTACTTTTGAGCTGTACATTCTAGTACCACTATTGTTATGCTTCAATTTCATCCTGGCAGGCTACAGAGTTTATTCTTTGTCTTCAACAATTAAATCATCACTGGCACTTTCAGGAGCACCCTTGATCTGCCCTTTACCTTATGCTTTTCTTAAATTGAAATCGACATGAATCAGGACTAGCTGTGTTTAACCCATGTCCAGAATCACAAATACAATGTGCTTACTTGTCCAGAATAATTGTCTGAGACCAGCCCCATGTGTGTGCTACTATTCGTTTACAGTGTTTCAGTAAAATAATAAATAAATAAAAGTAGTTGGTAGAGCTGACATTTTTTGACTTGGAAGATTTACTATGAAATAAAATGTGCATTATTCCAATACCATTAATACACCATGTTAATCAATCAGTGCTCTTTTAAATGGCGCAGTTGTCATCTAAAAATTCTGGCTAGTTTATTATGAAAAAACAATGTTTCGTGGCCTGGTATAAATTAAATGGCATCCAGTGGTTGTATTTTAAAGTTGAAAGCACAGGGCAGATAAGGAAGTTTATTATAATTTTTGTGTATAAGAATTTTTAAATTTATGAATGTTTTAGGATGTGTCTATTTCTTTAATTACACAAAGTAATGATGATGTCACGTGATTCTATTTATGTATTTAAAGGCAATTGTTTTTCCTGTCCTTCATCTGAAGAAGTCCTAATATCGTTGAGACAAAAATGCTTAGAATAAATTTGGGGAATGTGTCCTTGCCTATGTGTTGGCTTTTTTTGTGGTGAAAATGTTTGTGAACTTTTAGGCCAAGGGAGAAAGTATCCCAAAAAGGCCATTACTGCCGGCTAAACTTGCCAACAGTGATTGTCTAAAGAGAAACTCTGGTCAAGGTTGGGTTTAGCTTTGAGCAACCGAAGCTTGAGAATTCAGCCTTCATCCACTTGTAGGTTACCCATTCAATGGAAATGAATAAAAATAAATATTTCAATTCATCAGTAAGTCAAAGTAAGATGCAAAGTTGACTTACTCAAGTACAGCTGAGAGAAACCATACTACTAGCTTATATAGCTCATAGAGAAATTCACAGTTTTTAAAATATATTTTCAAGTAAAAAAGTTGCAACTTTAATAATCTGAAAATATCAGTGTTGCATCACTTAATATTAACATGAACAAACTGCACTTGGCGCTGAGTAGCACAAGTTGGTGGAGCATTTTAAAAAATGTGGACTGGTATAATTGTAACGGAGAACAGGGTGGTTAAAGAATTTCTCCATATGGCGTGAGAAAAGGCTATAATATATATATATATATATATATATGTGGGTCCTATTTGTTTTACCGACAGTACGGTTCATTGAACCGTACTTTGTCGGAATTACTTTAGCGAAAGTGCATTTTGTAAAGTAAACAAATAAAAAGAAAAACATGTAGTTTGCATCTTGCCTTAGTTGTACATCAATGTATACTGTTGAAGTACAACTAAGGAAAGTTTTGTTGAGATCGTAGTATAGTGGTGGTAAGGGAATATTCCCTTTTCCTAACTGTAGTGCGATCTTGGAGTGAGAATATTAAAGTATGGGGGTGTGGGGGGTGCAGTGGGCTTTCCCCCTTGCATAACACTGTTTAGTGTGTTAGTTTACTTTTTTTTTTTTTTTTAGTTTTTTTTTTTATTCCGCGAAAGTGCATTTTCGATGGAATGCACTTTTGCGGAAGTAAGTTCGATGAACCATACTTTCGATTTAAAAACATAGATCCATATATATAGCTATAGATATATACACAATACTCTCTAGACTCTATGATGTAAATGGAAAAATCGGTAACTACAAATTAGATGACTCAGTTTTGCTCAGGTTCACTGGAATAGCTTAGCATGGGTGAATGAGACAGAATGGCCAAAGCTGGATCATGCATCTTTCTAGTGAGAGAGGTTGTTTAATCTATCAATATGCAGCAAGAAAGTAAATGGCTGCATACCACTAATAAATCATATGGATGAGGATGTAGGCTTAACCATTCCCAGCTTTTCAGGGAAAACCTCAGTAACATGAGTATAGCAATTTCAGCCATCAGGGGTAGGGTTATGTAAGGCCTTTGTTGAAATGCTGATTCAACTACAAGTGCTTAAGTCCCAAGCACTCAAAGATGACTGTCTCAGAGCCAGGAACTCAGGCACCTTGTAACTGACACATAGGCTACCACTTAAGCTCAAACTCGAATATGTTTTCAGGTGGGCACCTGCCACACCACATCCAAATGCACTATTCAAGTTTGAGGGAGGTAAGTGCAGCAGCCCAATAGAAGGAGTGGAAGAAGGATTTCAGGGTCAGGGAGCAGGAATGGCATTTTAGGGTTAGGGAGCAGAACGGGAGTTTTAGGATTAAGGAGCAGGATGGGAGTTTTAGGATTAAGGAGCAGGAGGGGAGTTTTAAAATTAGATAGTGGGAAGAGAATTTAGGGTTAAGAAGGGATTTGGGACTTTAGGGTTAATGAGAGGGGGTTGGAGATTTAAGTTTAGGGAATGAAGTATGGGGTTAGTAACTGGATGGGAGTTTTAAGCTTAGTGTTAAGGCTCTGGTAAGCCTATATAGATTAATAGAGTTATATATTGGGTGGACTAAATAGTTGAGTAAGATATAGTGGGAATCGTACAAGTGGCAGCAGGCTTGTCATGATATAACAGCATGCAAGCACTTATACTCGACTCAGAAATTCCATCATTTGTTGAATACCAGTGTGAGCACAACACACCTGCATGGCTTGCTTTCTAGTCAGGTCTTCCTTCTTGCTGGAGATGGCCTGTACAGGGCAGGGAAGAGGCTCATGATTAAACAAGAAAGGCATAATGGCTAGAAGACATGTAGGCAAAAAGCATAAAGCAAAGCAAACAGAGTCCCTAGGCAACTGATTGTAATAAATATTCTAACAAAAAGTAAAACTGACCAATTCTTTGGAGTAAAAGAAAAATATGAAGTCTCAGTCTTATAACTTCAGGACACCACAGAAATTCTTGACAAATGCTGCATCAACCTGATGTCCAAAAGGAATTGATAATCATTATTCCATATAAAATTCATTCACCATGTAGTAAGCTATAAGCATTCTTTTATTATTTTTTTTTCTTTTAATGTTTTTTTTGTCACAAATCATCTTTATTCAAACTATAAAATAAATTGGAAAACAGCAACAGTCACATTATCAATTGCTTCATATTAGAAACAATGGAAAATGTAAACACATATATACAATAACCCCATAAGTAGTGTATTACACTATAACAAAATGAAACGTGATATAAATGAGTCTTATTTTATAAAAAGCACCCAACTTGACATCAGTTGCTGGTAATATTACCTAAGCAATCCCGTATTTTCATTGTTATCTTGACTACAATGTGGTAGCAGAGTCCCATCAATACAGATGAAAAACAAGAATGTAATTTAGATCCCCTCCAAATCATTATTAAATAACTCTTTTTAATAAATTTAAAATGAGCCAAATTAAACATTGTTGTTAGACCTCCTAAGATTGCATATAAGAGCCTACAAATGCAGCTTACAGACAACAGCTGTGCCTGCCTTTTTATCAAATCTTTACAACATTGATAGGCTTCCATTCTTCCAGTATTATTAATTTCATCAGATAAGCCCAATATCTTGCAAGTTTAGACAACTCAAAATTTGTCAGGGAAATATAAGTACTTAAAAATAGCAATGAATCTGCTGATCAAGAAAATGAGAAACATGCTTCTTGCTTATCATATGATTTTATGTATGTATATATGTATACACACACACATACATACATATATATATATATATATATATATATATATATATATACACACACACACACACACACACACACACACACACACACACACATACACACACACACACAGACACACACGTATAGGTCTGCAATTGTGGGACTGCATGCATAATTGCTGACCTTATCAGATAAAAACAGTAAAATTTGTAAAGCATGAAGTGAAAGAAGCCTATGAGCATTTCAGAAAGGAGTGGGAATGAAAATCATATAAAAAATACAATAATTAGGCAGGAAATGAAAATGCCATAAAACAAAATTCAGAATATAAAGAAGAGGACCATAAGAAAAGGAAAAAAATATTGGAAAGCTCACAAGTAGAAAGAACTCCTAGAACAAGCACATGTTGACCAATATCTGAGGCAGGAATGGTTACACAGGGGTGAATTTGAACAAAAGATAAAATGTTACGAATGTCAGCCCAAAACAGTGGCCTACAGATGTATCAGTTTACTAAAGATCTAGAAAAACTAAGAGAAACAGACAATTCAAGTTCTGTAAAACAGAACTGGAAGCAGTTACATATCTCTTTGTCTAGATGCAATATACTCATGGTTGATAGTCTATGTACTGAAAGACACAATAATGACTTTTGCAATGGGGACTGCATAAACACTAGATGTAAGCAAGCGGCTTTTAAAGTATCAGAGTCAAAAAACACAAAGCATTATTGACAATGAAGTTCAGATCACACAGGTTCTCCCAATACATAATAATCCATAAGACATAATCTCCTTTTTTCCATTTTTGCAGATGGATTTGGGGGTCACATCATTGGTGACCATCATCTGGAGCCAATGTTAATATTGCTGATGGCTGGCCCTGTCATGATGGTATTTACATACCATTCACATACATGCATACTCCCACCTAGTGCTTCTTTAGAGTATACATTCCATTTACTATAGGTATCTGAATCTGGGAGGAAATGGAAGCACCTGGAGAAAACCCACTTGAACAAAGGGAGGACGTACAGACTTCACAAAGAAGGCAACCACGCTAAGAATTGAACAAGAGAACCTCTTGATGTAATCCAATAATCCTACCAGGTGTATCTCTTTCCACCCTTTTTTAGAATCCGATAATCCGTTATCTGTTTTTTCCCATTTTTTGCATAGTTGGTCAAGGTGTCCTGCCAATAGTGACCCTCATCTAGACGCAGTATTCACACTGCTGCTAACTGATGCAAAAGGAAAAAAAGGCAGATATACTAGTGCAAGGAAAATGGACAAAAGTAGCATTAGTCATTTAAATATCTACACCCCGTGGCTATACTGTCGGACTTACTGAGAAACACAAAGTTATAAAATACCAAGATTTGCAAGCAAAAACTTAAGAAATGAAGAAGAAAGAGACCCAAATAATTTTAACAGTAGTAGGAGTAACAGGACTAATAAAAAAGAATTTTCAAGCATACTTAAATATACGGTCAGTACATATAAACCCATATGAACTGCAGAAGGAAGAAGTTTTGGGTACACCGCAGGTGACAAGAAAAGCACTCATGGGAAACACCAAAGACTGAAGCAATGACAATTTCATGAACATTAACCACACTCCCTCTCAGGAATGGGTTATTGTTATAGTATTAAAAACCCAATACATTTGGGGAAATTCAAAATGGTGATACATACCTCCCAACCATATTGAATTACTCATTTTTTACCAAGATTTTTTATTTTAATTTTGTGTGTCAGGTGAATATACCTGATGGCTAGAGGTACTAAGGCTCAAACCCTGTACCTTGGGTGCAGGTAGCAAGAGCCTAAAGTCCCTACCCACCATCATTTGTGAAAACTTTCCAGATTTATGCCTCATATTTTTGTTCTGTTCCTTCTAAAATCTGTGGTTTTCTGGATTTTTGTGGCAAATCAGTGAAGGATTAAATTCACTAAATAATGACAGGCATTTGAATTTCAGACTTCATATTCTTCAGAAAATAAATGGTAGTGTGTGGGAAGAAATAGCCAGGGAACTGTTATGGCTAGGCTTGTATAGGCCCTAGGCCTAGTACCAACCTATGAACACAAAACCTTTTTTTGCTCCGGTCCCCTTCAATAAATACATCACACTGAATGACATTTGACGACCATTATTACATTTTCATAAACAAAACATTATTATCCAATATTTATTAATTAGAACTGAATCACAATATAGCTGACTGAATTCCAACATCCACATCCATGTAATGTTAATCAGGACAGCGTGACCTTGCTCATCCTGACCCAGTAAGCAGCGTCCATACCTCCAGCTCGCTTACTTATGAAGCAGCATCTCACCACTCACTTCATTTATCATGTATTGAATTGCATATCCCACCTATTTTACTTATGAAGCAGCATCCTATTACTCACTTTATTTACCACTTATTGAATTAACATCCAACCAAATAAGCAACGTCCTTACTCCCGCTTGCTTATTTATCAAGCCACCTTCAAATACTCACTTTCCTTTCCCAATTCATTGGAATGACCATCCAAAAACTGGGTTCCTATTAGATGACCGAAGACACATTGTATCAAATGCATCTTGGTCGAACTTAAAACAACGAAAAGGCCAAATAGTGAAGCAGCTTTTAAGCAAATTCTTTCTCAGGGAAAGAATTTGCTTGGCCGCTTCTGTTACTTTGCCATTTTCGGCACTGCAGTGCGATCTTGGAGTTGGTATATTTAAGTAAGGAAGGGTGTGTGGGGGGAGGGGTGAAGCAACCTAAATACCATTAAGTCCTTAGGCCAAACATAAATCGGTGTACCCCATTCTCACTAACCAAAATGGATCTGCGTCATCACCACCGAAAACCCTATCACATATCTAACAAAATAGCCAGTTACCCAAACAACTGAAAACAAACCACTGACCCCTTTCTTATGCTAATGTAACAAACGACAAACTCACATCCCAGCATAATCACTACACATGAACCAAATAATCCAAACCTCACAACCAATGGAAGCCTTGGAAGGATTAAAAAGACATTACCAGCCACCTGACAACCAAACCCTAAGACCATCACCACAAAGCTACGCATAGGCGACTTCTTACTTTCATGCCATCTTGCATCCCCACTTTACCACCCAAATAAATGTAAGAACCAAATTAAATCCCATTAATGTCAGCACAATAACAATCCTGACATCACACTAACTGTGCATTATAAACATAAATTGTTTTAATTGGTCATCATGGCATTTAAGCAACTAACCCCTAACAGAAGTCTTAGATAATAATCATCCAAGAGCCATCCAGCCCTCCCTATAACAATCCTATACAGGCGCAGCACTTAAAGTCATCCTGACCTTTGCTGACCCCCAAAACCTTTCCGGAATGACAAGCTATAGCCATAAGAAATGCAACAGAAACTATAACCCCTTGAACTCAAATCTGCAGCCCAATCATCACAGAAAACCCATCTTACAGTATGCGTCTGTCCCTCTACCCACTCAACCCAAGCCGACCCTTCAAACCACTGAAAACCAATCAAATTCATGATAGCACAATACTATGCTCCTAATTAAGGTGCTAATTGCTAGAAACATCTAACACCTGCATAACCTTAAACACTCCTCAAATCAGTACCTCCTAAACCCCAGTCACAACCGAAAGAAATAGAACATGGCCAACGTCTGAAAAACTTCAAAACATGCCTTGCTAAAACCCTCTGTTACCCATGTAAACAAAGCACCCTGCTCCCACAATATACCAAAAGCACCCTCATACCTGTGATGCTTTCAGCAACCCTAACTACCAAATTCCCTCAAGCATAAAGAAATGGTTCTTGTGGTACTCCTTCTAAACCCTAACCTAGTATGTAACATCACCAATAGCTACCACGCCCTATGAACCATATCAACTTTCCATCACCAGATTAGATCATGGGCCCTCTATCAACACAGTAAGCCACATAGACAACTGTACATGCACCCCCAAAACTCCACCTAAATCTGACATGCCTAACTGCATACTTACCATATTAAAATTACCAGAAACCTCATTAACCGCCGATCCCAAAACTAACCCAACTTGTCTTTCGGCTTTTCCCAGTTAGGGGTCGCCACAGTGGAACTCTGGTCCGCTAAATACTGGCAGTGGATTTATACGGTGCCAAGTTGCCAGCCTGATGCCTAACCTTCAAAGGAGGCTCACCATTTCATGCATGCACCTACCTGCATGTCTTTAACGTCACTCGACTGCGGGGAGGACATGCAGACTCCACACAGAAGGTGCTCCTGCCGAGAATCGAATGGGAGAACCTCTTGCAGTGAGGTGATAATGTTAACCACTGCACCACCACTGCCATTAGCTGTTAAATCCATCCCACCTAGGTTCCACCCCAAGATTCCTTTTAATGCTAACTAAAAACCTGCTATACCATGCCCCTAGTTTGCCTTGAGCATACCTGATGCCACAGTAATCTCAAACCATACAAACTTACTTGCCTAAATGAGCACCTGGAATCATGTCATTACCTGCAACCTCACTGCTTTCCATGCCAATGTCCAGAACCTCCACCAGCAGCATCCTCTGTCCAATCCACTTCTTTTAGGCCCACCAGCTGATACAAACTGTTTCCTTCGTCATCTCTGCCAGAAATTCTGTATCTCTATCTGCAAAAGAAAACAAATTAAGCACATTGCTGTCATGAAAACTGACAAGCTTCTAGATATCAATCTCCCTCCTCCCAATTATGGATCTACCAGTCATATGTGAACACCCATTGTAACAACGGATTCGCCTCCAAGAACATTTGGTCAGTCAAACTGCAACACCAGAGCTTTCAAATCCCCCACATTCTACAAATACAGTTAGCACAATACAAAGTAAAGATAAGAATCGATCCCTTACCCTGTGTGTATGTGGCAAACCGATCTACTCCCTACCCACTATGCCCACCCCTTACCACCTGCAATAAGTTAGGTGACTGGTCAGGGGATGCTGTAGCCGACTATCAACCATAAAAGGTCACACAAACTACTGTCATTATAAACCACCAATATCTGTATTTAACTATTGCTGCCACTAAATTAACTTAATATATACCACATCTGATCAAAATAAAATTGTCAGCAGTATAGCCTTCCAATTTGCTTACACAAATGCACAATACCCCTCCCTACTTGATCGTCAGTGCTTTACTACCCAAGCCCAGCCTGGCTCCATATCCTTATGAATAGTCAACCCCTGTAACCATGCATCCACCCTCAACTCCCCCCAATTTGGAGTTGGGGTCAATGTGTCACTTCCACAATCCTCTTGTCTTAAAATTTTCACTACCAGGAAATTAACATTGGCACGGTATCTCACTGTTATCATTCACCTGCACCTACATCCGAGCTGGGAATTAGCTGCATTATTTTAATAGAGCTGTGCTTCTGGTGTTCAACCCCAACTACAGCAATCTACTAATCATAACACATTTATGTTGTTCTAAGGACTGGCAAAGGATGCAGCATAAATTTCCTGCAAATGATATACATTTATAATATAGGATGTTATCTTAAAGGACAACATTGAAATTTGATTATTAAATGCTCAACTTCTCTGTCATTTTTCTCCCTATTTACTGTCCATGTTATGAATAAACAGCAACACAGCATGTAAAGTAATTTAAATTGACTGCTTCTCTCCAACAGAACAGTATCCTACTGTACTGTGGTGGTGTCACTTTCCAAAAAAAAACCAGTCCTTTTATCCCGCCCTGTCAAAGCGTGCTGCAGTCTCCAATTCATTGAAGTCATCAACACCAGTGAATACAGGTAGTTGTCTGGCCAGTTTCTTCCACAAACTGACATCACCACGACTGTCCTAAAACCCACCCATACCGTGTTGTCACCGCTCCCTGCTTCCTCCCTACTCATACAGACAGCAAAATCTAGAACAAGGAAACATGAATCAAGTCTCCTGCTCTGCGCTGTCAATTGCAGCAGGTATCAGCTCAAATTACCCTTAGCATTTAAACAGCTAGGGAAGTTAGGTATGAAGGGGAATGGGAGATGAGTCAAAGTAGCACAATTCAGGCTTTACAAAACACTGCAATTTAGCCACTCTACGAAGAAGCAGCAGTAAAAAGCACTTTGAAAGACTGTTTGTTTTAAGTAGTCATTGAATAACATGAAATATTACTTAAAATTAACTAACTGGAAGATAGCAGTGTATGCATGTAAACTCAAAGCAGTGACAGCACTGTAGAGCTATGCCCACCAAGAAATCGGCATGCATGACATAATTTTCATAGACACTCGCTGCATTATAGGACAAACTAAACAATCATAATTATTTCAAGCTGCCAGACCCCATGTGGTCAGACTCAGAAAATACATGTAAAATATTTAAAAAACCTGTAAATAGTCCCAGAGTGGTATTAAAATGTAGGAAACCTAACCATGATGAAATGAACATGTTTTTGAGTCTGTGGGTATGGTTCTCCTATAATCTTGACTACTTTATCTTTAAATGAGTCTTTCTATCTACCAAAACCTAAAGCTTCTGTACACCAGAGGTTCAACTGCTCTTTAAAAAGTAACCACGCATTATCCCTTACTTCACCATCATTAAATGATTCTAAACCATGAATAAAGTGGGACCAATGTCCCCAAGAAACTCAAAAGATGATAGCGGGTTTTGCATCAGCATGGATTTTGAAGGGGTATGAAGTCTAAACACATGCCTATCATTTCCTAAACTCTGCTGTTAATAAGGAGCCATTAACGTGCCACAAAACTAAGAGACCATGAAAATGCGTGGTTGCAATGAACTTGAAGACATAGCAGACAAATGAATCTGAAACTTCACTAACCAAAGGAGGTTAACGACCTAGCCTGTAATCCCTGTTTTATTTAGTGCAGCTAGAATTCAGTAGGAACTTTCCCAGACTTCCACTGCCTGTCTATCTCTCTGTCCTCATGTCATATGTTATAATTCTTTCCTTAACGTTCTTGCTCCATTTAGCTATAACAGACAATTTCACTGTGCTCACACCTCTCCATCTTTTAGCAAGCAATCTGGACAAAGCCATAAATAAAATTGGTACAAAAGCCCAGAAATAGGACCAAGTTTCAATTATTGCTCTTACAAACTTAGAAAGTTGAAAGAATAACAGGAACAAGGCTTCCTTCTTTATCCTTCACTATAACAGTACATTTCATACAATCTAATATTGCTTCACTTAAACTCATCATATCAAAGAAAAATAGAAAAGCTGGGTTTGCTACAAAAATGTTGTAAGTGATAATAATGAACTTCTAACTTTGCTACTAAAATTTACAAGACAACTGGGCCCCCGAGCTTAAAACTCAATGCCTGTCGCCACATATTGACCTCACTCCTCGGATCATCCTTGTGATTCGTTAGAGAATCCAAAAGTTTTAAGGAGCAACAGCCCAATGTCGGAGGGGAAAAAAGAACCAGTGAAGAGCTAAGCCACTGGTTTTTATTTATTTATTTTATTTATCTATTTTATTTTATTTTATATATATATATATATATATTTATATATATATATATATATATATATATATATATATATACACACATATATATATATATATATATATATATATATATATATATATATATATATATATATATATATATATATATAAACCTACAAACAGCCAGCCAACTGAAACTGAGCCTGGACCATCCAGCAACTGCAAGCCAGCACAAATCCTAGCATCTCAGTAACTCCCCGAAGTTTATTTATTTATATATTTATTTATTTATTTTATTCCATGAATAGATAGCCACCAGTGACTACCCATTCTCACTTGCTAGCTGAGCACTCAACCCTCACCCTTGTATACCGCCCTATACATTTATCGTATCTGCGCATAACGAACGGCATTTACATTTTTTTTTTGTAACTGAGTTGCAAAGCTGATCACACATGCGGCTAACCACTCACACACCATACCACACGCATCTAACAGAAAACTCAACCCTTCAATGGCCGAATGCTAAACAGAGCACCAATACAGGAAACAAAACCTAAGGGAGGAATTAAATGGAAAACTGATCACAGATGCACCTCACCACTCACCTACATAAAATGGTAACCATTAAATAAGGTTGGAACAGTCCCCCAATGCCACTGCGCATGCATCTAGTCCCCTGCCCCCCAATGTGGAGCAAACAACAAACTCCTAAAAGCCCGCAAAACACTAGACCACCAACAAAACACAAATGAAAAAGCCAGCCTGAAATTCAAAGCCTCTTATAGCCCAGGACCCCATAAACCAACAACGAAACAACCGCAGAGGACACCATGAATGTCACAGCCTTTCACAAAAACAATCCACCCCAGAGTATCAGGCATTTATGACCACCCAAAAGCTGCAGGATTGTGAGGATGTAAACACTATTAATAGACGCACCTACAGAGACTGCCACACAACCAATAGCTGAGGGAGGGGATGCCATTACTTACCCAGAGATTACAATAAACGGGATCGGTGTGAGTCAATGCCCCCCATCTGAGGTCTCTGCAGTCAAGTCCTCACACAGAAAAATAAAAATAAAAAATTAAAAGCTCACGTCAGTTAAACTTTCAGCCGTGAGCACAGACAACAACTTCCCCTTAACTAAGCCTC
Source organism: Protopterus annectens (assembly GCF_019279795.1). Classification (NCBI taxonomy): domain Eukaryota; kingdom Metazoa; phylum Chordata; order Ceratodontiformes; family Protopteridae; genus Protopterus; species Protopterus annectens. Next base: position 463,915,454 of record NC_056735.1, read on the forward strand.
ACATGCATGCACAAACTAACCAATAAACACACTGTATATTAACTTGAATGACCTTTTAATTTAACAATAGTAACAACCATGCCACCCCATCCACCACACACAGATCCTTGCTGCTTACTAACTTTACCCCATTCTTCCAATTCCAAGGCCTACCTGCCCCATGGCACCTCATGGTCGTCAGGGACGTAATACTTGCAGTAGCAAGTTCATGCCAAAATGTGATTCCTTACCCAGTTACACTTGCATAAGCTCCTTAAGCCCCTCCCTATCCATACCTCATTTCTTCCCCATCATCCCTCTCTTCCCATTTAACCTTTCGCCCCTACCCTCTTTACTCCTACTAATATATAACCCCACTCTGAAGATGTCCCAGGACAAAATGGTTTGTTACCAAGCCTCATTTCTACCAATTTTCCAAGTTTATAAGATCAGTATTTGAAATTTGTCCCTATTTTTCGGTCTGTATGCCCCAATTATTGGCTTTGTCCAGTTTTTTTTTGCTAAGACTTTGAGAGCTATGATGAGAAGTGAGAAATTAATTCTGTATTCCCCCATTATTAGCTTTGCCCAGGTTTTTTGTGGTAAGAGTTTTTATTTATTTATTTTATTTAACATTTGTTAACCGAGAAAGAATGACTTGGAACAAAGCCAATTTTCAGTGGAGGCCTGGGGAGAAATGCTCCAGATGCATGTCTTTGTAACATGGGAGGAAACCGGAGCACCCGGAGAAAACCCACACGAACACAGGGAGGACATGCAGACTCAACACAGAAGGCACCCCAGCTGAGAATCGAACCGGAGAACCTCTTGCTGTGAGGCGACAATGCTACCGCTGCACCACTGCTCCGTGCGAGTTTGAGAGCTATGGTGAGAAGTGAGAACTGAATTCACTAAATGATAGCCATTTAAGTTTCAGTCTTCCTGTCTTTCAGGAAACTGCTGATTTGGCATAGTCATATGTTGCTCTGACTGAGCTGCACAAGGTCCTGGGTTCAAGACATGGCAGTGAAATTCATGGTGATAACAACATTTTATTATAGCAACTTTCCAAAATTATACAAGCAATGTTTAAAATGTGTTCCAGTTTTTTGGGCTTTTGTCCCTCCCCCAATAAATTTTGGCTTTTTCCAGATTTCTTGTTCTGCAAAGTTGAGAGATATAGTTGAGTGTTGCATGGATTTTACAAGGAGCTGAGAACTTTAGGGGAAGAGGAGTTTAGTGTTGCTTATGCTGAGTCTGCTTGCATTGTTAATAGCATAACAGGTCAAATACTTGCTTATAAGTTCATAGGTAAGTACTAGGTTATTAGCCCTAGGGCCTATATAAGCCTAGCCAAAAAGGTACCCTGGCTTTCACCACCCAAGAAAATTATTTTCCTGTGCCCCTGTCGAGCAGCCACAGAAGTGATCCCTAGGGTGAATTTCCTATTTCCCATCCAATCATCAAGATTTTTCTTGAAGAGTGCTAATGGGGAGCTCTGTTTGACATAGATAGGTAGTCTGTTCCAGAGTATGGGAAGTCTCTGGGACAGGAATCTATCCCTCCAGCAAGTTCTGTTTATTGTGGTGAAAAGGTTTAAGTCCTTAGAGTATGTAGCTTGGAGGGATTGGGATTTCTTTAAGTGGAGCATGTCCAACAGCTCTGAGTTTGACACAGCTTTGTATGTTAGGCAGAGATCGCCTCTGAGTAGGCGATATGCTACGGAGTAAAGCTGGAGTTTTTTTCGACGGTCTGTGTAGGGCATCTGTTTGAGGCCAGTAATCCTCTTTGTGGGGTACTTTTGTGGCCTTTCCAGTTGTTGTAGATTTCTTGTGAGGCACATACCAAAAGGGGCATTGTACTCTATAATGGGTCTAATGAGTGATGAGTAGAGGGGAACAATGACCTCTTTTTTTCTGGATGAGAAACTTTTTGTGATGAGGTGAGCCATGTAGAAGGATTTCCTGACCACTGTGGCGATGTGATTATCAAAGGAGAGATTACTGTCCACCTGTGTCCCAAGGTCTCTTATCACACTTTTGGCATTAAGTAGACTACCACTTATGTAGTAGTTCATGGGTAAAGAGTTTTTACCAAAGGGGATGTCAATACACTTCTTGACATTGAGCTTCAGGCCATGGCTTTGACACCAGGCATCTGTCTCAGTATGGCCCTTTTGTAGTATATCCACATTGTTAGGAGTTTAGATTATGGCTCCTAGTTTGCAGTCATCTGCAAACTTTGTTAGCCAAAGACCTTCTGTGTTAGCCTGTACTTCAGAGAAGTAGATGCCAGACAGGAGAGGACCCAGGACTGAACCCTGTGGTACTCCACTTGTCACTGGTCTGAAGTCGGATTTGGAGTCTGCTACTTTCACTGTGTGGGTTCTGCCCATGAGCCAGTTGGCAACCCATCTTGTGACATAGGGATTTATACCTAGTTAGTGAGCTTATCTATAATTCCAGAATGGGGGATGGTGTTGAAAGCCTTGGCGCGATCTAGATAAGCTCTGTGAACCACCTTACCCTCATCTATGACTTTGGTGACTGCTTCAAAGAAGTCAATCAGGTTTAGGAGACATGATCTGCCTTTTACAAACCCAAACTGGGTAGGGTCCAGAGTTTGGAGATTACCAGTGTCTTTGTTTAAGAATTCCATGATGATACGTTCCATGGCCTTGCAGACCAGGTTTGTCAGGCTAATGAGGCAGTAGTTCCCTGGGTCTGTCGTAGCTCCTCCTTTGTGGAGTGGGATAACCATCGCAGTGTGCCATTCAGTGGGCAAAAAGCCTGAGGTGAGGCTATGATTGAACATGGTACTTAGGTATTGTGCCAGTTCATTCTGTAGTTCATGCAGAATGCAGTCTGGGATATTGTCAGGTCCCATGGATGCTGTGTTCTTGGCTTTGGACAGTTTGTTTTTTACCTGGGGAGCCGTGATTACAGGAACTTTGCATTCTTCCGGTATAGAGATGGACCCTCTAGGGGGTGAGAGGGGGGTAAAGTTAGCACTGAACCTATCTGCCAGGTTGTTGGCAATATCAGTTGGTTCTGTATATTTAGTGCCATTGTGCTGTAACTCAGAGCAGATCTGAGTGTTGCCATTGAGATTCTTGACATAGCTATAGAAGTTTAGTGTTCTGCTTCTGATGCAGAAGGTTGTAGGTTCTACTCCCACAGTATGTAGATGCATTGCTGATACTGTACTGTGTTGTTGCACTTTTAAAGGGGGTGGGTGTAACATGTCAAGGGTGTAGCAACAGATACAACAGAAGTGAGAAAATGTCATGCGCAAGGGCATTTGTGCCTCATTGGAAAGATCAACAAATATCATTAACCCAAACTCAGGAACAGAAAATCAGAATTATTATGTTCTGTGCTGCATTATAAGAAAAATATTTTTAAACAAGTACAGTACATTTTCCAGCATTCAAGATAAAACACATATTTTTCCACTGCAGACAGTGGAGAAGCAAGAATGGCCAGTTAACAGCACCTGGATTACAATGATAGTTTTGATGCTTCAGGATGAATGTAGGAGAGGGTCTGTCAGTACTTAGACTAAAAATTGGAAGTCTTAAAACATGCAGTTTGCCTAGTTTATTTTGTTGTGCATTTACAGCTATTGAATTAGTCTAATAACACAAATCAGAGTAAGTTAAGCAAAAAACTGAAATTGAAAATAAGTTCAAGAAGCTGTGCAAGATGCCCATGGCTTACACTACTGTCATTCTATTTTTACATATAATATATATATATATATATATATATATATATATATATATATATATATATATATATATATATATATATGTGTGTGTGTGTGTGTGTGTGTGTGTATGTGTGTGGAAGTTAACTTTTATGATGGAAATGTTCTGAATTGGGCAGTTTTGTCATTATTGGCAAATTCATTTTGTTTCATTGGCTACTGGAAAATGTTCAAAGAATAAATTTAAAATGCACTATAAGTCTAACAAGTGTGCTGTATTATAAAAGGAATATAATTTAATAAAGTCAGGAAGGTGTATCAACACGTGTATTTTTCTTGTTTTATGTGCAAGGGGCCTATGATTTAAAAACAGCTCAAAGATAATCGTTATCCACCAGTGGCCAAATGCATTTTCTTTGTATGTGGTGTGGGTTTCATAGCTGTTTCAATTAATGTGAGTTTCAAAGGCAGAGAAGTTTTAATGCTAAGTCTATTTTCATTGTGAGACAGTATTCCTTTGTTTAGCAGATGTCTATTAGTGTTTGTGCATTGTGCTACAAAATGTAAAAATAAAATCCAAATAATCATTGTAGAAGTAAAGCAGTATGCACATTAGTGTTTATGGTAAATGGGGTGAAATAGCCAGGTAATGGGACATTTGAACGGCTCTAGAGGGACTCTGGTGCCATATTTTGGTAGTCTGTTCTTCAGTTTGCATTTGCAAGTTGGTATCCCACAATTCCATTGGAGTGGCTGGGGTTACATAATTATGTATGTAAAATTTATGTTAATCAGAGTACAGATTTGTACCTATTTTTCATGGGCCTTGTCCATGTTTTTGATGTTTTCAGGTTGAGAGGTATGTGGTGATAGCACATATCCATAAATCTCAATTATCCATAATTTTTAAGTGTAAAGAAGTTGGGAAGCTTGCATGCCATCCTTCCTCTGAACCTATGAACCTCTTTGAAAAAGTGAAAGCATAAAAGAATAAATTTTGTAAGTGGGATAATCACCATATATTTTTATATTAACTGAAAATTCTCAAGGATGCAAATATCAAGGACTTTATGGATCAGACCAAACTCACTATAATGATTTATATAACGTCTGCCAGTTAAATTAGGCTGTTCATTTCACTAAGAGAATAAGCTAGATATAAGTCAATCAACATCCATTCTAAGGGAATCATAGTGGAATTAAAATGAAAGCATGAGACTCAAAAGTTATAGCTAGATCATTTGGCAATTTGAACAATTTCCAGTTTCATGCCTTTATCAACTTGACCAAAAAAGTCCTGCAAACTTGAATTCTAAAACCGAACAAACAAATAATGATAATAAAAAAATCATGTAACTGTCATAAGAACCTATACATTTTATTTACTTATGTATTTATTTGCAATTTGATATCCAAGTAGATGAGTTGGGCCAGGTACCCTTTTCAGTTATGACCTGGGTACAGAGTTACAGAGTAAGGAAGCATGCAGAAATTATTTATACATACGTAATCAAAAATGAAGATAAAAGACGCTTATACCACTTAAACCATTACAGGAGTGTCTTATGTTTGAATGAGGACTAATAGATTGCTAGTTCATATAAGAGTATATTTACAATATTTATAATATATACAGTTATAAAAAAGACAGATTGTGTACTATTTGTACATTTAGTTAAAACATAATTGATAACACTGATTAAAGTTGGTTAAATTTGATCATAGTCATTGTTTAACTAATATCATGAAAACACTTACACCCAGCTTCCTGGAAAATTAATTCTTAAAGTGATTTCTTGAATGTACCCTATGTTTTGTTACATTTTACTTCAGATGGCAGGTTGTTCTATAGTGCTGGTCCACGTCTGGAGGATGCTTTTTCACCAGTGGCCAAATTATAGTGTGGTCTAGCTATGGTAATAAAGGGGTCTTGTCTGCCTCTCAAGGAATAATTTTGTTCCATAAGTTATAGTTTGTTTCTCAGAGGTGGGCAGCATCCTGTATGCAGTAATTTGAAAAGAAGTGCTCCAAGAAGAAAAGTAGCTCTGCTAGTAATAGGGAGCTACTGATCCTTCTGTGATATGGTAGAATGATATGAGATTTATTGGGAAGTAATGTGAATTTACATATCTTATTCAATGTAGTTTTGGGAATGAAGGGATGTAATGTAATTAGTGGTTAGGCATATTCCAGTTTAAGTTCCAGAACAATTTTGGTTATGGATATTTTAGCAGAGAGGGTGAGGAAATGAGATACATGATAGCATAGTGTGCGGTTATGTTTTCAATACGAGTTTTAAAACTAGGAATGAAATAATACATTATTTTTATGGGCTTCATTAATAGCCTGTTTGATTACAATCAGATGTATAAGTTTAAAAATTTGGGTTGAGTATTTCTTTGTAGTGATTGGTGACTTTTGTCTGGATCCAGTAATAAAATAGCATCTGCATGCATTATAATCTTTAGATATGGAATATCAAAGGAGAGGTAGGAGGACAGTAGTGAACCTTGTACAGAACCTTGTGGCACACCAGTATTAAGTTTACCAGCTTCTGAGTGGGATGTATGACTGCAAACTTGAAAGGTTATATCTTTTAAGTAGTTTTGAAACCAGACAATGCCATTGTCTACAAAGTTTAGTCTTTTATTTTACTACAAAAGCAGGTTATGGTTAATTGTCTCAAAACCTTGTCATATCAACAAATATACCAGCACTTATAAAACTGGTGATCATATTACTGCAGATATGATATGTTGCTGAGATTAATGCCGTTAAGGTACTAAAGGAGTTTCTGAACTCATGCTGTTGATCTGAAGGTAGTCTGTCTCTGTTTATTTGTTTAAATAGTTGCTTGTATAGACGTTTTTCAAATATTTTAGTTATGGGAAATAGACTGGAGATGGGTCAGTATTCTTTTATATTTGCAGGTGTTTGTTCTGTCAGTAATGGGATGATAACAGAATGCTTAAAGGGAGCAGGGACTATGGTAGTGGGGACGAACAATTTAAATATGTGAGTAAGGGGTTTATTTTTTGTGCTACAAGTCTGAGGAATTTACAGTGAAGTTGATCCAGATTTGGGCCTGATATGTGCAGTTTAATAGGAGTTTTTTTTTTAGATTGTTTAGTGGATATGACTGTAAAATTAAAGGTTTCAACACATTCAACTAGAGGGTATAGTTGCGCAGGTTAGAGATTAGTAGGCAAGTGAGGAAAGAAGTTTATTATACTGTCTAAGGCTGACAGGAGGTGTGTTTCATAGAGGGTAGGAAAGTTTCTGCCATATTCTAAAGACATGCATCTGAAGCATTTCTCCCCAGGCCTCTGTTAAAAATAGGCTCTGCCCTTGTCAGACTTTCCCACTCAACAAATGTTAAATAAATAAATAAAATAAAAATAAATGTTTGTTTATTACTTCTATGCCTACCTGAGTGATCAGTAATTATCCCTGTGAGCTGTTTTCCTTCTTTGCATAACAGTTTAGGATTAGAATAGAGAGTTGATTGTTTTTGCCACAGATAACAGCTTTGCCTATATCAGTTGTTATTCCTGTTGATCATATAAGGGAGAAGGAGTTACTGTGGAGGTTTAGTTTAGACTGGTCTTGTTTCCACTCCTTCCAGGCTTTATCCTCATCCTTCATTTGCTGCTTGACTTCATAGGTAATCCATGGACATACTTCTCCTCTATGTCTTCTTTTGTGATTAGAAATAGGGTTTCTTGTATGTGTGATAGCAAGCTGGTGAAGTATAGGAGTGTGAGTGTGGGGTCCTAAACTGCATACAGGTTGAGAGCCATCTACATTATTGTAGTGCGAGTTAAGTTCAATGATTTTGTGTTGTGTTAAATGGCGGTGGGTCTCTTTTGTGAGATACCTCTTGTAGTTTTGAAAAAACAGAGAGAGTTGACAGGGCAATGATAACTTAAGATGGCAGTATGTTTATATTTTTCCATCTATTTTTATATTAGTAATGGAAAGGTTTAGTGTACTGTGATTTTCTGTTTAGACATTTGGTCTGGCAGGTTATTTTACTGTTTCATTCCATAGGTAATAAGCATTTTGTTGAGCTTTGTGGCTTCAGCTCCTATAGTATTGAGGTCTAGGTATCCCAAAATGATGTGATTCTGTTAAACCTTTGTGGAAGAATCTCCGCTATAGTTTGTTGTACTAGGTTGAGACTAGAGGGAGGGGAATGCATACTAAAGCTACTGAAAAGTGAAGAAGAAGGTGATTACCTGTTATGACTTGTCACAGTATCTTGTTGGGCCCTTTTTGTCATTTGAATCAGGTTTTGTTTCTTTGATTACTAATGAAGGACTTGTTTGATTAACAACATAGACCCTGCTGCCTCTTCTATTGTCTTGTAGTATATGATAGTTCTCATATACATAAGATGATGAGCAGAAGTTGTCTTTAGCCCAGGTTTCTGAAATAGCAACCATATCTGGTTGTATCATATGCCATGCTTGAAGCTGGGTACATTTATTATTTATGCTACATGGGCTGATGCAAACAATTTTTAGAAGTTTTTTATTCATATTTGGAGCTGAACTAGGATCTGTAGATGTAGCACTATGAATTAGACCAGGGTTTAGATGTATATCTCCAGCTGCTTGTAATTTCTATGCTGAGTTGTATAATTTGTAGAAGAGAGTTTTGAGCTTGTCCAAATGGGTGGTGTTTAACTTACAGAGGCAGAGGTGTGTGATATACACTCATTTAGTTGAATATGTTATATGGCACATAAATAGAGCTAATAGTTGCAATGTTAGTTAGGTGTGAGATAGGTGACTGTATTCTGTCTCATATTTAGGTGGTTTTCCCAAAGCAGTGGTCAAAGGAAAGAGCAAAATAACTGAAAGACAATATGATTTATCTGCCTAAAAAGACATCGTCAGGCCAGCTTTGATGGAATGTTTGTACATTCTCATAATGAACAGCATCAGAACCATTAGATTGTTGGGATTGGGAGTTGGCATAATGGTAAAGGTATTTACCTCCTAAACAGAAGGTACAGGGTTTTAGTCTCACCTTCCTATGCAAGGATATAAGTTTTGCTTGTGACATATGACACTGACATGGATACCTGGTGTCAAAATCATGGCCTCAAGCTAAATGCCGAAAAGGGCATCGTTATTCCCTTCGGAAATAACAAAGTACCCATAAACTACCACATATGTGGCAGTCCCCTAAATATGGAAAACGTAATAAGGGATCTGGGGACCCAAGTAGATAGTAATCTCTCCTTTGATAATCACATTGCCAAAGTGGTGAGAAAATCCTTCTATGTGGCCCACCTAATCACAAAAGGGTTTGCATCCAGATCAAAAGAGGTCATTGTGCCCCTCTACTCATCACTCATCAGACCCATCATAGAGAACAATGCCCCATTTTGGATGTACCTTACAAGACACCTGCAACAGCTAGCAAGACCACAGAAGTACCTCACCAAGAGGATCACTGGCCTCAAACAGATGCCCTATGCAGCTCAACTGAATTAACTCCAGCTGTACTCGGTTGCATACCACCTGCTCAGAGGTGATCTCTGCCTGACATATAAGACTATGTCCAACACAGAATTGATGGACATGCTCCACCTAATGAAAACCTTATCCCCTCAAGCCACATGCTCTAGGGATCTAAACCTCACCACAACAATAAATAGGATGTGCTGGAGGGATAGATTCCTGTCCCAGAGACTTCCCATGCTTTGGAACAAGATTCCAATCTACATTAGGCAGAGCTCCTTGCTAGCACTCTTCAAGAGAAACCTTGACAAGTGGATGGGAAAAAGAAAGTTTACCCCGGGGATCACTTCAGTGGCTCTGCTGGACAGAGGCACAGGGAACTAATCTAAGGGGGTTACCGAAAGCCAACACATTCTGGCTAGGCTTATAAATGCCTTCAGGCAGATAGCCTAGTACCTTCCTATGAACCTATAAATAAGACATGTTGATAAGATAAATATATGTCACAGTGGATACCCATGCTCTGGAACAAGGGTCTCATCTGTGTGAAGCAGAGTTCATCCCTAACCCTATTTAAGCATAACCTTGACTGATGGATGGAAATTGAAAATTCACCCAGGGGCTAGCCACCATGTCTCTGCTAGACAGAGGCAGATAGTAATGCACAAACTAACATACCCCACCACTTAACTGCAAGAAGCTTCCTAACATATCACCTCCTAATAAATGCCAGTGATACATAAGGAAGGGAGGGTGGCTTAATGGCTAAGGTGTTTGTCTTACAAACACAAGGTGCAGGGTTCGAGTCTCACAAGGGATAACTGGCTAGGCTTAAAATGGCTCGCAGGGGCAGTTAGCCTAGTACTAACCTATGAACCTATGAACCTATGAACAATTATGTCAGGTTGCATGACTAGGCTTATAAAGACCATGGTGGTCACTAGCCTGGTGTATACCTATGAAACTATATTGAATAATATTTTGAAATTATACAAATACTCAATTTAACTTAAAGAAAGGTTCAAATGTGGGAGAAGGGCTTTAGCATTCTTTGATTCAGGATAAGTTTGTAGTATCCCAAGATAAATGTAGTGAAACAGCACAGGTAAAAGAAAGATGCTTCCCTTGTATAACTTAAATTAAGATTAAAATGGGGGGGGGACTTCAGCATTCTTTGTTTCAAGCTAAGTTTGTAGAATACCAAGATGAATGTAGTGAAACAGCACAGTTAAATGAAAAACTCTTCCCTTGTATAATCTTCTGGTTGGCAAATTGTTGTAGTGCTACCAAGATTAGGAAATAGGTAAAAGAGGAAATAGGAGAGCCTTTCTGGGTGGCTGATATAAATGTTATTCCTCTACTTGCACCAAATTGGCAGCTCATCTGCCGTGTAGTTTTCACACCCTGACAGCTTGTGCCTAGGGCAGAAGCCTCCTTCATCCTGCCCCAGCCTTGGGAACCATTATAATTTGTATTATCTTAAGGGAAAGAGAAGCATCTTCTTATACAATCCAGTTTTCACCCAGTAAAAACAATCTGTCAATGTCATATGAAGTCAAACAAATTCAGACCAGATTCATCCATAACAAGGCCACTTTGATCAACATGAGCAGTATAAGCTCATGAAACATTACTAAATTCAACTCACATGACATGTAACTGTTTAACAATCCAGCTATCAGATATAGTTTATTTATTTATTTATTTATTTTATTTTCAGTTTGATTACCGGGGAAGTCCACTGGGCCACAAAGTACCCATTTTCAGTTAAGGCCCGGGGAGAAAAGCTCCATAGGCAGTACAATCAAGGTTACATAATGCACGAGGTAAAATACAATAGAAACGTACAAACAGTCAGGAAGATGTGAATTGCAAAGTATACATAGTAAGAACAGTGCAAAATAACTTTTTTTTTTAATATTTACATGCTTACAGTCAACTGAGATTCAGCTAAATCTATTTTGGCGGAAATAGAAATGAAATAAGAGAGCATATTAGTATAGTAGTAGTCTGATAGTAATCTAATACTAATTCATAGTAATCTAATACTGCTTAACTGCTCATCATTTAGGCAACTATACTAGAGAGCTCCAGTGAATCTGCTTACAGCTAAGGCAATCGTCTGTTAATAAGACAAAAATAATTACTATTTTGACTTCTAATAACTGAGATTGCATTTTATTACTTTCCTATCATACTTGCTGTATTTGACGCACTTTAAATAAAAACTGTACTGTTCTACTGCTGCTTTAAGTATGTATTACATTGTATCAGATGGTCAGGGCTGTAGTATCTAGATTGTGTGGCCTTCTTACACTTGAATTCTGAACCAGCCATTTTACATTAAGAAGTTTTTTTCCTGCATTCTTATGCCAGAAGTATGCTGATCTAAACCTATCTAAGTTGGGAATTTCTGGTAGAAGGTTTATTGTGTGATTTTCTCACTCATAATTAACTTAAAACCTATTCTTTTTTGCCTGTAAATAAGCCTCGCATTTGAGCAAAGCTGCTCTCCATGTAGCAGTTACTAGTGCCCTATATAGATGCAAACACCTGGAAGATAAAATTTCTCTAGAATAAGTATCATTAAAACCATACCTAGGCCCCTGCTGCTCTAGGAGCAACTAAACTGCACGTGGAGTACCATCTCTCATTTGGTTAACCTTAGATTACAGAAAGCATGCTTCCCACTCACATTGTGTTGACAGCACAGTCCAGTCTTATTAACCCATTCCCTCCCTGATAAACCCCAAAGTAAGAACCTGATATCATGGATGAGCAGTTTCCTACCACCTCTGTATCCAGCCTAAAGGACATGGCATCCTGAGGCAATGTAGCAACTGTCGCATGTATACTAATAACCACTTAATTCTGAAACAATACTATATGTGATAGATGTAGTTATGCTATAAAAAAATGAGGCAAGACCCTTATACACAGACAAATTGAAAGCTAATCAGGTTGTCACACCCACACACACACACACACACACACACACACACACACACACACACACACACACACACACACACACACACACACACGCACAAACACACACACACCACTTCCCACATTAAATAACGATTTGAAACATAAATCCACATATGAGGTAATCACTCGTAACTTACCAAAACTCAGAGACATCTCAAATGCTGCCTTCAGAAACCACATATGCACACAACAAACCAAACAACAACCATAACACATAATAATACATACAAAAGTATTTCAACAAACAGGTCCATGAGGTGGAACACCACAAAACTAACACAGTGGTCATAGAAGGCTCCATAGTGTAACACACTGATTTCCCCCCTCACTAGGCTGGATAAGGAGAAGGTTATGGTTAGCAGCCTGTCAGGAGCCAGGATCCATCAGATCACACAAGCACTCATGTCACAGAGCCAGAAGTAGCAGTATGACTGTGTCAAGTCAAATTCAAGTTAAAGAAAACTTTATTGTCATTCAGAACTACACAGCAGTGTAGCTGAATAAAATTACAATGCTTCATTCTCAATGCAGAAAACAGTTGCATATATAGACAGAGAAAAAATAATAAAATATCACAGTAGAAATTTAATAAGTAGCAATTAGTAATTAAAGTAGGACAGCAGTGACCCACACCCATCCCAGAACAGGAGACAAGGAAGACAAGGAACAATATTAAGGTAATATTTTCAAAGTAAAATTGAAACAATAACAGCATAGCTATGATTAGACTGAATTATTGCACAGTTTGTATATTGCACTTTACAGTCCTTCAGTGTGTAGGTGAGCCACCTTAGTATTGCACTTAGTTTTTGCACATCCATAAAATAAGCCCCTTGATAGGCTAGTTATGTAACGGATGTCATGGTTCGTTTTTCCCAAGAGTTCAACAGTCTAATGGAGAGCGGAAAGAAAGGTGGTCTTACAATGCAGCCTTCTGTATCTCCTACCTGAGGACATGTGAGTGTACACACCATTGTAGGATGCATTGGATTGCTGGAAATCTTTTTAGCCCTGTTCATGCACTGGCATTTGTGTAGATTTTCCAGAGGTGTAAGGGAGATGACAATGATTCTTTCCGTCACCATTACAACTTCCTTGAGAGCCTTCCGAGCCTAATTGTTACAGCTCCCATACCAGACTGCAATGTTGTTGGTCAGGACATTTTCAATGGTACCCCTATAAAAGGTCTGAAGTATGCAGCTTGGTAATTTTGCCTTCCTAAGTTTCCTTAGAAAGTGCAAGCATTGCTGAGCTTTTTTGACTGTGCTGGATACATGGACTGATTAGGATAAGTTCTCCGTGATATGAACACCCAAGAACTTTGTACTCTTGACCCTTTCCACTATCATCCCTTTCTTCACTAGAGGTTTGTGTGGTACTTGAGATCTTCTGAAATCAGCAATCAACTCCTTTGTCTTGCTGACATTCAGTGCTAGATTGTTGCTGTCACACCGGACCAGTAGTTGATCAATCTCATTCCTGTAGGCCTCCTCCTCTCCGTCTTTGACCAGGCCTATAACAGTGGTGTCATCCACGAATTTGATGATCCTATTCATCTCATGTCTGGCCATGCAGTCATGTGTCAGCAGAGTGAAAAGGAGAGGGCTTAAAACACACCCCTGTGGTACTCCTGTGTTCAGGATGATACTTTCGGAGCTGTTGTTTTCCACACAAACCTTGTGAGGTCTTTCGGTAAGGCAGCAAGAATCCAATAGTCCTTATATTAAAGGTATTATTAATATTAATATAATATTAGTATTATATTAATATTAATATTGATATTAATATTAATGGTCATAGTCCATGTGGGTGTGAATGACCTCAGACATTAACCCCTGAACTATATTAAAAGACACATGATTGAGCTCTCAGATTATATGTCACAAGCAGGTACGAGCTTAGCCTTGAATAGCATTCTACCATCACCAAGTATGATGCCACAATACAAACAAAAATTGATTGACTATAACAATTGGCTTAACTTTGGCTGTCAGTCCTTGGGATCCAATATTTGTCAACCTGGGAGGACATGACTGACAGACCACACTGTTTTAACAGAAATGGTCTGCACCTGTCTCCTCTAGGCATTTGGATACTGCAAAGGCTTTAGCCACCCCTATAGTACCTTTTTTAAGCAGTGTCAAAGTAACCAACCTCCCAATGTAACAACATTTTCTCTTGATAAGTACAACGTGCTAGTTCTCAATTCTAGGAGTCTAAACAAAAACTGCATTCTCTAGAAGCACTGCTCACCTTGGAAAATGGTGACAGTTGTGCAGTCACTGAGATGTGGTTCAAAGACATGGCAAGCACCCCAGCTGTGCTAGGTCACAACGTCTTCCACATATTAAGGCCACCATCTGAGGAAAAAGAACCAAAGGACGAGGTGTATCCATCTTCATAAACGATAAGTACACCTCAAGACTGGTCAAACACTATAACTCTTTCAAGCTACTCCATGTCCAGCTAACAGTAGGCAAAATCCCCTACCACATCATTGCCAGCTATAGGTCCCCCACCACGAACCAGAAAAGCATACCACATAGCTGGTCTTACTGGAGTCACCATGCAACCCAAAACCTTACTAATGGGTGAGTTTAACTATCCTATATTGACTGGGAGAACATATATGACCACTAACATGCAGTCTCAGAGTTGCTTGGACTTTGTCAATGCAAATTCTCTGGAACAGCTGGTCATCACACCCACTAGGTACTGACTAACATGAGGGATATCTGCAGCCCTCCTTGTAATGTCTCCTTTGAAATAAATATAAGGCCAGATACCCAATCAGGCTTAAAAATGCTAAAAAATTCCTTGAAGACAAATTATCTCTTACTAAGCTATATCATAAAAAATTTCAAAGCTCCCACGAAACCAGAACACAGAATCCTACACAAAGGTGTACACCAATGCCCTGTATAGCCACTTAAGCAGCTGTATAGAATTGGAAGTACCAGCATGGATTAAACCCAGGTCTTGCTGGAAAAAAAAACACCCTGGTGGATCCCTGGTATAAATAGGCAATACAACAAATTAAAAAAAACTAATGTCCACAAATAAATGGGGACAGGCTCAACAGAAGAAGAAATCCCTCACTAGTCTAAACAAATAAATCAATGATCTGTAAAAGTTCTCAAAGCCAAATTATTAAGCAAATGTAGCCTCTTTAGCCAAGGAAAACCACAAAACATTTTTTTAACTACAACTGAAATCTTAAAAGAGTTATCCAACTATGCACAGAGCTGGTTGTGGATGGTACCACCCATGCTCAACCAGAGGAAATAGTCAACCTGCTACCTGGCAGATTTGGATCAGACTTTACCCCACTGTCTGCACCAGTCATCTCCCAAAATATACCTGCCACCATTCCTCAGCCTATTATCCCAAGACAGCAGGTTAGCTTTATGCTCTCTATGACTAAAAACATTGCATCAATGAGCACTGGCGACATCCCTGGTTGCCTATTAAATAACTTAAAACATAACCCAGCAGACCAGCTTAGATCCCTATTTAACCATAGCCTTCTAACTGGCTATGTTTTGGCAGAATGGAGGACTGAGACAGTCACCCCTCTGCACAAAGGGAGAAATCAACCAACCCAAGGAATTATAGACTCATAAGCCTGCCTAGACTCATCTGCAAAGCCATGGAAATACTCATCATGGACTGTATCAACAAGGACATAGGTAATTCCGATACTCTGTACCAAACCCACTTCAGACTAGATAAGAATAGATCATGTCTGTTAAATCTGGTTGACTTTGAGAAGGTCACTAATGCCATGGATGAAGGAAAGACTTTGCATACTGCCTATCATGACCTGGCCAAGGCACTTGACACAATTCCCCACTCAGGTATTATAGAGAAACTATCTTATCTGGTCAGAAACCCAATAGTTCACCGAAAGGACACATACTGTCAAAGTGGATGTATTCACCTCTAGAAAGAGACCAGTCATCAGAGATGTACCACAAGATTATGTACTAGCCCCTCACCTGTTTGATATTTATCTCTCAGAAGTCAAGGGAAATGTAGACGGCCTTTGCCTGACCAAGTTCATGTATGACTACAAACTGGGGTCAATCACTGAATCCCAGAATGATACTGATATGCTGCAGAAAGTATTAACCCAGATAAATGGTTGGTGCCAGAGCCATAGATTGAAACTAAATGCAAAAAAAGATTATTCCCTTTGGGAAAGCAAATATCTCTGTTAATTACAATATAGACAGCACCCCTCCCCCATAAGTAGACCCAGTCATATGTGATCCAGGTACTCAGGTTTATAGTAATCTGAACCTCAACCACCATGTGTCCACAGTGTCGAGAAAGTCCTTCTATGTGGCACAACTAATATAAGTAAGGTCATGGCATCCAAACCAAAGAATGTTATAATTCCATTGTATTCTGCCCTCATCAGACCAATAATCGAGTACAATGCATCCTTTTACATGTACCTCACCAAACATCTGCAATTGCTGGAGTGACCCCAGGGGTTTCTAACCAGGAAGACACAGGGTATAACAACACAAGTCCTACTCAAAAAGATTGAAAGCCCTATCACTGTATTCTGTCTCCTACAGACTACTAAAGGGCAATCTGTGCCTGGCCTACAGGGTAGTCACCAAACCTGCTCTGATAGAAATGTTACACATTCAGAAATCAAACTGCATGAGGGTCAATCATTCCAAGGATATTAATCTAGGCTTTGGCATTATTAAATCATTAAAAAGAGATAGAAATATCTTTCAGAGACTACCCCATCTCTGGAACAAGCTTCCCTTTCATGTAAAGCAAAGTCCTTTCCTCCTCCTCTTCAAGAGCAACTTAGATCAATGGATGGGTAAAAGTAAATTTACTCCTGGGGTGGTGCCAGTGTCCCTCATGGACACAGGCAGTCAATATCAGATACTATAGCACAGGCTCATACCTCTGTGAACTTCATTCACCTAGCTATCAAAAATTGGTAAACTTGGGTTAAATATGGCTAGGCCTGTAAGGGCTCTTGGGCTATTAGCCTAGTAATCTCTTATGAACCTCTGAACACCCCTTCTTTCAATTTAAACATACAAATGCTATCTGGAAAAAATCAGACGTTATTTCAAAACAAGGTAATACATTACTGTTAACATAATCCATAGTTTGTCTTTTTTTTATAGAATTTGCTAGAGGTTTTGTTGACATTGACAATGATCTTAGACACTAGAAAAAAGTACAAAGTGCACTGATTAAAATGAAGTCAGTGAAAGTAACAGACATGTATGAAGTCACAGCAAATATTATTAACACGTGTGAATTTCAGGAGAAATACGCCCTGAGGGTACATATACATGAAAGCAGGTAGAGACAGAGAGGAATAACCCAGATGAGCAGAAAATATGCACTTGAGAGACAGTGTGCAACAATGGAGATATTTACAACTGCAGGCAACAGAGTAGCATCAAACTCCTGGCACATTGCATGAACCTGCAGGAAAGAGTGAATGATAAACTAAAGCAGAGTAGTAGAAAGTAAGATGGGAGATGAGCAGTTAGGATTTCAATTACGATGTAGTGCAAGTAACCCAATATTTGCAGTGAGACAAATATTGGAGAAGAAGCTGAAGAAAAAGAGAGTCAAACTGTGCATTTCTAGACATGAAAAGCATATGACAAGGCCTAAAGAATATTGATTTGAGTTCTCTAGAGATGGTATTATGTCCCAGAAACACAGCTAAAATTAGTGCAGACTATATACATGAAACTAATGACAAAGTACAAAAAGTACCTGTCTGAAAGAGGGGTTCCTGGTGGGAGAGGGTGTTTGTCAAACTTTATAGCCCACTCCTGCTCAAACTGCTGATGGATAATATCTACAAACAGGATGACGTAGACTGATTAACAATTTATCCAGACAGTGTGGCAGAACAAGCAGATTCTGAAGGGAAATGTCAGCAAATGACATGGGGCGAGAATGAAAAGCACACGGAATGAAAATGACTACAGACAAGATGGTGGCAATGGCGGGTAATGGGGAAACTATGCCATATAAGGTAAAACAATGGAACTGCTTAACAGCTTCAAGTATCCTGGAGTGTTGTTGAGGAGGGAAATCTGAATGAGCAAAGCCATAGCTGGCTCAAATGGAGTGCTGGGCAGTTATCAGAATGATACCATTTCAATCTAACATTGCGGAGCAAAAAAAAAAGTCTTCCAAAGTTGCAGAACAGAAAACAAAACCTGATCCTCTGAACTGCTGAACTGTAGCAATGACCTTAAATTAGTTTATTCTAGCTCATTGCTATAGGTACAGTCTAAAACCCATACACAGTGACTTAAGCAGACACAATTTTTCATCCTCAGGTGTTTAAATAAATCCCATTTGACAACTTAAATGCTTTACTAATTATGCCTCCTAAAGGTCTGTGCGTGAGGTAGCCACCCTTTTCTTCTCCCCACCCTGTTGGTAGCTCTGTGTATGAGGAGGTCAGACTTATGACTGCATTTCTGTGAACTGGTGGAAAGCTGATAGATTTGCTGTGAGCAGAGTTGGAATCTATTCCCAACTGATAAGTGCACTTTTTGCAACTTAATTTGCACTGTGCTGTATTTATACATTTGCTTATTATTTATAGTGGTGATGTACTGTTTCTGTCCCTTGTTGTTTCCACTGTGTTATTTTCTCAGAGTAGTTCAGAAGCTAGTTTCAAGTAGGGGGTTGTTGAGCCATCCCACATCCTAGCTGTTGGCCTTTGCCTGAGGTTTATTCTCACTGCTGTAATTCCAATACATACTGCATTTCTGTGAACTGGTGGAAAGCTGATAGATCTGCTATAAGCAGAGTTGGAATCTATTCCAAACTGATAAGTACACTTTTTGCAACTTAATTTGCACTGTGCTATATTTATACATTTGCTTATTATTTATAGTGGTGCTGTATTGTTTCTGTCCCTTGTTGTTTCCACTGTGTTATTTTATCAGGGTAGCTCAGAAGCTAGTTTCAAGTAGGGGGTTGTTGAGCCAGCCCACATCCTAGCTGTTAGCCATTGCCTGAGGTGTATTCTCATTGCTGTAATTCCAATACAGACTGCATTTCTGTGAACTGGTGGAAAGCTGATAGATTTGTTGTCAGCAGAGTTGCAATCTATTCCAAACTGTTAAGTACACTTTTTGCAACTTAATTTGCACTGTGCTGTATTTATACATTTGCTTATTATTTATAGTGGTGCTGTATTGTTTCTGTCCCTTGTTGTCTCCACTGTGTTTCTCACCCACCCTCCCTTTTCTTGTTTTGGTGGTAATCTTGGTGGCTTTGAAACTGCCTGCCCCTCTTGAAAATTTGTATTTGGACACTCCTTCTGGGCACATCTCATTTGCTCGATCAACTGAGTGCAGTGAGATCATATTCTGATTTCACACACTCCTACTGTGTACAAAGAGAGCATTTGGGAGGGACAACCCCTGTAGCCTCTTAATCCTGCTCTGTTCCCTCCCTCAAAAAAAAAAAAAAAAAAAAAAAAATATATATATATATATATATATATATATATATATATATATATATATATATACACTTTATTCAGCTGTTCTTACTATAACTGTCTTAGTTGCTGTTCTGCATCCTATCTGTTCAGTCACTCTTACTCTGCACTTATTAGTGCTTGTTAGTGGCCTTCTAATTTAATGCCTTCTGCGCTTGTTTTTTAGTCACTTGTTAATTTAATTGCATTAAATTAAACTGTATTTGCCGTAATATTGCTACACATGTGTGCTAGCCTGCACTGCATGTGAATTGCATATACTGCTGTTTTAGCTGCTTTTCTGTAAAAAAAAATGCTAAGCTTGTTTCCTGCCTTTTCTGTAACTAGTCTAGTCCACCAGGACAGTTTGTAAGCTCCTGAGCCCCCCAAGCCTTTCTGTGTTGGAGGGAAGCCTTCTAGATTATCAGTGGGAGTGGTAAGCACTAGGTAGTCTATCTACCAAAGGAGGAGAGGTTTTTGGACCAGAAATTATAGTTTTTTTGGCTGTTTGGGAAGCTTTTCCATCTCTTTCAACTGTCTGATTTAAAAGCCTGTGTTTGCACTTGTTTCCTGCCTTTCCTGTTACTAGTCTAGTCCAGGTAGAGATTTGCTGTATCCAGGACTCTTTGTAAGCTTCTGAGCCCCCCAAGCCTTTCTGTGTTGGAGGGAAGCCTTCTAGCTTATCAGTGAGAGTGGTAAGCACTAGGTAGCCTATCTACCACAAGAGGAGTGGCTCCTGGCCCAAACGTTGTACCTTATTGGCCATTTGAGCAGTTTTTTCCCATCTCTTTCAACTTTCTGTTTTAAAAGCCACCTTTACGCTTGTTTCCTGCCTTTCCTGTAAACTAGTCTAGTCCAGATACAGACTTGCTGTATCCAGGACTGTTGGTAAGCACCTGAGCTCCCCAAGCCTTTTTGTGTTGGAGGGGAAGCCTTCTAGCTTATCAATGGGAGTGGTAAGCATTAGGTAGCCTATCTTCCAAGGGAAGAGTGGGTTTTGGCCCATAAATTTTAGTTTATTGGCCGTTTAGGCCGTTTTCCATCTCTTTCAACTTGCTGGCTTAAAAGCTGCGTTTGTGATTGTTCCCTGCCTTTCCTGTAACTAGTCTAGTCCAGGTACAGATTTGCTGTTTCCAGGACTCTTTGTAAGCTTCTGAGCCCCCAAAGCCTTTCTCTGTTGGAGGGAAGCCTTCTAGCTTATCAGTGGGAGTGTTAAGCATTAGGTAGCCTATCTACCACAAGAGGAGTGATTCCTGGCCCAGAAATTGTAGCTATTGGCCGTTTGGGCAGTTTTTTCCCATCTCTTTCAACTTTCTGGTTTAAAAGCCACACTTGCTCTTGTTTCCCACCTTTCCTGTAACTAGACTAGTCCAGATTCATAGTTGCTGTATCCAGGACTGTTAGTAAGCATCTGAGCCCCACAAGCCTTTCTGTGTTGGAGGGAAGCCTTTTAGCTTAACAGTGGGAGTTGTAAGTACTAGGTAGCCAATCTACCACAAGATGAGTGGTTCTGGCCCAGAAACTGTAGTTTATTGGCCGTTTGGGCAGTTTTTCCATCTTTCTCAACTTTCTGGTTTTAAAGCCCATGTTTGCACTTGATCCCCACCTTTCCCATAACTAGTCTAGTTCAGGTACAGATTTGCTGTATCCAGGACTGTTTGTAAGCTTCTGAGCCCCCCAAGTCTTTGTGTTGGAATGGAGCCTTCTAGCTTATCAGTGGGAGTGGTAAGTGCTAGGTAGTATGTCTACCAGAAAAGGGGTGGTTCTTGGCCCAGAAATTGTAGTTTATTGATCATTTGGGAAGCTGTCCATCTCTTTCAACTTTCTGGTTTAAAAGACCACATTTGTGCTTGTTTCCCATCATTCCTGTAGTTAATCTACTGGAAAGCACTAGAAAGTCTTAAACTGATACAAGCCTTCTAGCTTAAAAGAGAGTCTTTGTAGTGATTAAGTATCAGTTTTCTGTATTTTCTTGCTGTACTTAACTGTTTTCTGCCTAAACGCTGATTTTAAAACATTTATTGTGATTTAAAAGCTTGTTTTTTTCACATATTATACTAATTTGACTGCCTGCACTTTTAAAAAGTTGTTTTTTGTTTAAATAATTTGTTTAACTGTTGTAGGCTACACACTAAAGTACAATAGCCTTTTCTGATCGCTTGTAGTCATTTAAAGCTGTTTTAAGTGTACTTTTTATTGTTTTTGCCTTATCTTTTAAAAAAAAAAAATCCTTGTTTCTCACCCTTCTAAACTAGTATAGTCCAGTTTTCAGGCTAGTGCTGAATTCAGGGCTGTATTACATGTTTCTGAGTTGCCCATACCTTACTTGGATAGAGGGATGTTT
The DNA here is from genome assembly GCF_019279795.1 of Protopterus annectens. Taxonomy (NCBI): domain Eukaryota; kingdom Metazoa; phylum Chordata; order Ceratodontiformes; family Protopteridae; genus Protopterus; species Protopterus annectens. The sequence continues at coordinate 463,937,448 of NC_056735.1, forward strand.
CTCTGTTCACCTGTGAGAGAGGGGAACTTTGAGCAGCCATCTGTCCCTGGAGGAGTGGTTCCAGCCTAGACGTTAGTAGTTTAAAAACCATGTTTGCACAGTTTTGCATGCCGGGCAGCACCGGTTAGCTACCGTTAAATAATTCATGGCTCCACTAAGTCTCCTCTTCAGTTTTTCCCTTGAAACTAGTCTAACTCTCAACCTAAGCACACAAAAAGCATCCTACAGTCCAGCACTTGCTCAGACCTTATACCAAGCTCTAATATACCCCGACACTTGATTGCCCAGCAGGGCAAGGCTCTTTATCCACCCCTCACCAACCAAGTGACTAAGCAGCTCACCCTACTATTCAGGCATGACCAAAGGGCAACTTCAGGTGTACTCCCTAGTCCAGCTGGTGAACCTGGGTATCCTGAAGCAATGTCACAACTGCCTCATGTACACAGACAACCCTCTCCTCCTACCACAAAACACTAGCAATTATACAGCCAAACTGGAGGCTAAAGTCTCTTCACCCAAGAATGGAACAGACAGTCATGAGGAGAAGGTTAACACTTGCACCACACCTCCAGCCTCACATAGACCTACTAAACCAGCACTGGCAAAAAATACACATAAATACACTAAATCGTACTCGGAAGCTCTAAATAAAAACCTGCAAAAGCATCAGAGAGCTCCAAAGCAGACTCCCAAAAAACCTGCACCTCCCATCACAAACCAGACAACACATAAAACAAAAAATCAATGTGCTGCAGAATCACAGCCCTTAATGCGAAATAACATATCTAACACACTAGTAATAGGTGACTCTATAGTCAGGCACACTGCTGTCCCACTCACTAGGCTGGACAAGGAGAAGATTACTGTTAGCTGCCTGTCGGGTGCCAGGATCCGCCACATAACACAAGCACTCAGGTCACTCTAGAACAAGTACAAATATGACTGTCATTGTTCATGTTGGTGTGAATGACCTGAGACGTACCTCCCTGGACTAAATGAAAAGTGACATGGAAGAGCTCTCTGATCATGCAGCCCAGGTGGATATGACCCTGACCCTGAGTAGCATCCTGCCCTCAACAAGAATGATACCTCAGTATAAAAAAAAAATGATCAATTTCAATAATTGGCTAAGCTTCTGGTGTCATTCAAAGGGGATCCATTGTCTGTCAGCCTGGGATGACATGCTCGACAAGCCACGTTGCTTCGCAAGAGATGGCTTGCACCTGTCAACCCTTGGCTTTTGAATACTGGCCAAGGCTCTTTATGCCCCCATAGTGCCTTTTTTAGGCAAGGCTCAAAAGTCAAACTGACCTCCATAAACAGCACAAATAAAAAAAATGAGGGTTATGCTACTCAACACCAGGAGTTTAAATCTCAAAATGCATGTGCTCGAAGGAGAACGTCAGCATCTGTGCAGTAACTGAAATCTGGTTCAAGGCTCCAGAGAGCACTCCAGCACTACCGGTCTACAACTCATACCACATATTTTAGCCACAGAACATGGACCGAAACACAAAAGGAAGAGGTGTATCCATATTCACCAAGGATACATACACCTCCGGGTTAGTGGCGCAGCATGATACCTCTGAGATCATCCATGTGCAACTAACATCAGGCAGATCTGCAATGCAAATTGTGGCCTGCTACAGATCACCCTCCATGAACCAGCACCACCACTCTGCCTTTCTGGAGACAATGGAAAACATGAAGGTCCTACCGAACACCCTGATAATGGGCGATTTCAATTATCCTACCATTAACTGGGAACCCTACTTGAGTATAAACTCCCAGGCTCAGCGCTTCCTGGAATCTATCAACTCAAATGCCCTGGATCAGCTGGTAAACTCCCCTACCAGAGGTGAAAACATATTGGACCTGGTCATCACCAACATGGGCGACAGATGTTCCGCATCGGAGGTCAACCTGTCACTGGTTAGATCAGACCATAAAGTAATCACTCTGGATGTCCACACCCCACCACCACCACCACCCCCAACCAAGGAAACCACAGTGAAAAACTTTTCTGAAGCAAACTTCACCTTACTTAAGACAGAGGTGGTAAGTTTCACAGAATCCATACTAAAGGATAACGCTACCCAAGATGCAGAATCCTTTACAAATGCACTCTATGAGTACCTAAAAGGATGCATGGATCATGCCATCCCTAGCAAAACCAAGACTCACTCCCCTAAGAGAAGGAAACCAGTCTGGTGGACCCCTGCCATAAACAGGTTATACAATAAAAGGAGGAAACTAGTTCAGAAAAAAAGCAAATCCCAAGAAGGAAAGACATCCCTGATCAGTATCAGTAAGAAACTAAAGTCCCTCATATAAAATCATCCAAGGCTAACTTCGAAAGAAAATTAGCCAAGGATTCGAAAGATAACCACAAAGCCTTCTTTAGCTATGTCAAGAATCTAAGTGGGAACTTGCAGATATGCTGTGAGTTAGTGCAAAATAGCACAAACTATACTGAACCTACTGATACTGCCAACATCCTGGCAGATAGATTCAGTGTAAACTTCACCCACCTCTCACCTCCAAAAGGGCCCACAACAATACTGGAAAAGTGTAGTGTCCCGGATCACAGATGCACTGGTGGAAACAGCCCTTTCAAAAGCCAAAATCACAGCGTCAATGGGGCCAGATGGTGTCCCAGGATGCGTCTTGTATGAACTACAGAATGAACTAACCCCCCACCTAAACACGCTGTTCAACCTCATTCTCTCCACAGGTTACATTCCCATAGAATGGTGCACAGCAACAGTTATTCTGCTCCACAAAGGAGGTGCCACAACTGACCCTGGTAACTATCACCCCATAAGCCTGACTAGACTGGTCTGCAAGGCTATGGAGCGCATCATCATGGAACTCATTAACAAAGACATTGGGGAACCGCCAAACACTTGACCCAACCCAGTTCGACTTTGTTAAGGGCAGATCATGCCTACTAAACCTGGTTGACTTCTTTGAGACAGTCACCAAGGCCATAGACGAGGGAAAGGTGGTTCACACAGCCTATCTTGACCTCGCCAAGGCATTCAACACCATTCCTCACTCAGGTATTATAGAAAAATTCACTAGCCTGAACATCAACCCCTACCTCAGAAGATGGATTGCCAACTGGCTTACAGACAGAACTCACACGGTAAGAATAGCAGGCTCCAGGTCCGACTCTAAACCAGTCACAAGTGGTGTCCCGCAAGGTTCACTCCTGGGACCCCTACTGTTTGGCATATACTTCTCAGAAGTACAGGCAAACACAGGAGGACTATGGCTAACCAAGTTCACTGATGACTGCAAACTGGGAGCCATAACTGACTCTCCGTCTGACACGAACATCCTCCAAAAAGGACTTACTGAGACGGATGCCTCGTGTCAAAATCATGGCCTCAAGCTAAATGCCAAAAAATGCATAGTCAACCCATTTGGGAAAAACAAAACACCCACAAATTACCACATAGGTGGCAGCCCCCTTAATACAGAAGAGGTAATAAGAGATCTGGGGACCCAGGTAGATAGTAATCTCTCCTTTGACAATCATATTGCCAAAGTAGTTAGGAAAGCCTTCTATGTGGCCCATTATTAATGGGTTTGTATCTAGAAATAAAGAGGTTATAGTGCCCCTCTACTCGTCACTCATCAGACCCACCATGGAGTACAATGCCCCATTTGGGATGTACCTCACAAGATACTTCCAACAGCTGGAAAGACCGCAAAAGTATCTCACCAAGAAGATTACTGGCCTCAAACATATGTCCTATGCAGACCAACTGAAAAAACTCCGGCTGTACTCAATGGCATATAACTTACTCAGAGGTGATCTCTGCCTGACTTACAAAGCCATGTCTAACTCAGAATTGATGGAGATACTCCACCTAAAGAAATCCAAGTCACTGCGAGCCATGCAATCTAGTGAGCTAAACCTCGCCACAACAATAAATAGAACAAGCTGGAGGGATAGATTCCTATCACAGAGACTCCCCATGCTTTGGAGCAAAATTCCTAACTACATTAGGCAGAGCCCCTCACTAACACTTTTCAAGAGAAACTTTGACGAGTGGATGGGTAACAGAAGATACACCCCTGGGATCACTTCATTGGCTCTGCTTGACAGAGGCTCAGTTAATTAATCAATGGGACGGTGAAAGCCGACACACTCTGGCTAGGCTTATAGATGCCCACGGGCAGATAGCCTAGTACCTACCTATGAATGTTGCAACCAACTTGGACAAAGTGTTGGGATAGCATGTGACATAAGAATTCTAAAGAAAAAATTAAGGTGTGCAAAACAGTGATGCACCCGGAAATTTTAAATGACACAAAAATGTGGTCAGTGAATACAAAGCAGCTGAGAAAAAAAAATACAGGAAGCTTGAGCTGATGGAGATAAAGTGCCTAAGATTAGAACTAGTGTGCACTCTGAAATAGATGAAGACAGTAGGACATTAGTACAGTAGCCACTTCAGTCAGAACTGCAAGCAATGTCAAGGATAACAGACTAAGATAGTTCTGTCATGTGCAGTAAAGCAGAAGATGAGATGATTTGGAAAACGGATTTAGAAGAATGGGAAAAAGGTAAGTGAAGACAAAGATATCAAAACCTAAAGATGGATGGACTACATGAGAGATCTGTAATGGCAGTCAGATATTTGGAACTACTGAAGATGCATGCGAAAATTGATAATTTTGATAAAGTTTATTAAGGTTTGCGCATCTCAAGTCATTGATTTCAGAATTACTTGGTTCATGGGCTTTAGTGTTTTTTATTAAAGTTACACCATGCATTTTATAGGGAAATGAAGTCTGACCTTCAAACATATGTAAAATACCAAAAATTTGTTTGTGCCTTTCCGGCTTTTCCCGATTAGGGGTCGTCACAGCAGAACTCCGGTCCGCTAATTATTGGCAGTTGATTTTTATGCACCGGCTTGCCAGTCCTGATGCACAACCTTCAACGAAGGTACGCCCATTCACGCATGTCTCCAAGCAGAAGATGGTCTAGCTGAGAATCGAACTGGACAGTGTCTTACTGTGAGCCAACAACGCTACTGCAGCACCACCACCGTGAGACAAAAATCTGGACTTCATATAAAAATCTAGGGAATATTTAGAAATAGTTGTGGGGATATCTTAGTGATAACCCTCTCCTATGGGTTGTATGTTGAGTATCTGTTCCAAAGGGTTTTCATATATTAAGTCTGAAAATCATAGGGCATACCCAGCCATTGAGGAAAATGTGTTATAGCCATACCTCTCAACAACATGCTATAAGCTGATAATCTGGTTTGTACAGAGTAGGTTGGAGAGCAGCTTATTTTCTGGGGCTCTGGGTAACTGCCTAGACATCATATAGTTATGGACATCTATCAATAGGCCACCATAGTTTCCCTCAGGTCTGATTGTATGATATGCACAGAACCAGGTTATAGGGGTAGTATTGGTATTACAGTTAAACCACGTCTCAGTTAGTCCACAGACATGGATGTGTTCACGGTGCAGGAGAACCTCAAGATCAGGCAGGTTTTTATTAAGACTACTGGCATTGAGTAGGGTAACATTTATGTAATTTGGATTTGAATTTGAATTTCGATTGTTTACTGCATTATTGTCAGTTAAGCTGGAATATCAGTTGTTGGACTTTACCGATAAAAGGGTACCATGGGTACAGTAAGTTCTTTAGAGAGTATTTGGATGTCTTAGCATGACAAGCAATGGCTATCCCCAGTGAAGGAACCTGAACTATCAACCATCTCATCCAATGTTGACACACAGCGGTCCCCAAGACTATATATTTTTCCCTTTATGGAGGAATCCTTCTTGGTGAAAGCAATATTCCACTTAGGGCCAGTGTCTTACCTGCATTTCACACATGAGCAGTGAGAGGCTGCTCTCTTTTTTAATTTTCCAAGTATTTTCAGTTTCTAATACCATGGCCTTCTGCATATCCCCTAAGGGTCAGTCCTTTGCATTATTTACATCTATTGCATGGTCATAGTCATATTTATCTAGTGAAGTGATCTGAAGAACCCTCATGGCATCATGCGTCCTGGCACCAGAAAGACAAATAACCATAGCCCTGTCCTTGCCCAGCCTTATCAGTGTGGAATCAATGTGTCTGACAATACAGTTTCTAACTACTACGACATTTCCATTTTGAGCTTGGGTAATTGGGAGCAGAAAATGATTTATTGTCAACACAATGATGATCCTTAAGTCCCATGTTTTTGTTTTTGCTGAGACCTGTTTGTTTTCATCCTATGATGTTTTGCAAGTGATTTGTTAACAGTCTCTGCACATGCTTGTGTGCTATGACTGACCTGTGGTTTACGTGGCCCTATGGGGTAATTATAGGTCAAGTTACTGTACTACAGTGATGATACCGGATCAATTAAATAGTTCCACCTCTTGCAGAATGAATTATGTGTATCAACATGGAGTTTTATTTTTATTTGTGAGCATGAGATAGGATGGCAACAGAAGAAATACAGGCAGATTTAATTTCTATACTGGTTAGGCTTCTGAGTCAAAAGGGTCTAGGATCACTTGGAGTACTATTGCTTACTTAATTTATTTCAAGGATTATCTAGTTTGTCGGCAAGGATTAGTAATTTCAGAGATTATCGACAGTTGTCAAGGGAGTCCAAAATTGCTGTAAAAATAATAATAGTTTTATTATTAACTGCTGGGACTATCTTATTGGCAGATTAGGAATGTGTGGACAGGTATGAGTAGATAGGACTATCTTGTTGGTAGATATTGTAGCTGTAGGCAGCTGTGATAAGGAAGGGTGGCTAAGAATGATGGAAGACTACACAGAGATTGAACAATGTATTGTGACTCATCAGGCAGCTATGAGTATTTGCACAGACTTATATGTTTGCCAATAACAAAAGATTATAGCCTTTCTTGGAGCAGGTGTAGCTAGAACATAAATGTAGGTCAAGTTACCTAGGTCTATAAAGTGCATGCTGCTTTAGCAATGTGTTTAGTGCAGCATCAGACTAAAATGCTCTATTTATAGCAGAGCAGACACAATGACAAAAGTTAATCAAGCTGCTGTATTAGTAATTATATTGGTGATAAAAGGGTAGTATTAATCTTTCAACTATAAATGACTAAATCCATATTTGTAGCACTTCTCTTACTGATATCATTGAATGCAAGTTGTTAATGTTTTGAACCTCCTAACACTATAATGAGAAATTACTAGCTTTGTTAAATTGACATGTTTCATTAACGTTTCTCACTAAAAACATGCTGATTACTTGCACATCCAAAACTGAGAAGGACAGAGAGGCAGCATGTTTTCCTTCCTAAAACTGTTTATGGAGAGGCTGAACGTCCCCAGAAGACCCACTATTTCTGAGAATGGAGCATTTTACGAGAAGGTACAAATTTTCATGGACATAACTTAACTATTGTGTTGTAAACATTGATTCTTATGCAAAACCTACTCAGGAATGTTTGAAGAATTATGTTTTGGCAAGAACATTATTATAAACTTACTAGGGAGGCCACAGTGGTGCAGTGGTTAGCATTGTCGCCTCACAGCAAGAGGTTCCCTGGTTTGATCCTTGGCTGGGGTGCTTCTGTGTGGAATCTGCATGTCCTCCCTGTAGTCACGTGGGTTTCCTCCAGGTGCTCCGGTTTCCTCCCACATCCCAAAGACATACTGTAGGTGGACTGGACACTCTAAATTGGCACTAGGTGTGAGTGCATGTGTGTGTGTGCTTTCTGTGGAAGGTTGGGTGCCGTGCTGGCAACTCAACACCGTAAAACTCCACTGCCAATCATGAGCGGACAGGTGGTCTGCTGTGGCAACCCCTAACTGGGAAAAGCTGAACAAATAAGAAGACACAAAGACAAAAGTTCCATGCATTATACCAAATATGAGCAACACATTTGTTTTCAACTATATAGCAATCATAAGCATAGAAATAGTCTGGTCATCTCTTCTACCATAGGAGGAAAAAAACAGCAAATTAACTCAAAGCAAGGACACTAAACTTAGCTACAAAACAATGCAGTCTGTATCAATATATTCAAAACTAAACAAAATAAACAAATGTCATTCAGACTTGGTGGCTTTGGGTCTGGTGCTAGTGACAAATCTGGTTTATACTGCCTCAGTCCAGGGTGTTTAGCTACGGATACCAGATAACATGCTACTTGTGCTTAAATGTGCAATTTATAGCAGAAAAAAATGATCAATAGAACACATACTTTATCATCTCAATAGCAAGATCAATCCCAGACCTAGACTGGGTCTTCTTCTGCCCCCAGAGGAAAAAAAAAACAGAAAAATTTAAATACAGAATGCAAACTGCATTCGGCTATGTGCTTGACATACTCATATACATATATCCAACGGTTTAATCCTATCCATGTTATCAGACTTATATTCCTTCAGCTTACTGACCCATTTACAGTGCACAGAATTACCACAGGGAAAACATCTTAACGGAAATCTGTTACTTTTACGAGCTACTGTAATAGACAGATTCAGTATTTTCTTTTACTATTTAAAATATTGCCTCAGTTGCTTTTCCTTTCTTATTTACCTCATGCTGTTTCTCTTCTATTCTCTTTTTTGTCTTGTCAAAGTCTATGCCAATTTGCATTTCTAAGCTCAGTGATTTTAAATATATTCACGGCATGCTCCTTAATTCCTTCCTTGCAGCATCACCTTTGTCTTTATATTTCAAAAGGATCCAGCCTGTCTTTTGCAGCTCTGTTTATAAGTTCAATTTCAAATTCTTCAGACTGAAATCTACTATGAAACATTATACAACTTTTTAAAAGTTCAACTGTTTAGAACAAATCTGTTAAGCTCTAGTGAAGGTAGACATTATTTTATGTTATCTTTTGTGAGTAACAGCTGTGTACGTGTTTGCAATAATGTGTTCTCATAAAAAGGTGTGTGGTATTAGTAGTTACCAACATTCCATTAAAGAGGAAGCACAGCCTAAAAATGCTGTTCAAAAAAATTAGAACATCATTCTAGTTGTTGGCCTACAATCTCAAAATTACTAGGTGGACTCACCTCCCACTGACCCATTAATTTCCCTATCTTTACTAAGGTGTAAGGATATGGTCATAGGAGAAAAGAATACATGACTATCAAACACCATTCTGTGGGGAATCATGAAATTCCCTTATGATGCTAGCCCCTCACCTTGTTCATTAGAAGTCCCAGTGCAATGCCATCTGTCATTAACTACTGTGCATGACAGTTCTGGATACCTCCTATGCCAGGTTAGACAGCAGGTTCATATTCCCATGCCCTGACATCTCACATGGGGTACACAGCTGTAGTTTAACCTCTGTGCTCACCTTGGCAGGTTCATATTCCCATGCCATGATGTCTCACATGAGGTACACAGCTGTGGTTTAACCTCAGTGCTCACCTTGACAGGTTCATATTCCTATGCCATGACATCTCACACGAGGTACACAGCTGTGTTTTAACCTCACATGTTGCTCTTGCAGTGGGACATGCACTATATCCTCATGCCACAACAGCATCCGCTGCTATAAGCTCTCCACCACAGGCTCTCATTGCCAGAGCCTGGGCCACTAACTGAAGCAGGCTAATGGAGGTCACAGTCTTGGATTTATCTCTCCATGATAAGAAGATGACTAATTATTACGCCACACAACTTGTTATTCAAATATCTCACAAGGGAACACAGGAAAATGACATTCTCCTTCTACACCTGCCAGGAGTCATTCAAGTTTAGTCTCCATTTGTTTTTTGCCAGATTCCACAGAAGTTTCAACATAACCCACAAGTGGCGCTGCATAAGTTGGTGCAAATCTATCATCAACTGCAATACACTGAATCTCTAAATAACATTATACACCAAAATAAATACATATGCTTTAAATAGTGTGACTGGTTAAATGAAGAAGAAACCATGGCAAAGCTTGTTGGTCTGGGTCAGACTTGTACAAATAAACATAATTTGATGTCTCCCCACCCCTCCCTTTACATGGTATGCTCATTCCCAGGCAGCCAACATGTAAAGTACACAACAGTTCACAGATTTGCCTAAAGCACAGGTAACATCCAGCTTTGTTCTGTATAAAAAGATTAATATATCTAATGTGAAAGTTGTGGCTAGTATGTCAAAACTACTGGAGGTGGAGATGGTAAATTGGGCAGTTGCTTCAGTCAAGGATGATCTGCCACTTTGTTCCATATCTTCCGCTTCAAAATGGTAGTAGGATAGATTCTCAGCCACTTTGCATTGACATTTCAGGATTTGTGCTCATTTCCTCGCAGCCTCAGAAGCCACTTATGAGTGAGAACATGTTATTTATTTATTTGGAGTTTCTCTACTTTATACAGATTCGCTGGAGTACAGAATATTGAAATGAGGTCATGCTAGTTATTCCAGAAGGAGCCACCAACCTAATATTATCAGTGGTTGATGGTGATTCTTGTAACTGACAAAAAATGAAGCGCCCCTTTTTGAAAAACATTTGTATGAGTCCAATGATCAATTTAGGGTGGTTTTAATTGATGCATACCCTAAAAAGTATAGAACTCAAAAAACACGAGTTTTATAATGGAGTTTCCCTAAAATTAAATATAGCAGATGACCGGGTGAGCATCTCAATTAGCCCATTGGGCAGTAGTTATAATAATCTATTTACTAGATGTTAACACTGGCAAAGATTACCTCTGTAGTGACCCCTGTGTCCAGCTGTTTAGTGTATCTTATAAAAGTAACATAGTATACCTACCTTCAAACTGTTACCTAATAAAAGAAATTAGCATTCTTGAATTCTAAGTAGTGCAAATAGTTATTTTATACTTACGTTTGGGAGATTCTAGTATTTATAAATCCAAAATATAAGAATGCACAATTAGCATTTTTTCATTTTTACAGTGGCATATCATACAATTTATGAATAAATCTGAAAACCCAAATCATGTCACACATGCACAACTGATTCTGTTATATATTTTTTTTTTCATTAAACTGAAACAAGATAAACAATTATCCCATAATTAACACTTCAAAAGCCTTTTGAACATTCCTTAGCTGAAATGAAACATTTCTGCTTTAGTACGTTATGCTTCAAAAGTCACAGCAGAAAATGAATGTGTGACACAGAAACGTGGAATGTCAATAACGGATGGTACGCTTGCATCACTATAAATATAGGGATGATGGGGTAAACTCTCTAAATGGAAAGTCAGGCAGCTTTTTTATAAACTCTAAAAAGATTGTGATAAATACCACAATACTATCTATGCCCACTTGGACTTTTATCTGGTACACTTGAGTCTACTTAGTAGGTATAACTACTTCTAAAGTCAATATCACAGAGGAAAAAAAGAGCAAAAGCTTGCAAAATTCTTTACATGTTTGTCAAATTAGTTTGTTACCATCTAACAAAAAAAGATCCTCTTGCCTATATACAGTTCAGAAAAGCAATGACTGCTTGAGTCTTCTCTTAGATAAGCAATATATTTGTGGAACATTTAGTGAAGGCAGTGAAAAACATGGCAGATACTTTTTGTGCATTACTGTCTTTATATGTGGAACAGTTTATACCCTAGTGTGTGTTTTGGATACAGCCTATTTATATCAAGTACAAAACTTCAAGTTCAGCAGAAATTTTATTCACTTTCTAGACAGTGAGGTTCAAGTAAAGCTTTGAATGACCTATAGGCTTCATGTTACATGATGAAGGAGGACATGATGGATGACCATATAACTATCCCTGAGAATAACGGATCATTCAGTGGTAACTGTGGGAGAGGGCTTGCTGAGCTCACAAAGAAAGAATCAATGAAGTGGGTGGGAATAACGGAGAACTAACAATAAAAGCTAATTCTTATCACAATGCAAAATCTCAGGTACTGATGGGCTAGAATAAAAAAAGAATGGATTGTAGCCAGGTGCCTCTGGGCTTGAACTCCACATGAGGGGGTAATCACGTTAATCTAATTGTCACTGCATTCAAATCTCTATATCGTTAGGCCAGCGAAGAAGTGAAGAGCATTTTCATTTCTTAGTGAACCAAGTGAAATCAATTTATTTTAGGTGTGATATTAATTCCATCTTCTGTTTGGAAATTCTTGCTTAAATAATATTAGAGTAATAAAATGTTGAATTAACATTGTCTACATTAACTATATGGGCATTTTAAAACATAATAGTACTTAACGTTCTGGTTCTAATAGCTGAAAGTATATTATCATGCCTAAACACTATTTGCTTGTTGCACTGATAGCATTACAATATGTGTGCCAGATGTGAATCATAATTTTTACAAGGCAGCAATTAAATTCACATATTTCAAATTATTTGTGGACCTTCTGTTAGAAATGTTTATTTATTATGGTTATGTCTCTGTCATTTTACACGCACAAGGAATTCTCCTTTTTGTTACTGTATCTCAGTTATCAAAGTTAGAAAACTTTTATATGTATTGTTTCACTATACAATAATGAAGAATGCAAAATAATTTCCTGTCAAGGGTTTTAATGAAACTATCTGAATTTTCAATGTAACTTTATCTGAATTTTCTTATGTAAAATGTGAACAATATTTTTATGTTCGGTTTGCTAAAAACAAAGCTTGTTAAGAGGTTACCTAGCATTTACTGTGATAGTTTATAGGAATCAGAGTTTTTCTTTCATATTGTTTAATGAATTGTAATAAAGTGAAACTTTTGACTGCCACTATATGTTCACAGCTGGTTACTAAGCTTGTGGTATGTGCCATTTGTAAAGTTTAATGGTGTGACCCAGGAAAGTATGAGATATCAGCTACCCTGATTAAAAAAAGACTATTTACCTTGTACCCCAGGGTCAGTTTATGATTACCTAGCCACATATTAAGACTCAGTTTAAAAGTAACCAGGGTATTACTATGTCTGACATGCATGACAATTCTCTTCTAAAAGCAGAGAACACATTAAAGTTAAGTGCTACCTTTTCTGACACTAGATGTTTTAAAAAGGACAATGGAGATTAACGTTTTTGTTGTGGATATTTGTATTACTGGAAACCTCTGTGGCAGTGAAGGAGATAATAATGGCAGGCTGAGATCACCACAAAAGAGCATTGATAAAAGAGATTTTAAAGAGAGGGCTTTTAATCTCCCTGGATAGCTTACCATGCTCAGTCCTTTAATTTTCTTGGTCAACAATCTCTGTGGTATAGCCATGCTGAACTAGATATTAAGAGCAAGATGAATGGAACATATTATTCAACAGTAGTTGTAAACAGGGACATGTACACTGGAACTATAGCTTTTCTGGACATAGCAGTGATGCCCCAGAGATATCCCAACCACATTTAAGATGTAGTTGTTAAAAAAAAAGTTAGCTCGTTGTCAGCATATTTACCCAGATCTCTAATAAACATTTCTGTTGTGATGGGAGATTTCTCATTACAATATGAACTAAGCCTGACTAGTTTCATGCAAATAACAATGCATATTGATTTCAAGGGAAAGCAGTCATAGTCATTACACCAGCTAGTTTTCTGATCAAGCCTTTGTTGGAGTATTTCATTGCCATTAGTGTATGTCAAAACAGCCTCCAGTTTTCAACCATTAGCAAATTCTGTCAATAATAGTCCATTGGCCTCTGTGTTTTACATCTGAGAAGTAGATCCTAAGGGGATGAGGACTAGAATAGAGCCCTGTGGGACAGCACTTGGGGCTTTTCTTTTTTTTTTTTTTTTGGAAGACTTTTCTCTACTCACCTCCAACTTTTGCAATACTCTTAAAATTAGGTGACGAAAACAAATAAGAAAATTCTAAAAAAGCATATTAGGATTTACAAGATCTAAAGATTACCTAAAAGAAATACCTACATAGTTGTCAAGAATATAACAATGTCATTATCAGCTATATATAAGTTGAATCAATACAGGGGGCCCATTACAAACAGCTTTCTACAAAATACAAGCTTTTCAAAACATTTCTCTTAGTAAATTTGTCAGTTTAATTTTGTATTCTACTTTACTGCCATCATATCAGAGAAGTACAAATATGTTTTAAGACTCGTTTTGAATTAATACATAAGAGCCAAATTACATGCTTAGCTGCATGTTTAAAGGTTGTATTATGGCTTTCTAGTCTTTATGTACTATGTGCAATCACTGAACCATTAAGCAATGCAACAAATAAAATAAGGGTGAATTTTGGTGAGTTTTTGAACAACACCTAAATGAAGAATGGTGATAAACCATTGAACAGTTCTGCATATTCTGTATGCACAATATATACTTCATCCAGGGCTTCAATAAACCTTTTGAAGAAATTGACCAGGAAGAGTAAGCATGACTGAATTTTTGAGAAACCAAACTGATTAGGATGCAGTTTGAAATGAACCAGTGTATGAGCTTTGTAATGGTGCATTCCATAACCTTGCAGATAATGCTTATGAGGGTTTATATTAGTACATCAAAGTATTACTACTTCGAATGCACTAATATTGAACCCTTTGCATTGAATGCTGAATATAGCGAAGCTGCAGAATATCGAATACTTTCCTAGGGAAAGTATTCGATGGGCTGTTTCTGCAGCTTCGCTATTTCCTCGACTGTGGAGCGAAGGTTGCAGACCGGGTTAAGGTAAGCGGGTGAACAAAGGTGAGCGTGTGATAGGGACCTTAGGGTTAGGGAGTGGGTAAGGCGAGTGTGCGATAGGGACTTTAGGGTTAGGGAGTGGGTAAGGTGAGTGTGCGATAGGGACTTTAGGGTTAGGGAGTGGGTAAGGTGAGTGTGCAGTAGTTACGGACCTTAGGGTTAGGGTTGAGTTAAGGTAAGTGGATAGGTAGTAGTGTATGTATGGTTTAGTGTAGGGTTTTGTGAAGTGTATGTGTGTGGATTATGTATTTTGGTGTGCTTGTGTTGTGTGTATGTTTGTTGGAACAGCAATTTTTTTTTTCCTGGGAAAAAAATTGCTGTTCTGAGTGTTCGATGTTGTGGTATTTTGAGTGAAATGGTTTGATATTAGAACATTCGATGTAGTAATACTTCGATGTTCTAATATAAACCCTGCTTTATGAGGCTTATGGGACTGTTCTTGCCAAGATCAGTGGTGGAGCCATCCTAATTCTGTGCCATCATTAAGGAATTTTCTAAGCACTGAGTATGTAATCTGTGTTGGTGCTTACGCTAATGAGAGTTAGTAGTGCCTGAGCTAAAATATGTGTTGTACTGACTGGAGGTCAGCTGGGAATGTACTGTGGACCCAGAGAGCTTGTGCTTTGGCTTTAAACAGGATTGCCAAGAGTTGATCTTGAGTGTTATAGGAGGAGAGAGGTTTCTCAGGAGGTGGGGTGGGGAACAGAGGCTTGAGAAGGCAATGTAAAGTTAGAGGTGAATTTGTCAGCAGGGATCTTAGTGATGGTTTCAATGATACCATCTGTTACCAGATACAAAATGTATCTAATTGTTATATATCTACATTTTTTCTTATATGTCTAAACAAGGCCTTGTGATTGTCTTTGGTGGGACTTCAATTTTAGAGTCATAACTGTTCTTATTACACTTCTTAATTTTGTATTTAATTGGTTTGCTATCTTAATCTGAGTATGAAAAGACCTTTAATAAAGAGATTGCAGTGTATTTTTCTGTAAAATATCCATCCATCCATTCACAATCTCTTTGCTCATTTTTGCAGATGGTGTCAGGGTGTTACTTCAATAGTCACAATTATCTAGAGCCAAGGATCACCCTGCTGGGTGGCTAGCCCTGCCTCTGTGAATTATGCTGAAATGAACCTTCAATATAAGTTTTTTTTTTTTTAAACCTGTCATTGCTTTGTGTTAGATAGAGTTAGATGCCCTGATTTGGTTAAATTGATGGCATGATTATGTGAATTTGCATCTAATTAGTTACTACTAAAAGGTCATATTAAATATAGCTGATAATGATATTATTATATTCTTAACAATGTAGGCATTTGTTACAGTTAACATTCAGCTTTTGAAAATGCTGATATGCTCTTTATAAATTTTAGTCATCTAATTTTAAGAGTATTAGCAACAGCATTAGTCTGGCCAATATTTACATCTGTTGTCAATGTACTGATCTTTAAATAACCTAAAATTGATTGCCTGATTTTTTTTTTACTGAAGATCTGTATTCAGGTAAAGCTAAATGTTTGTTCATTTTTCTGAACACCCACATTCTATATTCCAAATTTTATTTGTAGTAATGTCATTTCAAGTTATTCATATTTCTAAATGATAGAAAAGCTATCCATCTGTGGTGGAGTTAATATTAAGGAAAAAAGAAAACATAAATTGTAAGAAAATACAATGTGATACCACAAAACAAAAGCAAAAAATGCAACTTGCCAAGTAAGACTCTAACCACATAAAGAAATGCAAACACCACTAACTAGTACTTTGTCTGAAATGATTAATTTCATTAAACAACTGATCACTGCCAATCATTCCAACAACCTTTCTCTATTGTCTTACATTACTGTGACAGAAATGTAAACAAAAATCATAAACTGCATGGAATGGTAATTCTGACACCAGGAAAACAACAAGGTCAAAAGATTCAAATTCAGTGGTATAATGAATGGAATTTTAAATAATTTAACACTTAAATAATGTTATATATGGATTAAGAGGCAACAAAAAAGGAACATGTAAATTGTTTTTACTCATTCCAATTCTGACATTCCGCACATGCAAATCATATCTTAAATTACACATTTCACAAAACTAAGAATATGTGCAGTGCGCACATTTTTCTTCTTATATTTGAAAATAATTTTCTTGTTTTCTTTAAAAGATTTAGTTTTTAAAGCATTAAAATGCAGAACAATAACCAGATTGTTAGCTGGACTTTGTTAGTATAGGATGCAAACAAGCAGGTTTGCAAGAGAGGAACTCACAATTTGTGCAAAGTTCAGCCGTTGGAACTGAGCAAATTTAGTCTCAATTTCTTGCCAGCGTTTGGTGAGCTGGATCAGGAGTGGCTCCACTGCCCTTGCAGCCCCAACCTTAGACAGGCCCTCAGCTTGCCTGTTCACCGCTTTCAGGTCTTCTCTCTTCTTCTCCAACTCTCCAACAATCTCCTAGTGAGTAAAATCAATACAGGGCCCAGGATAATTAGCTAACTACAAAAACCAAGCTTTTCAAAACATTGGTCTCAGTAAATTTGTCAATTTAATTTTGTATTCTACTTTACTGCCATTATATCATAAAAATACAAATGTGTTTTATGACTTGTTTTGAATTAATACATAACAGCCAAATTACACGCTTAGCTGAATGTTTCCGTTTTGGATTATGGCCTTCTTTTCTGTATGTATAATGTGCAATACCATGTTATCAGTCTGACATGGTTGCTGAGTTTAATATCCTATTAGGATTAAAGCAGGAATTTCTAGATATCACTTCTAATCATACTAAAAGATTGTTTACACAGAAAAACTCATATGATAATTTACTTTGGCACAGTTGATGCCAAGGAATCTAAATGAAAACTAAAAACATAATGAAGCAAAAGAAAATACAACATGTGTACAAATGGAGTCTTTGGAGACTGTGTCCATATATATATATATGCAGAAGTCTGACAATGATATATGAAACAAATGTTCTGAAGAAACGAACGTGCTAACATGACAAAGTGGTTGTCCATTACTGTAAAGTCATTTGCTTATCTGGAACAAAGACAAACAGTCATTAAAATACATAAAATATGACAAAGACTTTTCATTAAAAGAATATAAACTATAGCAATTTAAATTTAATATTAATTTACTACTGAACACTAATGTTACTTTGTAAAGATTTTTTTTATAATCATATATAAATGTGTGTCTCAACAAATGCATTAACCAGTGCAATGCTAATGTCTGCTACAAAGCTTTACATAAAATCTGACCAGCTTGGAGACTGACTTGATTGCCATATTATAAATATATATTTAGTGAATAAAACGTTTTTAAACTCTTACAAATTATCAGGTGCATTGTGGTGCAAAAGTGTTACCTTAATTTGCTGGTCATCTTTGGGTTCAGGTATACTAGATATTTTTCTTTCAATGTCATCCAGCCACTGTAGCAGGTCATTTGATTGTTTCTTATACTGGTACCACTGAGTAGAAACCTCTAAGGCCTTTCTTCTCCTTTGAGAGCGCAAATCCTAGTTTAAATAGAAAAAAAAACACATTAACCAATTAATCTGCTTATAAGTGACAAACAACATTAACAAAAAGCATTAATTAGGGCTAGGAAACATTTTCACTGACTACAATCTGTTCTTCCAAATATAGGTTATCTTTACAGTAATCAGTTGATGCAGGAGGAAACAGCATATGTGTACCACGTTATTTAAAGAAAACTTTAAGAATACATTTTTTATATCATCAAATGCCCAGTTTAGCAATTAGTTGTGCCATAATGATCTGTCCTAACCATGGACCATTACAGTCTAGGGTACATTCCAGATATGTCCTTTCACTGGGAAGACCTAACTTGGAGGACTCATGCCTCTAGTGGCTATGGTCACCTTATCAGCAGTAAATGGAGAGGGCAGCTATGAATGAGACTGTTATACTGTAGCTGATCTATAAAGCTATGTGGGATGTGTGGAGGTAAGCACTACCCCTAATATATGCAGTCAGCAACCAATGGGAGTCGCAAGTGGTGGGAACCCTCCACTTAGGGAAGTAAACCTCTACTTCCCATCTTCTATGCTATTCATGGTTCATTTCAGATTCCTGAAATATTCAATGGAGAAGGAGGAGGAGATGCAACACCCTGCAGACCTTCCCCACTCCATCCCACTAGGGACAAGCAGTCAGGTATAACATCATCATTTGGCTATGCCTGGCTAGATTCTCTAGAGCTTAGGTCACTAGGTCAACTGGGGTCATCCTATTCATTGTCGGAGCTTTAGCTGTCTATACAGATAGAAAACACTTAGGTACAAAACAGTACTAAGAAATTTATTAATTTAAGAAAAAAATAATCATTACATCCATGAAAGGTTTACAACTATCACAACTAAATATTATAGGCTCTATCCATAAAGGTGACAAAGATAAAAAGTCAAATCAAAGCAAACAGTTGTAGAACAAAGACTGACAACATCTCCACCTGTCCATTTAGATCATTAAGACCATACACATAGATACATGCATGTCATAATGTCTAGGTATGTTTGAAGTAGTAACTAAGTGCTAAGATTAAGAGAATAACATAAAAATATACATATATGTGATCAGACTAACAGATAGAGCAAAAATGTGACTACAGGTAATCACATTACCTGAAAATCAATCGTTTTCATAGAGAAGAATGAAAGAAAGAAAAAGAAAGAGAAAGAAAGGAAGGATTGAAAGGCAAGTGGGTGAGATGATATGCATTATCTGTATACTTATAGGAGGTAATAAGTAGCTGGGGAAAATAATCTGAAGCTACTCATATGATGCTGCAAAAAACACAATAAGTCGATTTTAGTACAACCAAAGGATCCTGAACTGAAAGCAAAATATACCACACTTCTCAAAGTTGAAAAGTATGAAGTTGCTAGCAGATTACAGCATAAACTAAACTCTCCAAGCTGACTATACATTGAGTCTACAAAACATAACAGGACATAACAAAAGATGCATGCAATTCTATTTATGTATCAGATATATCAGACATGTATAAATGCTAAGGATCAAAAACGAAGATCAAAGCATCATTAACTACACACTGCTCTGCAGTGGACAGGGATAGAGTTCTTATTGTTACCCAGACAACCATCTAATTTACCAGTGACCTGGTGGTGGATGATCTTTCCTGGTCTGCATAAAGAAAGCAGACAGGACCTCTATATTGTTCACACCTACTGAAACAGCATGCAACATAAAGCATAGACATGTGGGTGTGTCTCTCTATGAAGATGCATCCAAACTGTATTCCTCATCAAGCATATGCCATAACGAGCATGCTTGCGATGAAAGGTACAGTGGGCCCTCATGTCTCTGTGCATTCAAATCACCATCATGGAAGAATTAGAATCAGAAAAAGAAAATCCTTCATGGCTGTCTGGATAATGGTCTTGTTATGACTGGCTCTTGTCCTACTGATGTGGAAACAATTCGATGTTAATGCAGGGTGTTAGATGGTTGACAACCATAAAGTTAAGAATGATTCTTAAAATGCATCTTCAGTGATGAATGGGAGCTAAAATCAAAACTATCAGGAATTAAGGCCTAAAGTCATTATTCAGAAAAAATGGGCATATATCAAGTGGTAGTTAGGGGTATTGACTGCTGGTTGGTAGCCTCCAATCAATGAAAAAAAAGAAAGAAAACAAACTGATTTATTTATTTTTTATTTTACTTTCTTTTCTTTTACTAGCATTGTTTAACTTTCCCCATGTCCTTTTTACATTGCCTATGCAGATTAATAAGAACTTCTGAGTTCCAGTTAAGCATACCTCTAGATTGCTCAGACTTTTGCAGAAAGTCCAAATTCCTGATACATATTTTTGGTCTGCTCCTCTTGAAGTATATGGATTGAGGATTGAAGTCACTAAATATTGACAGACATTGGCGTATCAAACTTTATATCCTTTTATTTTAACAACATTCTTAGTTTATAAAACCGATATTTTAAATTTGTCCCTATTTTTGTGCATTTATCCCACCATTATTTTTGGCTTTGTCCAGATTTCTTGAACTAGCAGGTTGAGAGGTATGCAGTTAAGAAAAAGAAAAAAAATGGCTTACTCCTCTCACCTTGTAAGTTTTAAAACTGCCCAGTAATATGTCTGTTTTAAACAAAGAATATTCTGTTCATACTCACACACAAACATACACACACACACACACACACACACACACATAACTAACTATATATATATATATATATATATATATATATATACATATATATATATATATATATATATATATATATATATATATATATATATATATATATATATATATATACATACTCATACAAATATATATATATATATATATATATATATATATATATACACACACACACATGTGTGTGTGTCAGAGAAGAAAAACGAGTTCCAGCTTTCAAAAACTCTATAGACCCAGCTAACAACAAACAGTACAAAAAGAATTGTCAAATTGTGTGGTGCTTATCCAGGCTATATGATGTGATAAGAAGATGGTATGATTTATGGCAAATTGCACAACACTAGCAGTATGTCTCTCATTCCCTCCAGTACAAGTCTTTTGACTGTGTACCTTTAACTCCTAGTGGGTGTGGCCGAGCCTTTACAAATGTTATCACCATACAATTCTAATAAATACTCATTGACAGAGGTCAAATATCAGTACAATTGTGTTTGCCATCATGTATGCTTCAAGATAAAATATTCTGATACCTTGTATATAGCATGGTTTTGGAATTATTAATGCAAGTATGAACAAGTAATATTTGACGCCTAGAGGAGCAGTAGGAGGTAACTGCAGAAACGCCTGGAGACGTCACTCAGATGTAATGAGTTAACACTAGTTTGCTCTGTGATTTAGGAACATACATTTGCATATAGTCCATTGGTTCATAGGTGCGCACTAGTCTAATGGCCCTGGAGCCTTTACAAGCCTAGCCCATAGGATTACCCTGGCATCATGCCACCTGACCTTAGTTCTCAGTGCCTCTGTCGAGTAGAGCCACTGCAGTGATCTCAGGGGTGAATTTTCTATTTCCCATCCACTCATCAAGATTTCTCTTGAAGAAGGCCAGTGCGGTGCTCTGTTTGACATGTATGGGAAGTCTATTCCATAGCATGGGCAGTCTCTGGGTTATACCCTGTCACTCTAGCATGTTCTGTTGATTGTGGTAATGAGGTTGAGGTCTCTCGAGCATTTATTGTGGAGGGATTGGGATTTCTTTAGATGTAGCATTTCTAACAGTGCTGGGTCAGACATGGCTTTGTAAGTCAAGCAGAGATCGCCTGTAAGTAGGCGATATGAGAGAGAATAGTTGCAGTTTTTTGAGTCTGTCCATATAGGACAAGTATTTAAGGCCTAGGATCCACTTTGTGAGGTACTTTTGAGGCCTCTCCAGTTGTTGCAGGTGTCTAGTGAGGTACATGCTGAATGGGGCATTGTACTCGATGATTAGCCTAATGAGGGAAAAGTAGAGGGAGACAATGACCTCTTTCTTCCTGGATGCAAAACCCTTGAGATGTGCCACATAGAAGGACCTTCTGAACACAGTGACAATGTGGTGGTCAAAAGAGAGGCTGCTGTCAACCCGTGTTCCCAGATCTCTAATAACACCTTCTGTGTTCAGTGGACTACCATCAATGTGGTAATTCATGGGAACTGGGTTTTTCCCAAAGGGGATGATGACACATTTTTGGCATTGAGCTTAAGGCCATGGTTCTGACACCAGTCGTTGGTCTCAGTGAGGCCTTTCTGCAGGATGTCAGCATAATTTGGGGAGTTAATAATGGCTCCCTACTTGCAATTGTCTACGAACTTTGTCAGCCAGAGTCCCTTTATGCTGATCTATACATCTGAGAAGTAGATACCAAACAGGAGAGGACCCGGGACCGATCTCTGTGGGTCTCCACTTGTGACTGGTTGTCAGTCTGATTTGGAGTCAGCTACTTTCACACTGTGGGTTCTACCTGTGAGCCAGATTGCAACCCACCTAGTGATACAGGGGTTGATGCCTAGCTTAGTGAGTTTTTCTATGATTCCTGAGTGGGGAATGGTATCAAAGGCCTTGGCCAGATCAAAGTAGGCTGTATGAACCACCTTGCCTTCATCCACAACTCTGGCGACTAACTCAAAGAAGTTGACCAAGTTGAGCAGGAATGATCTACCCTTCACAAAACCAAACTGTGTGGGATCCAGAGTTTGGAGAGATTCCCTATATCCTTGTTTATTAGGTCCTTAATGATGCATTTCATAGCTTTGCATATCAGACTTGTCAGGCTAATGGAGCGATAGCTCCCAGGGTCTGTCGTTGCTCCTCCTTTGTGGAGAGGGGTGACTGTAGCAGTGCACAATTTGGTAGGGATAAAGCCTGAGATGAGGCTGTGACTGAACAGGGCACACAGGTGATATGCCAGGTCACTCTGTAGTTCATGTAGAACACAGTCAGGGATATTGTCAGTTCCCATAGAAGCTGTATTCTTGGCCTTGGACAGTGCTATTTTAACCTGTGCAGCAGTAATACTGGGTGCCTGGCAATCTACTGCTATTGTGCTTGGTCCTTTGGGGGGGGGGGTTTAAAGTTGGCACTGAATCTGTCGGCCAGTATATTGGCAAAATAGGAGGTACCATTGTGCAGTAGCTCAAAGCAAATCTGGGTATTGCCATTATAGGAGGTACCATTGTGCAGTAGCTCAAAGCAAATCTGGGTATTGCCATGGAGATTCTTTACATAACTATAGAAGGCCTTGTGGTTTTTTTTACTATCTGCTGCAATTCTGTTTTCATAGCTAGCTTTAGAGGATTTGATGAGGGATCTCAAGTTTCTTTTGAGGCATATAAGGGAGTTTTTCCAGTCTTGGGACTTCACCTTATTCCACATCAGTTTCCTCCTTTTGTTGTAGACTTTGTTTATGGCAGAGGACTACCAGATTGGCTTCCTTTTTTTGGAGGAGAGCACCTTGGTTCTATTGGGTATGGTGAGATCCATGCATTTGTTATGCGTTCTTACAGGTGCATTTGTGTATGATTTGGTATCCATGCAACTATTCTCCATTTACATGGGTGCCATGAAGTTAGCCACCTCTGTTTTTAGGAGCCCAAAGTTAGCTTTGGAGAAGTTTTTCATGGTGGTTACCTTTGGGGGGAGGGGTATGTGGATTTCCAAGGTGAATAGTTTGTGGTCCAATCTAACCAGGGAGGAGTTGACTACTGGTATAGAGCAATGGTCGCCCATGTTAGCAATGACCAGGTCAAGGCTGTTGCTAGCTACCTCTAGTGGGGGTAAGAACGAGTTTGTCTAGGGCATTGGAATTAATGAATTCCAGGAAATGTCGGGCAAGTGTATTGGTACACGAGTAGTTTTCCCAGTTAATGGAGGGGTAGTTGAAGTTGTCCAGTATGAGTGTGTTATGTTGGAGCCTAATATTCTCCAGGGTGCTTAGGAATGTGGAGTGAGAGTCTTGGGACATGGTTGGGGACCTATAACAGGCTACAACCTGAATCGCTGTCTTACCCCAATGTTAGCTGCACCTGAAGTATTTCTGATGCATTATGTTGGGTTACCAGTCTGGAGGTATGCACATCCTTTATGAATATGGAAACACCATTGCCTTTGGAGCTTTGGTCAAATTCTGGGGCCGAAAGCTGTGGAATGAGTTATAGTCTGGCAGTACAGGGATGCTTTCTGCTGCCTTGACCCAGGTCTCTGTTACAGTACAAATGTTAATGTTCTCTATTTTAAGGAGTGCTTTGAGCGAGTGCATTTTGAGATTTGGATTTCTAGCATTGAGCAGCATGACCCCCAGACTGCATTTGTTTCTAACTGTTACAGTGGTAATTTGGTTATTGGAACACCACCTACAAATGGCACTATAGGGGTGGCAACAACCTTGACCAGTATCAGTAAGCCTATGGGTGACAGGCCATATCTGGCAAAGCATCGAGGTCTGTCAATCATGTCATCCCAGGCAGACAGATACTGGATCCCCTTAGAATGACACATGAAACTTAGCCAATTGTTGAAATCAAACATTTTCTGCTTGTACTATGGTATCATTCTGGGTGATGGTAGGATGCTCCTCAGGGCTACGGTCATAACCATCTGGGCTACATAATCCGAGAGCTCCTCCATGTCTCTTTTCATGTAGTCCAGGGAGGTATGTTTCAGGTCAGTCACAGGTAAGTGACTAACACTTAAGCACAGAGAAACCTTCTAGATTAAGAGTTCAACACCGAATATCAATGAAGTGAAAACAATAACCCCACTAACTGCAGGTCCAGATTTTTACCTCACATTTTTTATTTCTTCTTTATAAAATCTGTAGTTTTGTAACAAACTGATGATTACTGAAGTCACTAAAAAGACATTTCAATTTCAGACTTTATTTTCTTCAGAAAATGGATGTTAATGCAAACTATATTATTCTAGCAACTTTCTATGTTTATAAAATTTGTCCATGATGTTGGGCCTTTATCCCGTCATTCTTCTTTTTTTTTTTCCATCCAGATGTCTTGTATTAAGAGGTTAAAAGGTATGTTTAGTAGAAGAAATGGGAAAAATACCTTTGTGTGAGGAAACGTACCATTACAGCAGGTGCTAAAATAGATTGCAGTAACTGAAGCTTTTTGGGATAGCTCTTGCCAAGGATCAGCTATCCAGCCAGCTTCCAAAGCTTTAGGATACCTTCCACACACCAGTACATACATTAGAGCCTGAAGTTGACACAGTATAAAAACAGATGCATGCATGCCAATAAAGAAAAAAAATCAGAGCTTTCTTGCCTCAGAAACAAGGGAGGTTAAAGCTCTGCCAACAAAATATGTGTTAGGAGAAGAGGTGATGATAAGGACCCCCCCCCCCCCCCCAGGCAAGCATTAAGTACTTATTCCGGACACTTGCTTTTCCCAGTTTTCCTTGTTCTCCTTTCCATCTTTGCTCTGCCAGGCCAGTTCTGCCCATGCTTTCATTATTTCTGTAATATACCTAAAGAGCCTTTTTTAAATCGTGCATGGTGTAATTCTTGCATGGGCTGCTGTTATTTTGTCACATGTTTTCATGCCCAAAAGAAAACTTTTTCACAAAAATATTGCCTTATTTGAAGTACTATTCACTGTCTGGTAATCAGATCTTACCCTCAGAAGCTGACAAGGTTCTCCAGTGTGGATGACCTTGTAGAGTGTGAATTGCATTAGAGACATTATAAACAATAGAGAAATTAAAGACATTAGAGTGTTTTAATTTCTGGTGGTCCTGCTCAACTTTACATGCAGCTGTAATAAATAACTCCTTTTGACTTGTATTACTCTTTCCCTGAAACATAGACTAGCCATCAGTTTAGATTTTTATTTAGCAATCGATACAGGCTTGTATGGGAAGATTCCTTGAAATGGTAAAGCTTTGGGAAAAATATAATTTTATGTAATTTATCATGGCTGTCAGGGACCAGACATCTACAAATTTCTTCCTCATATGGTCTCTTGCCATGCAGAAAAGGGGATCTTATCATCAATGGCAAGAAGGAGGAAAAATTAAGACACCATAGAACATTGTAAAGTAACTTGTATAATACAAATGAGGATGCTAGAACTGTGCCTGCCAATAATTTTGTCCATGGGTAAGAGTGATTTTACTGATTTTTATAAATTCTACTGTAATTTGCAGATGTGCATAATGGACAACATGAAGTCTAATCAGAATGGTGCATGCTGATTTGCTAGTATGACTTTGTCCTTGGAGTAGTGTTTTTAAGGCTCTGGGCTTTGAAAGCATGTGTAAGATATAACAGGGTAGGGTGGATACCTAGGGCAAGGACTGTAGCATGTATTTTCGTTTCCATGCTACTGCATTAATAAGGGATATGGGATGGTGGTTCTGTACTGCATCTGGGTCCTTGTTAGGACTAAGGAGAAAAATGGTTCAGGATTATTATAATGATTGGGATGGGTGGTTCCAGTTGGGTCCTTGTTAGGAATAAGGAGAACAATAAGTCAGGATTATTATGATTGGGATGGGCGGTTCCAGTTGGGTCCTTGTTAGGACTAAAGAGAACAATGAGTCAGGATAATTATAATGATTGGGATGGGCAGTTCCAGTTGGGTCATTGTTAGGAATAAGGAGAACAATAAGTCAGGATTATTATAATGATTGGGATGGGCAGTTCCAGTTGGGTCCTTGTTAGGAATAAGGAGAACAATGAGTCAGGATTATTATAATGACTGGGATGGGCAGTTCCAGTTGGGTCCTTGTTAGGAATAAGGAGAACAATGAGTCAGGATTATTATGATTGGGATGGGTGGTTCCAGTTGGATCATTGTTAGGAATAAGGAGAACAATGGTTCAGGATTATTATAATAATTAGGATGGGTGGTTTCAGTTGGGTCCTTGTTAGGAATAAGGAGAACAATGAGTCCAGATTATTATAATGATTGGGATGGGTGGTTCCAGTTGGGTCCTTGTTAGGAATAAGGAGAAAAATAAGTTATGTCTTATCATAATGTTACATCTGTATTGTTGATCCTCGTTCTTCCTTACGTGTGGGTATCGGTTCCGACCTCGGCACTGAGCCGGCCATCTTCCAAGCTCATGTCAGCTACAAACTCTTGAGCTAAAACTCTTACCCAGAATTCCCCTCTCCCTGTTACCTCAGATTGAGTTTGCAAGTCAAAAGAAGGTAGAGGCTACCTCTGGTCAAATGACCTAATAGAACCGGATGGTGAGATCCACTAGAAGCCACAGGAGGGGGAAGGAGGGACGGTTGTACTGACTGAACGAGGATCAACAATACAGATGGAACGTTATGGTAAGACATAACTTCTTTATCTGATATTGTTAATCCTCGTTCATTCCTTACATGTGGGACAGAGTCCCCAGCTACCTTTATTCCTGGGAGGCTCTCAAGGAAGGACATTCCTGAGCACCATAGAACCAAAAGATGCTCTTCCCCTGGAGGCCAAATCCAATTTGTAATGATTGATGAAGGTATGAGGAGTAGTGCAAGTTGCAGCTGCAAAAATGTCATGTAAAGAGGCTCTGGCATCATAAAAGGCAGCAAAAGTTGCCACCGACCTTGTAGAATGTGCCTATGTGGTAGTAGGTAATGGAATATTATCTTGTCTATAAAAGAAGGTTACACAGTCTTTCAACCATTTAGCCAATGTGACCTTAGCAGCAGCACATCCTAATCTAGGTCTAAAATAGGCCAAAAAATAACTGGTCTGATTTACGAGAGGCCTTAATCCTGTTCAAGTAGAAGCAAATTTGCCTGTGAATATCTAGGGTATGTAGGCAATACTCTCCATTGTTTGAATGATTGGGGAAGAAAACTGGCAATTTGATGGTTTGATTAATGGACATTTCAGAGATCACTTTTGGCAGAAAGGAAGGATTAGTTCTCAATGACACTCTATCTCTATGAAAAATCAAATACGGGCTCTTGATGCATAAGGCTTGAAGCTCAGAGATACGTCTGGCAGAAGTAATGGTGACCAAAAACAAGGTTTTCCATGACAAATATTTGAGGTCGCAAGAAGATGCTGGTTCGAAAGGTGGCATTGTCAACGCTTGTAGGACAGGTCCCATGGTTGAGTAGGTTCTCTAAAAGGGGGTTTTAGATGATTCATGCCTTTTATGAAAGTCTTGCATAATTTGTGTGCCATATGATAGGAGTCTTGGACACCATCATGGAAATTAGATCTTGCAGCCAAATGAACTCTAATGGTAGAGGCAGATAGACCGGATTAAAATAGGGTAGCTAGATACTCCAGTACTATCGACACTGGTGCTGAAAAAGGATCTACCTTTTTTTTTTTCAGCCAAAAGGTAAATATTTTCCACTTGCTGAGTTATGTAATTCTGGTGGAAGACTTAATAGATGCATTAAGAATGTCACGGACTGGCAAAGAAAGATCATTCTTCCTGGCAATCATAGGAATTGGAGGAGCCAAGATGTGAGCTTCAGGCTGTTCAAGTTGGGGTGAAACAGATTCTGTGGATGGGAGATCAACCCCGGGGTTGGATGGAGAATCCATGGTTGATCCAGCAGGTGAGGCCAAAGGAAGGGGAACCAAATCTGACAAGGCCAATATGGTGCTATGAGGATTACTTTGTCTTCAACCGGCAGGCTTTCTTCAGAAACTGGGGAATGAGGAGGAGAGGTGGAAATGCATAAAGTAGACCCGAGGGCCAATTGTGGACTAGAGCATCCCTGGGTGACTGTCCTGGAGGGGGGAGTCAGGTTGAAATAGTTGCTACATTTGTAGTTGGTCGGGGACGTAAAGAGGTCGCAGCAAGGAAGACCCCAGCTGTTGAAAATCTCCGCCGCTATCAAGGGATTCATGGACCACTCGTGAGGTTGTAATATACACCTGCTGAGTCTGTCTGCTATCACACTGGAACTCCCAGGAATGTCCATCGCCCAATGCCATATCCTCATGTCCTCTCGACAGAGGGAGTATGATTTGGTTCCACCCTGTTTGTTGATGTAGCAGACCACCTCCATTTTGTCTGATTGTATCGCAATAGTCCCAGATGGCAGCAGGGGATGGAATGCTTGCAATGCCAGAAGCACCACCCTCAGCTCTAGAACATTTACATGCAGATGGGCCTCCATTTTGGACCAAGTACCTTGGACTGTCTGTCTCTAACATAGCCCCCCCCACCCCATCAGGGAGGCGTCCATGGTCAATATAGCCTTGGGCTGTTGGGGGGAGAAGGGGCAAGACCATTGTGATGGGTTGTGGGCCATCCACCAATTTAAATCCTGTTTGCACCTTGAGTTATCCAAATCTTAGCTGAAAGAGGATAATGAAAGGGATACCGTTGGGTGAGCAGTAGCCATTGTAGAAGCCTTGTGTGAAACCTGGCCAGGGGGACAATGGTGATGGAGGCTGCCATGGAACCCAACAACTGTAGAACAGAGTGAGCTGTGGATTTCTCCCTTGAAAGGATTGGGATCAAAAGTTGCTTTATCCTTAGAATTCTGTGCTCTGGAATGGATGTTCTGCAATTCTTTGTATTCAAAATGACCCCTATGAATTCTGTGGACTGAGTTGGGGTGAGATTGGATTTTTGCCAGTTTATGGTTATGCCTAGCCTTTCTGCAGAGAGGAGAGAGTATGCCAGGGCTTCTTTCAATAGATGTCTGGTGGGGGCTGAGATGAGCCAGTCATCTAGGTATGGAAACACCTGGAATCCTTGTAGTCGCAAGTGAGCTGTGATGACTGCCTTGCACTTTGTGAATACTCTGGGGGCTGTAGAGAGTCTGAAGGGCAGTACTCTGAACTGGTAGTGACTGGCTCCTGCACGGAAGTGAAGGAATCTTCTTGATGGTCTGTCCACTTTTATGTGGTAGTACGCATCTTGAAGATCTATCAAGCACATCCAATCGTCTTTTTCCAAAAGTGGAAGAATAGACTGTATTGTGACCATCCAGAATTTCTGTACTTTTACAAACTTGTTCAATACACTGAGATCCAAAATTGGTCTCCAGTCCCTGGTTTTATTTGGCACCAAAAATAGTCTTGAGTAGAATCCGGATCTTATCTAGCCTGGAGGGACTATTTGGATGACTCTTTTTCTTAGCAGTTTTGAAATCTCTAATGCTGCTTCTTCTCTTTGACTGGGTGGAATGTTGGGTAAGTTTGTTAGGGGAGCAGGACAAAGGTGGAAGGGAATATTATAACCTCTGGTTATTATCCTTCATACCCAAGAATTGGTTGTGATGGTTAGCCAGGCAGAAGGGTACAAAGAGAAATGACCCCCAACCACTTCCAGAGGAAAGCAGTTGGGCTGCTCTTCAGGAGGGCTGGTAGGACTAGCCAGGGAAAGAGTTGCTGAAATCCTGGTTACTCGGATCCCCTCTGCCCCAAAAAGGGTGTCTTCCCTTTGAGTTTCCCCCTCTGCCTCTAGGGGAGAACTCAGCCTGTGTGTCATGGAAAGGACCCTGAGACTTTTTGTGCCATATCTTCTGGTTTCTGGAGAAAGCCCGTTGAGGGGAAGAATAACGGACACCCATGGCAGAAAGGATCTTACCATCCTGTTCACATTTGGACAGTGTGCTTTTAACCTTGGGTCCAAACAATGAAGAGGCTTCAATGGGAGCATTGAGAAAGGAAGCCTTGAAGGGTTCCATGAAATTACACAAGCGCATCCAGGCGTGTCATCTCAGAACAATGCCTAAACTCACCGCTCTAGCTGCTACTTCTAATGCATGAGATATCAGGCGCATGGAGGAGTTAGATATCGATTCATTGGTGTCTAGCTGAGAGGCCACTTTGTCACGGATCTCATCAGACACAGCTCCAGCCAAAGTTTCAGAGAGCTCAGAAATGAAATCTCTTTGAAGCCTGGTAAAGTGTGCCATATAGTTCAGGGACCTGATTGCAAGGTCGCTGATGCAAAAGTATGCTTCCCTATTCTGTCCAGTGCCCAGGACTCTTTGTTGGGTGGATGGACAGTCTGGCTTTCTTCTTCTGCCAGGTCCTTTTTAGTTGCGGCCGCCACCACAGAATCATCTACAGGAAAACCTTTGGACCAATGGGGATCAGTAGCAGGAGGGGACAAAATTTTATTTGGCCTCCAGGGAATGGCCTCAGCGGTGTCAGGAGCCTACCACGCATGCTGCACGACAAGCCGGACCAGTTTGCCGGCAGGTGGAGTAACCCAGGAGGTAGGGGGCCAGGTGCAAAAGGCCTGCAGGAACACAGACACTTCAGAGGTCGGGTTTGAGGGTTGCCAGTCACCTCTCTGTTTAAGAATTTCAAGAATATCACCAAAGGATACCTCAGAGGGTGAGCGAGGGGACCCTTCCCCATCATCATAGTCTGTGTCTTCAGTAAGGGACTCCTCTGTGGAGTCCATGGGCTTCCTCTTGCACAAGCTCTTTTGATGAACTTCCTCAGAGGGAGAAGCTGGGGAAGACAGCGCAAAAGGGGTCTCCTGTGGGAATATATCATGAGGCCCTTGCACCCGGTGTCTGATAGGAGCAACTTGTGTACATTGCAGTCCAGAGGAGGATGGGGAGAGTGATAGCACAAGATCGCCAACTGATGCCAGAGCCTTCTCCATTAGCTGGAAGGCCGGTCCACCTGAAGAGGGGTGAGTGCCCAGGGCAGGGATCACCCCTCTCTTAAGTGGCACAGCCTGCCAACTCGGAGTCCTTGAATGGCTGTGAAACACCAAATTACATACACCACAGCTGACATCCTGGGTTGTAGCAAAACTCTCCTGCCACAAAGGCAACTGTAGCTCCATAGTGAGGTCCATAAAGGGAACCATAGAGGGGGAAGACTGTGCTATATCAAGGGGCTTCAAAGGCAATGAAGGAGGAGAATAAGTAGGGGTCTTTGGTAAAGGGTGATCACCTCCCGAGGAAGGATAGGTCCTGGCGGGCGGGATACCTCTGGCCAAAAGCACTTGATCCACAAGACGTAACACATCGTGTTCAGAGAGGCTTCTAATGTATTTCATGGACACGGCTGAGGGGGAGTCAGGTCCATCGAAAGACGGAGCAAGCTCGGTACCCACCTTGGATGTCTGCACTGAAAACAATGGGGCTGTAAAGGACTGAACGACAGGTGTCTGCACCGAGGAAATCATTGGTGCCAAAGTCATGGTCAGCACCGACGATAAGGTTGGTACTGAAGTGGTTGTCGGTGCTAAGGCTGGAACCGAAAAAGTTGGTGCCGATAACTGAATGGTCGGTTCTGAGAGGGTAGTGGGTGCCAGGTAAGTTGTCTGAGCTGAAAAGGCAATGGGCGTCGAAAAATCCATTGACGTCGTAACAGTCTGCATTGACTGGACAGTTGGTGCCAGTAAAGAAGTCTGAACCAAGGAGCCCCTCGGTACTGATACTGTAAGGAGCATGCTAGTCAGTGCCAAAGTCAAAGATGGTGCCAATGGCCTTGCTGCCGAAGGTCTAGGTACCGAAAACACTGGAGCCGAAGAAGTCAAATCCAAACTGGAAAGTTTAGCTTTCTTGCATCTCGGTTCCTGGGGGTCCCCAGCAGGGGACGAAGAAGAAACTCGGCCTTTATATGTTCATCACTATTTTTCTTATGGGACCTTGGAGGGGTTGAAGCCTCCGACCCAGAAATAGCTTCTGAAAAAGGAGATTTAAGTAGCCCCTTCAATATTAATTTATTTTTTCTCTCAGTCAACGTCCTGTTAGAGAAATTCTTTCAAATCCCGCAGGGCAGGTCAACTGTTAAATGAGGCACACCCAAGCAATAGATGCGCACAGGGATTGTGCATCTGAAGTAGGTAATTTATGGCCACAATCTAAACAACTTTTAAATCCTGGACTACCTTTTTTATCTGCTATGTTAAAAAGAAAGAAGGAAACCCAGAAAAAATACCAGCAATGGTACAAGAATTACCCGAAGGTAAGAAGGAAAGGTGGTTTACCAATGATGTTAAAAAAGAAATTACCTCATGGTAAAGGGGAGAAAAGGAATTGAAAAGATTCAAGAAAGGATAGTCGCTAAATGCGATAAGGTAAGAGAAAACTATCTAATAACTTTTCTGTGAGAAAAGGCTATTTTAGAATTTAGTATGAAGAAAAATATTGTACTTAGCTCAAGAGAAGTAGCTTGACATGACCGAATGGTGAAGCGGCAAACGAAATCTGGTAACCAGTAAAGGGAAACAAAACAAATGAACTGAAGAAGAAGTACCACCCGACTCAAACAACAGAAAATGATAAATCCTGAACTCCAGGAGCGTACCCTCCAACCTGGCTGCAGTTGGAAAATAAAAGTGGTGTCAATAAAGTGTAAATCCACAAGAACGAACGTTAAAAATTCAGATGGACAAAGTTTCCACGGTAATTCTTTAATTCTTAAAAACAGACAAAAAGAAGTTCACAATAAATCCAAGCACTTTCGCCTGAGTAATCTCAGGCTTTTTCAAGGTTAAATTGAATGTGTGGCCTTACTGTTTATATATTCAGCTTAATAGGCCTAATAAGATAATTAATTAATTACAGTCAATCAACATTTAAAGTGCAACAGTGCTTTACTGAACATTTTAAAGAGCATTTTAAAGCTAATAAATGTTCTTCTGTCACTCAGTACTTTGTGCATTCATCAAAGCTGCATTATAATATGCTATCCATCAAGAATTAAATGCATCTTATTGACAAATATGTTTAAAACAATAAAAACTGTAAGTTATTTAAATTTTTTATGTACATATGTTTTAAAAAGTTAAAAAATGAACTACAAAACTTTAAAAAATGTATTAAACTTGTTTACTTACACTAGCAAGAACAGGTAGTAAACCATGTATAAATTATGTATGTAAATGTGATACATTGATTTCCAAAAATTATCCTTTCTAAAAATTAATCAATATTAAGTATTAAATAACTTTCATTTGATTAAAAAATCAATATTGTAATTGTATTTCATTTCGATATCCAAAGTTGGTATTATGAAAACCAGTGTTGTTAAAAATAAATAAATAAATAAATTATTTAAATTATAATTTGTTTCTTTTAACCTTTAATATACTGTTGATACTGATACTGTCATTCATCCCCGGGTTTTTTGAAGCATCTAATCTAAGCTGCCAAATTAACTCTCTACTTTCTAAATAACTTTCCCAATCTCCTCCTCGAGGATCTAGAAGGACACGTTCGAGTACAAAAAATTTTAAAGACATATTAGTACATATTAGTGAATGCTTATAGAATGCGTTAGAAGTTTTCTTTTTTTCAATTTCGTATAAATGCTCATAAATTCTTTTTTTAAGCATTCTAGTAGTTTTCCCTACATAGAATCCATGACAAGATAAGCAAGTACCAAAGTAAACTACTCCTGTTGAATTACAATTGTGGTATCCTAATGTTTTCAATGTGCAATTCCTAGATGGTAAAAATATTTCAGCGGCGTCTAGTATGTAATTACATTGGTTGCACATACCACATTTGTATGAGCCATTTTTTCTATGAGATGAAAGGGTGTTCATCAGTTGTCGTGTACAAATATTTTGTTCAAACATCCCCTTCAAGTTGGTATCTCATTTTCTAATAAATGTTAAAGTCTTGGGTATATAAGTTTTAATGTCTTCTTGTGCAGTTAACAAGGGCCAGAATAAATGTAAGGTGTTCTCTATGTAGGGTGCATCAC
The DNA here is from genome assembly GCF_019279795.1 of Protopterus annectens. Lineage (NCBI taxonomy): Eukaryota > Metazoa > Chordata > Ceratodontiformes > Protopteridae > Protopterus > Protopterus annectens. The sequence goes on from NC_056735.1 coordinate 463,972,225, forward strand.
TAGTATATGTGTAGACAAAACTTTTCTGTATGTCTTCCTGTCCTATTTTAGTGATCGTAGAGAGAGGAAGTCCTTTGCTCAAAAGGGGTGGAAAAGTTGAATCCCTTTTCTCTAACACCTCCACTATACAAGAGTTAATTAATTGCATAGGGTAACCTCTTTCTGTAAACATGTCTGCTATAAATCTAGTTTCCTCTAGGAAAGATTCAAGTGTACTGCATATTCTAGACACTCGAATCAATTGACCTCTGATAATCCCCTTTTTTGTATAAAAAGGGTGTGAGCTATCAAAGTGCAGAAATGTATTGGAGAAGGAGGACTTCCTAAAAATCTTTGATTGAAATTGTTCATTCTCCTTGTCTTTAAATAGTAAAATATCTAAATAGTGTAAAGAATTTTTACTAGCTTCATAAGTGAAGGACAAAAAATTAGTAGTTGAATTGATGTAGTCAAAAAATTGGAGAAACATCTCCTCAGAACCTTGCCACAAAATACATATGTCGTCCAAGTAACGTTTGTAGAATAAAATGTGTTCTTTCCATTTAGTTGAATGTATATATGATTGCTCCCATTTGTGTAAGACAATATTAGCATAAGATGATGCACATGGAGAACCCATTGCTACTCCTTTGCTTTGTCTAAAAAATTCTCCATCAAAAAAGATATAATTGTTATCCAGGATTATATCCATAAATTCAATTGTTAAATTGATCTGGTTGTTACTTAAATCAGCTGCATTAATTAAGGTGTCTGAAAACCAGTCTAATCCTGTATCATGAGGTATACTTGGGAATAATTCAACTACATCTATTGTTATCATAAGCAAGTCCTTATTGCATATATCTGATGGAATGCTAGCTAAAAATTCCCAAGAATCTCTGCAAACATTTGGGAGCTTAGAAACTAAAGATTTGATGTTATATTCTACATATTTACCTGAAGGTTCTGTAATACTACCAGCACCGGCCACGATCGGCCTAAATTTCAATGGTTTTATTCCTTTGTGCACCTTCGGTATGCCAAACAATACAGGAATTTTTGGATAGGGCACATTAAGATAGTTAAATAATTCCTCATTTATTACCCCTTGAAGTAAATGGTCATTCAAAATGTATTTTATATTGGCATACGCGACATTTAATTCATTTTTAGATGCCTGCTCATAAGTATCAGTATCCTGTAATATGTTGTGCATTGCATTGTCATAATCAAACAGGTGCATAAGTACCATCCCTCCCCCTTTATCAGGTTTCATGACCCTGATCTTTTCTTTTCTTAATAAATGTACTATTTCTCTCAAATGTTTATCAAAGTTCTGAGAGGGATCATGATTTTTTACCAAATTCTCTCTGAATGTCTTCTCAATAAGTTCTTCAAAGATTTTCAAACTCGGATGTAGGGGGGGGTTAAATATGCTAGACCTAGTAGTATCATTCATCACTGTTCTATGTCCTTTAAAAAAGAGAGAAAGATTCAAATTCCTAATAAATAATTTTAATTCTATTAGGAGCTTAGGCAGATATGCCGGTCTTGCCGGAATATAGTTTAGTCCTTTTGTAAAAAGTTCAAAGTATACAGGAGTGATATCTAAATTAGTATAATTATAAATACTGAAGTTGTCAAAAGAAACAACTATGTTGTTAGTGTCAAAGGCTGCCAATTCAAAATCACACACAGTGAAATCATCTATTTCAAGATTCAGTTGCGGCCCCTCCCCCAAATCTGTTGGTGAGGGGCATAGTAATTCCTCCCCATTGGTCTGCCCTGGGGATAATGAAAACCCTGTGGGGAGTTGTTACTCCCTTTCTGTGCCAGCCGTTCGCTCCTACGTAATGGCTCTGTATTAGATACATTGGCTGCATTATGATTCCCTACTCTGTTTTCAAAAGTTTCTGTGTAAGTTTCTGTAAATTTATTGTTTTTCTGCCCTGTAGGGTAAGCCTTCCCTTCTCTGTATTCAAGCATGTCCCTGTCCAGTTTTTTCACTTTCCTGTCCACCACTTTCAAACAATGTTGGTCCACTTCAACAAAAACTTCATCATATTTTCTTTTGTGCCTAAGAAAGTTTTTGTGCTGTACAATGTTGTCATTCAGTACAGTTAGTTCATTCAAAATTACATTACATTTATTTTGATAATCTTTAACCATCAAGTCTAGCATTTCTAAACCTGTGCGGTCAAACAATTCTAGTAGTTGTGTATGTAAAATAGAGCCTGCGGTGGCATTACTCGGAAATTTATAACATCTTAAGCCTTTCGGTACTCTCTTAACTTTGATGCATTTTTTGATATAATTGATCTCAAGTTGAGAGATCTTGTATGCATATAGTTTATTGCTAAAAGTATCGAAGTCTATGTCCAACTGCTGTGTGTTGGTGTTAAAAGTACCTTGTTTGAACTCCGGTTGGAGTTCAGTCCATTTTTTAAAATTAAAAGTTCTACCAGCAACTTCACCGTTCGGTGCTGAGCTGCTGCCTGGGTTTCCTTCTTGAGCTTGTAGATTGTTATTGTTCGTTCGCAAGTTGTGTCCCGAACCAGCTGTGCCATTCGGCTCCTGCGCCATGAACAATCTCCGTTCGTTGCTTGCCTCTTGTTGTTGGTTTCCCGGAATCAAAAAAGAAGAGTCAGAAACAGTAAAATTACCTTGCCCGGTAAGAGCGTTGCTGATGTTTGTGAGCAACGTTAGCACCTGGCGGGCGGGATACCTCTGGCCAAAAGCACTTGATCCACAAGACGTAACACATCGTGTTCAGAGAGGCTTCTAGTGTATTTCATGGACAAGGCTGAGGGGGAGTCAGGTCCATCGAAAGACGGAGCAAGCTCGGTACCCACCTTGGATGTCTGCACTGAAAACAATGGGGCTGTAAAGGACTGAACGACAGGTGTCTGCACCGAGGAAATCATTGGTGCCAAAGTCATGGTCAGCACCGACGATAAGGTTGGTACTGAAGTGGTTGTCGGTGCTAAGGCTGGAACCGAAAAAGTTGGTGCTGATAACTGAATGGTCGGTTCTGAGAGGGTAGTGGGTGCCAGGTAAGTTGTCAGAGCTGAAAAGGCAATGGGCGCCGAAAAATCCATTGACGTCGTAACAGTCTGCATTGACTGGACAGTTGGTGCCAGTAAAGAAGTCTGAACCAAGGAGCCCCTCGGTACTGATACTGTAAGGAGCATGCTAGTCAGTGCCAAAGTCAAAGATGGTGCCAATGGCCTTGGTGCCGAAGGTCTAGGTACCGAAAACACTGGAGTCGAAGAAGTCAAATCCAAACTGGAAAGCTTAGCTTTCTTGCATCTCGGTTCCTGGGGGTCCCCAGCAGGGGACGAAGAAGAAACTCGGCCTTTATATGTTCATCACTATTTTTCTTATGGGACCTTGGAGGGGTTGAAGCCTCCGACCCAGAAATAGCTTCTGAAAAAGGAGATTTAAGTAGCCCCTTCAATATTAATTTATTTTTTCTCTCAGTCAACGTCCTGTTAGAGAAATTCTTTCAAATCCCGCAGGGTGGGTCAACTGTTAAATGAGGCACACCCAAGCAATAGATGCACAGGGAATGTGCATCTGAAGTAGGGAATTTATGGCCACAATCTAAACAACTTTTAAATCCTGGACTACCTTTTTTATCTGCTATGTTAAAAAGAAAGAAGGAAACCCAGAAAAAATACCAGCAATGGTACAGGAATTACCCGAAGGTAAGAAGGAAAGGTGGTTTACCAATGATGTTAAAAAAGAAATTACCTCATGGTAAAGGGGAGAAAAGGAATTGAAAAGATTCAAGAAAGGATAGTCGCTAAATGCGATAAGGTAAGAGAAAACTATCTAATAACTTTTCTGTGAGAAAAGGCTATTTTAGAATTTAGTATGAAGAAAAATATTGTACTTAGCTCAAGAGAAGTAGCTTGACATGACCGAATGGTGAAGCGGCAAACGAAATCTGGGGTAACAGGGAGAAGGCAACTCTGGGTAAGAGTTTTAGCAAAAGAGCTTGTAGCTGAAGCGAGCTTGGAAGATGGCCAGCTCGGTTCCGAGGTTGGAACCGATACCCACGCGTAAAGAATGAACGAGGATTAACAATATCAGATCAGAGGTTCAGGATTATTATAATGATTGGGATTGGCAGTTCCAGTTGGGTCCTTGTTAGGAATAAGGAGAACAATGGTTCAGGATTATTATAATGAGTGGGATGGGCGGTTCCAGTTGGGTCCTTGTTAGGAATAAGGAGAACAATGGTTCAGGATTATTATAATGATTGGGATGGGCAGTTCAAGTTGGGTCCTTGTTAGGAATAAGGAGAACAATGGTTCAGGATTATTATAATGATTGGGATGGGTGGTTCCAGTTCGGTCCTTGTTAGGAATTAGGAGAACAATGGTTCAGGATTATTATAATGTTTGGGATGGGCGGTTCCAGCTGGGTCCTTGTTAGGAATAAGGAGAACAATGAGTCAGGATTATTATAATGATTGGGATGGGTGGTTCCAGTTTGGGCCACATCTTTACAGGTAAAGCTGACAAAGCAATTTACCTCAAGGACTTTTTAAATGTCATCCCATTAAAATGTCAGGTCTTGGGTCATTCCCCTTCTGGGGATATCTGACAGTATATGAGCTCATTCAATATGAAATAAGCTTCTTTAGTTTATTAATAGCATTCTGTTTAAGGCAAATAATCTCCATGAGAACTCAAGGTGTACAGTGAAAAAGAACTCTGAGTAAGGCAATACACTAATTGGTCTATCAGCATTAAATTAAAATGATGAATTGAACTAACTTGATCATATGTCATTGAAAATGTGCTAGTACATACCTTAGCTAAGGATTATGGGTGGTAACTCATTTGTCAAAACAAATCTAAATCTACATTTTGTCTTTTTCTGATTAATTGCCTGTCCATTTTCCTGGGATCCTCATCCTGTGAAGAAGTGATGCATACTGTTTGAGAGGATGAGGGACACTCAATATTTGGGAAGAAGATTCATCTGGTTCAGATTCCTATTGTTTATGACATTTTTAGTTTGATCTGCTAATGGGCCATGCTGATTTGCCCATCTTTTACTAAAAAATTTTGTAGTTCACTACTTCCCATGTCAGGTTACTCTGGTCATGCTCACCTTTTGAGTGGCAGTTTTGATTTCTGCTGTCTACCTTACCCAATTTACAGAACTTACAGAACTAATGATGATAACACTGACAGATTGCCCTGGAGCTGTGGCTTACTCTTGCCACACTGAAGCTTGAACTGATTGCTTTGAATGGCAGTCAAATGGGGGTTATTCTTGGATCTTATAAATGAACAGGGCTTTCTATAAAAGTACATCCAATACAAAATGTAGAGCTGTTTTTGAAGTTTTATATAGGTGTTTCTCAGTTTATCACTGGATTTGCAATACTCCAATGCAGGAGAGAGCCCATTATGGTAAAACTAGATGTGCACATTAGGCAGATGATTTACTTCTGCTTGTAATATCTTATTAGTAGCTTTGAAAGATACATACTTTTTGGATATCTAAGGAGAGTTCTCTCCCCTACATAGCCTTGTGCAGAACTATTAACAAAGATCATATTTTTTTGTGTCTATTTCTTTTTTATTATTTGAACCATAGATCCTATGGATATACAAAAACTGAACTGATATTACTACTCATATATGATATAATACCCATAAACAAATACATGATAAACATGAATGTATTATTTATGACCTTAAGCCTAACAGAATAATATGATTAAAACCAGGAATGACATAACTATGCAGAACACAGCAATTTCTTTCATAGTCTGAAAAGAACCAAGAAGAAACAAGTAAAAAATGGAGACCCTAAAACCATATGATACCATTCAGAAACTAAGCAATATTAATGATAGTTATAGCCCAGGGTGCTCTACATATCTTAGTCAATCATAACGTTATATGGTGTACATAGTAATTCTAAGGCAAAAATCACCAGGAAAGGTAAATGTCACCCATCTAACAAAAAGAAAAGCTGGTAAGGGCTCTAGGGCCATTAACCTAGTAACCTCCTCTGAATCTATAAGCAGTATGCAGTGCATTGTGAGTTTAAACCTTAACAAAATCAAGAGAAAATAAAACAACATTTTGAGGAAAGTACCCTCCTTGCACAGATATTTGAGCAAATAATTTGTTTGTGTCTTTCGGCTTTTCCCGGTTAGGGGTCGCCACAGCGGAACTCCGGTCCGCTAATGATTGGTAGTGGATTTTTACGTACCGGGTTACCAGCCCTGATGCACAACCTTCAGTGAAGGCACGCCCCATTCACGTATGCCTCCACACAGAAGACGCTGTAGCTGAGAATCGAACGGGACAACGTTGCTATGAGGCAACAACGCTACTGCAGCACCACCACCATTTGAGCAAATAATGAATATTTAATTAACTATTCAACAGCATGCTCCTGTCTGTTTCTCCCATCTTTGTTATCAACTGTACACAGGTCATGTAGTAAGGAACAGTGCTATAGAAAAAGGTAAATCTAATATTTCCGGGCCATCATCCAAAGATCGTAATGTTAAAATTATCTACCTTGACTGAATTGGACATAGTGATATCAGCAAAGTACAACAGTTTTAAAATTATTTGCTTGGTTGGATGAAATGGGGACTGTGAGGTGTAAAGGAACACTATGTTTTCTCTATTGACACCCTGTGAGGAATCACAATGTTGGGGAAGCATAACATGAATCAGATGCAGTGTGTTTCCTACCTCAGGACCTTCCTTGAGGGCCATCAAATGCAAATTGTTACTGTGGCTGAAAATAGATCGTTTAACAAAGATCAACTTGGCAAACTGCAAGTAATTTTGCTAATGACAGTTATGCAAACTGTGTGTGTGTGTGTGTGGTTTGTGTGTGTGCATGTGCTTTTTGGTCAAATTAAAAGGATCAGCATTTTTTTTCTGCATAAGAGTAGTTTTGTAGCAAATGTTAGATATGTAAGAGTATCTTATTTGTCACTGGAGTATCAATTTGCATTTATTTTCTTTTTTTTTTTTTTTTTTTGTAATGCCAATATGTGTCAAGACCAAACTGAGCAATCTCTATCTTACTACATGTAAGTAGTAGGGGGTGTAGGGGTGTAGTGGAACTTGATCTCCTACAAAAACACATTTTTTTTTTATATTCCATCTCCCACTCTGTTATTTTCTCTTTGATCCAATCATATACTAATAACTACCTAACTGTAGCTACATATATAGACATATATGAATGTATATGCATATATTAGACAATATATCTATATTTATATCTATCGCTCTCTATCTTTCAATATATATATATATATATAGATATATATATATATATAAAAATTAGTTATTTTCAACCCATCAATAATTCCACCTTTTGTACTGTTATAAGTACTAGTAGAGCTGGTCAAAAAATCAACTGATCACACATACTGGCTTTTTTCTGTGCAAGGTTGCAGTACAGTGGCAATCGGGGAATTTACACTTTCCACTCTTTACTAGAATGTCAGAGATGGATATAATACACAGGGGGTGTGGGGCCCAGGGGGGCTTGCTCTCTGCAAAAAAAAAAAAAAAACTTTTAAACTTCTTTTGATTTGTAGGTGATGAATCTGTTGTATTCAATAGTTTGAGTTTTTGATGTGTAGTGTCATAAGAGTGCAACGAATGAAATGCATGCAAAAGCCAACAAAAAAGCACTCCAGCATTCATATGATTTTTTTATTCTTCATATAGAAAAAACAACCCAGAACTCTCTGGTATCCTTTGAACACTTCACTCAACACCCATCCTTTAATGAAATTATTTAAACCTGCAAACCTCATAGCTGCACTAAGAGCTGCCAAGTGCAATCTAATTGACCTTACCAGCTCACCCAAATACTAATGATGGACAACATACCTCATCAAACAAGACAATGATCACTTCCTGCAACTGCCTTACGAACTCTGAAAATGCAACAACCACTGCACTGCAAGCCTTCCATGTAGAATCTGCCATGACTTATGACCTCTGGATCCACTAACCCTCTCCATCTATCCAACATCCCATATATCCTATGGCAACACCAATAGTTCTTGCCTTGCATTTGGAATTAGTGCACAAGACCTGTAAATCTGAAGACAAGAAAGACTATCAGTTACATCATTAGAATGGCAAGGTACATGCCTGGCTGAAGAACTAAATTTAATTAAACTCTGCAAGATTAACTTCTACAATACCAACAACACCAAAAGTGACCTCATTTACTTTCCTGCAAAACCTGCACTACTACTTTGTTAGCAGAGAAAAAAATAACTCTCTCATTTTGCAGCTTTCACCTCCAAACCACAGATGCTGCTCAGATTGACAAAAGCTCTAAAAATGCCACATCTGTCATCCATATCTCTGGCCATTTATCAGGCCAAGGCACAGTGATTCAGTCTCAATCAAAGAATGCCCCTAAGCCATGAGCTCCAGATGCATCCGTATATATGTTTAGTTTCATATCCTTCACACAATCCTTCTAGAATGCCACACCATTAAAATCTGAAGAAAAAAAAAAACAATGACAAATCAACTTTCACCATGCATGATACCCTAAACAATTGCTGTTTGTCCTTACATCCTCAACCTTATCAACTGGAAAACAAAAATAGCTGGTTCTTTACGTCCAGCATAAACAACAAAAAAATTGGCAACTGACTTGGTCCTTCAAGCTTGTCCTGTGCTAATGGCACTCCCATCTCCTTGCATACCTCAGAAAATGACAACTTGCTTGCCTCCACTTCCTGCCAACACTCATCAACAAGTAGGAAATAATCCAGATATTGGATTGCCATCTGATTGATAACTCTGTTTTGCGAAATCTACTGCAGTGTGAAAGCACACACATTTGGCATTGTCTTTTTGATGACGTGAGGTAGTGCCAGCTGGGTCTATATTAGATTGTCGAAATGGCATTACAGCGAATGCTGTTTCGACGACACGTAAAGAGTGAAATGCTTAAACAAAGAAAGCTCAGGTCAGCAATTTTTTTCCTAGGGCAAAAAATTGCTTGGCCTGAGCTGTGACATTGCCCTTTACTCCACTGTAGTGCAGTTTTGGATTTGGTATATTTAATTAGAAGGGTGTGGGGGGCACTTTAAGTTGTTTTAACTGGTGTGTTTTGACTTGCTGGTCTACCAATTTTTTTCCCTAGGAAAAAATCGGTGACCTGGGGTTCTGCTGTTTTACTATTTCAATTTTTATGTGTTGTCGAAATAGCATTTGCTGTAATGCCATTTCAACAATCTAATATAGACCCATGCCAGCTATGCCAGAGAAAGTAGGGCAGTGCATGTGCAACATATGCATAGCTATCTAGAGTTTTGTAAAGAATTTTATGTCATTTGTATATCAAAAAGATTTGCACAGGTGCTTGTGTTGAAAATGTATTTGTAAAGCTGCTTGTGTTAAAAACAGTAGGTCCTGCTAGACAGAAAAGAAATGCACCTGTATGTCAGACTGTATTGAAACTTTTGAAATGAATGTATTGTAACAGAGGATACTATAAGAGAAGAGGTTAATCTCAGTCCAGTTAACCTTGAATAATAGTATAAAATGAAATTACCTGGTTTAGGCCATAACAATTGTATCTAACAGTTCTGATTGTAGCCAGAGACAAAATGTCTGTGAAAAGTTAAAACCAGGAATAGAATCCTACTGTATTGTTCTTAGTTTCTACCCTGGAAGGGTGGAAGTTTGTGAAATGGTTTCATAGCTTCCAGATGCTATAACACATCTTAGAAAAGCTCTTCTATGTGTGTGTGTGTGTGTGTGTGTGTGTGTGTGTGTGTGTGTGTGTGTGTGTGTGTGTGTGTGATGGCATATATGTGCTAGATTTTGGTTCAGTTTCTAGTAAAGGGGGTAGTGTGGAAACCAGAAGATAGATGACTAGATGTGTGCAATGCCATTCTGCCAGCACTGAAATAATGCTTTAATACTAGATGAGACAGAGGTGTCAGTGCAGTCTATTTTTGAAACGTGACAAAGATGGTCACTCACCCACTTCATCTCGCCTTGCTTTACTAAGTAACCAGAGAATAGTAATTCTTCAGATCAGTCAGGAAACTATAGTGAGATTAGTTAAGTACTGTTTTTCTGTACCTGTGTGAATCTATCCATCTGTGTTATTTTTGATATTTCCTGTGCTTAAAACTGTGGTGTTTATTGTAAATATATATTTAGTATTTTCATGTTCTTTTATTATTTATTATTAAATATAAACTTTTCATTGTGGCTGGTCTTTTAGAAAATATTTTAACATTTGAGAGTAGTTATATTTATTTAGTGACACTCTGGCTACTCCTGAAAGACTTGTGTTTGGTCAAAATACTACCATTTGTATTAGTATTAATTTTACTCAGTATAATTGGGTACCCTTTGTTGCTCTTTTTATGTGTATTAAGATGACCCTGAGGCTTGGGTGTTCGTTTAAGTAGTTTATTGCAAAGAAATACATCAGGATGGATGGCAGGAACATTAAACTTAAACTATCTAACTAACTTACTGACTACATACTTGCATGTTCACGCTCTGACTGCTTACTCAAAATGTCACTCTTGCTTGCTCAGTACTTATATGCATGTGCTGACTCACTGGAAAGGTTTTAAAATTATATGATCTACATACTTTCATCTACATACTCCCTCTTTACTGAGTTATCTCATATAAAAAATTACATTTGAATAGGCATACAATTATTCAGGCACAAACAAAGGAAAAACAGTCATGTCCAGGTGGCCGTGTATCTGGAACTAATTTTCAAGATGTGACCTGATCTCGTGACATAAAAGTTAGGACTGGGTATAGCAACAGGAAAGGTCACTGTGGAATGTTCTGCTTGGGGAGTTTCAGGGATTTTCTCAGGAATGGGGATTGCTAACGGAATGTCCTCTGAAACAGGAATGTTGGAGAAGTCACTCTGAGAACTAGAGTCTTTGTCACAGGCAAGATGCTGTAACATTGGTTCGCACACTGGTAGCAAATGCTTCTGATTTCATCTGAATTCCATCCCTTGTGATTCCACAATGTACAATCTTAGCTCTTGACACAAACTTTTCACAAAATGATGCAATCAAAATCTTTTGATATCTGCTTCCTCACTATCTCCCCTTTTTGTAAAGAATGGAGCAGTTTGCTGGTTTTATCATAGTAAGACTTCTGGGACAACTTCTTATTCAACAGTTGGCCTTTCACTACTTTGTTGTTCATAGCACATGGAACCAACAAATTACTGCTAAAGCGTAGTGTGATTCTAGTTTGTCTTGACATAAGTTTCTGGGCAGGTGAAGCAAGATGTTTATCATGAGGAATGTTTCTGAAATTTAACAAGCTGAGAAAAACATCAGTATTGCCACATTTGGATTTCTCTAACAGCTGTTTTGCACTTTGCAATGCAAGTTCAGCCAAGCCGTTTGACTGGGGATATTCAGGACTACTCATAAAACGAACAAAGTCCCACTGTTCTGCAAATTTCTTGAACTGCTGACTAGTAATCTGTGCACCATTGTCAGAAATAATTCTGTGTGGACTACCATGGACAGAAAAATGTTGCTTCAACTTACTAATAACAGTACAGGAAGTTAGGTTTGGAAGTAGGTCAATCTTGAGCCAATATGAACAAAAGTCTACTAATACCAAATAATGTTGACCATTCCACTCAAAGATATATGAGGCTATTGTCAACCATGGTAGGTCATGAATCTGGTTTAAATGAAGTGTTTTTTTCTATTGATGTGTGTTTTTTTACTATTGCATCCTGAAAAGATGAAGTACTTTCTCAATATCTCTTGACATAAAAGGCCAAAATACTACACCTCTCACCTTTATTTTGGTAGAATCAGTTCCTGGGTGGACAAGATGCAAGATCTTCATTTACTTTTGTTGCAAGGACTTTGGACCAATCACTTTAGGACCTTTTATGATTATACAAAAAGTTGAGATCCCTCATCAAATCCTCTAAAGCTAGCTATGAAAACAGAACTGCAGCAGATAGTAAAGATGCTCAATGCCAAAAAATGTGTCATCATCCCCTTTAGGAAAAACCCAGTTCCCATGAAGTACCACATTGATGGTTGTCAACTGAACACAGAAGGTGTTATAAGAGATCTGGGAATACAGGTTGACAGCAACCTCTCTTTTGACCACCACATTGCCACTGTGGTCCAATAGTCCTTCTTTATAGCACATCTCATTACTAAGGGTTTTGCTTCCAGGAAGAAAGAGGTCATTGTCTCCCTATACTCTTCACTCATTAGTCCAATCATCGAGTACAATCCCCCATTTGGCATGTACCTCACTAGACACATGCAACAACTGGAGAGGCCACAAAAGTACCTCACAAATAGGATCCTGGGCTTTAAACATTTGTTCTATATGGACAGACTCAAAAAACTCCAACTATTCTCTGTCTCATATCGCCTACTTAGAGGCAATCTCTGCTTGACTTACAAAGCCATGTCTGACGCAACTCTGTTAGAAATGCTACATCTAAAAAAATCTCATATCCCTCTGCACCACACATTCCAGAGACCTCAACGTCATTACCACAATCAACAGAACATGCTGAAGGGACACGTTCATAACCCAGAGACTGCCCATGCTATGGAATAGACTACCCATACATGTCAAACAGAGCACCTCACTGGCCCTCTTCAAGAGGAATCCTGATGAGTGGATGGGAAATAGAAAATTCACCCCTGGGATCACTCCAGTGGCTCTACTCGACAGATGCACTGGGAAATGAGGTTGAGTGGCATGATGTCAGGGTAATCCTATGGACTAGGCTTGTAAAGGCTCTGGGGGAATTAGCCTAGTACACACCTATGAACCTATACCATTGACTGACAAAATCTCATCTCTGAATGGAAAATAAGGTTGTACTTTCACTGGTAAACAAGATTGCTTTGAATGCCATCTTTAACTGATAATGAGGTTTAGCTTCTGGAGAATTGGTTCTGAAGTTTTGTGAGTTCTGAGCTCATCAAAATGTGTGGAAGAAAAATTTCTCACTTCCATGACTTCAAAATCAAGTTGCTCATTGTTATACTGTTCTGCGTTTTTTCTGGGTGATCTGGATAAAGTATCAGCAAGATAAAGAAGTTTGCCTTTTGTGTAAACAAGATTGAAAATATACTTTTGCAGTTTGACCATCATGTGTTGAAGTCTAGCTGGAGCTGCATGCATTGGCTTTCTCAAAATAATAAAAACAGGTCAGTGGTCAGTTTCCAGCTGGACAGGTTGATCACAAATATAATGATGGCACTTAGAACACGCAAACACAATTGCCAAAAGCTCTTTCTCAATCTGGGCATACTGCATCTCAGTCTGGATAAGAGTTCTTAATGCGCAGGCTACTGGTCTACCCTCTTGAAGAATGACTGCACCTAGACCAAACTTAGAAGCATCACAAGAAAGAGTAACTGGTTTGTGGACATCATAGTAGCTGCAAGTTGGTGAGATGGAATTTTCTGTTTCAGGGCACCAAATACTCTTTGGTGTTGTTCTGACCATGACCAAATTACATTTGGGCTTGTCAGTTCTCATAATGTTGCTGAAAGTTGGATTAAATCTGTAATGAACGTTCCTAGATAGCTGACCATTCCAAGAAAACATTGTAGGGCTTGGTCGTTGTCTGGAATTGGCATCTCAAGAATTGCTCTTTGCTTGAAGGGATCTGGTCATATAACTAAATTGGCAAACAAATCTCCAACATTAGTAACTTCTCATAGCCTGAATTTGCAATTTTGAAAATTCATCTTAAGATTCACTTCATGTGCTCTTTTCAGAACTTTCTTGAGGTTTCTGTCATGTTCAACTTCACCATTGCCTCCTACTAGAATATCATCTAATATAATAACACAGGGATACCCAGAAAATTTTCCTTCATTGCATGCTGAAAGACTTCACTGGCAGAATTTGTCCCAAATGGCATTCTCAGAAATCTGTATCTTCCAAAAGGAGTACCGATTGTGGTCACCAATGAAGATTTTTGGTCAAGCAAAATTTGCCAAAATGAACTCTTTGCATCTAAGACAAAAAGAAAGTGGCATTTGGCATGAGGGCAGCAACCTCTTTAACTGTGCACATTGGATGATGAGGTCTTTTTAAAGTTTTGTTGAGATCTCTTGGATCAGTACATAGTCTGATATGATCTGAGCTTTTCTTATGAGCTACCACCATGGATGATACCCATTCAGTAGGTTCTTCAGCTGGACAAATTACTCCTAGCTGCACCATTTTTTTCTAACTTGGCTTTGACTCTGTTCTGCATAGCTACTGGAACTTTACCTGCTAGTATGATAACTGGGGTGACCTCAGGGTCTAACTTCACAGAGTACACAACTGGTAGTTTGCATAGTTTGTCTGCAAAAATATCAGCATACTCAGAAAATAGTTTGGGTGAAATCTGAGCTGTTGTCATTCAGGCTTACATGGTGAACTTCTTTATTAAGGGAAAGCAATCCCATTTACAAACTGTCTCTGAGGCCTAATAATGACTGCATGTGTCTCTTGACTACGAACAATTCAAAGGCATAGCAGTTCCCAGCAGAGTTACATGAAAGCACTACTGAGCCTTTGATTTGATTTGGATATTTTCATCACTATAAGCAACACACTTTGCACACTTTCTCAAATCATGTTGTTCTGCAGCTTTTACTCTAGCAAATGTTTCTGCTAACATAACATTGCACTTTGAGCCAGTATCTGCTTTGAGCTCTACAGGACTCCCATTAATCCAAACAGTACAAATATCTCATTCTTTGCACACAAATCTACTGCATTGACTGTTTCACCAACCACAAACATACCATCAACACAAAAAGTAGGGTTGCAGCTTTCTAATTGATCAACTTGCCTTTTGGAATGCCCCTTTTTAATAAAAGAATGTGCCTTATTTGATTTACACACCTTTTGAAATTATTCCACTCATTGCAAGAATAACACTGCTGACCAAAAGCTAAGTGCTTTTCTCTTTTGGACTCATGATTTCCACCACAATTATAACAGTTAAAAGAGAAAACAGCAAAAATAGTAGCCACCATGCTGAACATCTCATCTCACTTGTTTGTTTTTATTCATTTTTTAATAAAGAACAGATATATTGGAGCTGTTCAGCGTGGTGGCTACTATTTTTGATGTTTTATATTTTGCTGATCATTTGAGAAAGAGTAGCCTTTAGTGTAATACTAGCAGTCTTTTTGTGGGCTTTACAATTATAACAGTTGACCAGGAGATTTGCTATGGGTTTTGCTGAATCACCCTTATGCTTCACTGAGCATGCCCTAGAATATCCTGGAAAGACTTGAGGTTTCCCAGGGACAGTTACAGGACCTGCAGTAACTGCCATGTGCTTGGGCCTGTTTTTTTTTACCACATGCCGCATACTATCAACATGAGTTTTGTCATTGCGCCTTCTACAGCTGATTTCATTTGTATGCATACTTGTGTACTTTTCTGTAAGCTTGTATATCTGACAGATCTCAATGGCCTTATTCAAAGTTAAATCACTGTCAAGAAGCAACATCTTTCTCAAAGTGTCATAATTAATACCACATACAAGCCTGTCCTTTATCAACCCATCTCTCAAATCACCAAATCTGCACATGTTAGCCTTGTTTATCAAGTCAGTTATATATGTTGAAAAAAGTTCACCAGGGTTTTGATCCCTTGTGTAAAATAAGTCCTTTTACATTGTAACTTTCATTTGGGGGTTACACAATTCTCTTAATTTACATTTTAAGCATTCTGGGTTTCCCTTGTTTCATCCAATACCACTATATGGTGGTCTTCCCCCTCCCTTGCAGACACAACAGGTGCACACCCAAATGAATGCTCTCTTTCAATGAACTCTGAACCAACTAGGTAAAGTAAAATAAATTATTTTGTATATGTGTATTTGTCAGAAAAATTAGCCTGTATGAATTGGACACTCTAAATTGGCCCTAGGCATGAGTGCGTTTGTGTGGGCCTTCTGTGGAAGGTTGGGTGCCAGGCTGGTAACTAGACACCATAAAACTCCACTGCCAATCATGAGTGGACAGGTGATCCACTGTGGTGACCCCTAACTGGGAAAAGCCGAAAGAAGAAGAAGAAGATGAAAATATCGTATTCCTGCGCAAACTCTCCAATTTTCTGCAATATTGTTATCAAACACAAGCAGTGCAAATCTGCGAAAACCTTCCGCCAAGCCCATAGATTATAGTAAAACACAATGCAATCTTCACCCTTGTAATTATGTACAAACATTCATACACACCAGGTGGGTGGCTGCTGTGGTGCAGCGGTTAGAGTTGCCACCTCACAGCAAGAGGTTCACTGGTTTGATCCTTGGCTGGGGTGCCTTCTGTGCGGAGTCTGCATGTCCTTCCTGTGGTCATGTGGGTTTCCTCCCACATCCTAAAGACAAGCTGTAGGTGGATTGGACACATTAAATTGGCCCTACGCATGAGTGCGTGCTTGTGTGTGCCTTCTTTGGAAGGTTGGGCACTGGGCTGGCAACTCGGCACCGTAAAACTCCACTGCCAATCATGAGTGGACAGGTGATCTGCTGTGGTGACCCCTATCCAGGAAAAAACAAAAGAAGAAGAATAATTCATACACACCAGGTATTTATAATAATAGTCAAATGCACAATAAACTATTTGAAATACTGTATTCTGAGAAATATGCCTTGAAACAACTGTACTTTGCAAAATGTTCTTTGAAATAACTATACTCTGCAAAATAACTGCACTGTAATACTGCACACACCTGCAAACAGTTTGCACACTTTGGATATTTTGAATAGATTTAGTTAATATGAAAAAGTAGCACATAGCAAAAAAATATGGTCCTTTTCCCTTTTTTTGTACATTTTATGTGATTCGGATATCATTTTAAACATTTTTGTAACTATATTCAATATGTTTATCAATGTGTTGCAGTTTCAGACATTTCTTTTAATAAGAAATTTGTTTTAAGTGTACTGAGTGCTTAGTTTTATATTTATAGCAAAGGAAATTATTTAAGCAAGTTTTAGTACCTGGAATTTGTTTCTGACCTGTTTTGCAAGTCATATGAACAGAAGGGATGATCTACTCCTGTGTATTCCTCCAATTTTAACCAGTTGCACCATGGCTGCAACTCTGGATCCCATTCTGACATCATGTCACTCTTCTTATGTCCATTAAGCAGACGTTAAGGCATGTGTTAGTTTATTGTATACAAATACATCAGGATGGATGGCAGGAACATTGAACTTAAACAAACTATCTATCTAACTGCCTGTATACTTGCATGCTCAGGCTCTGGCTGCTTATTCAAAATGTCACTCTTGCTTGTACCTGCTCAGTACTTATATTCATGTGCTGACTCACTGGAAAGCTTCTTAAAGGTATACCACAGAGTATGAGCTACACCCTTGTAAGAACCTCAGAGTAGCTGGCTTTGCAGTGTTTTGGTGGAAGTATCTACCTTATAGTCTGGGCAGAGAAGGCATAGCTAGTAAATTTGTCACAGCCTTTACCAGGTGTGCGTGTGTGTGTGTGTGTGTGTGTGTGTGTGTGTGTGTGTGTGTGTGTGTGTGTGTGTGTGTGTGTGCAAATCAAATGTCAAAGTGTGTGTGAGCTCACCCACACACACACACACACACACACACACACACACACACACACACACACACACACACACCATAGGTTCATAGGTCTATACAAAGCCAACAACCATCAAGGCCTTTATAAGTTTAGCCATGCAATCCAACCCAACTGTGTCCCTGTGTATAATGGATGTTTATGAGGAGGGGGTATTGTACTTAAAATGGGTCTAGAGGTTATGTGAATGGGGGTGGGACTATTTTAGTTTTGACATTACTGTCTGCCTTTGTCTATCAGAGACATGGGGGACAGACCCAGAGTGAATTTTTGATCTTCCATCCATTGGCCAAAGTTAAGTTAAAAAGTGTTAGAGATGGACTTAGGGATGGACTCTGTTTCATATCGATGGGGAGCCTGTTCCAGAGCATGGGGATCCTAAGAGACAAATATCTGTCTTTCCAAACATGCCTTATTTATCTCACAAACAAAATTGAAATCCTTTGATATAGTAATTCTAATATTGTTTATTTTCCAGATGTGGAAAAGGTTTGTCAGAGCTGGATTCGAGGATGCCTTTCATGCCATGCATAGATTGCCTTTCAGTAACCTGCAGGAGACAGAGAACAGAGCTAGAGCTTTAAGGTAATCTGTATAGGACAATCCCCCGGATTCAGCAAGCTCAGCACAAAGTGCAGGAATAGTGTAAGAGCTGCTGCATGAGATATGGCCGACAAGCGATCCAGGAACGAGCTCCAGGGAAATGCACGACCACGCCTACACTGTTCCTGCACAGACATCAATGCTATATGCTAATTACCTCATTTGCTGGTGAAAATCATGCAAATGAGGTGAATAAGCGATCCAGGAAGCAGGCAAACATATGTATAGTAATAGTATAACCTGCAGAAATGAATTCGGTTACTAACCGAATAAATTTCTGCAAATTAAAAAAATGGAGGCATGACAGCTCGAAAGAAAGCAAGTATTCAATGTAGTATGCATGCCAATGGTCAAATATATGGCCAGTGGCATGAGAAATAGTTGCAAAATTATAAAAAATAACTTATTTTTTGGGGGGGGCCGATTTCAGCCGTTTAAGCGTAGGGCAGCAGTGCACAAATAGGATCAGCCCAAAAATAAGAAAAAAAAGTTGGAAATACATTTTTAAACCCAAATCAGCATTTTGTCAAAATAGTCAATGGCATGCATAAGACAACAATACCAGGGAATAGTGGTTGTTGGAAGGCTGAGTGTGAGTGTGGTAACTATGAATTAGCACTCTGTTTTATGCAAATGAGGGAACTGATACTGAATCACAGCTTTCCTTTCAGTGTTAGCTTGCACCCAACTGTGTATGTGCAGCAACACCATTGTATAAGTATAAGAGGTAGATGACCTTATAAGGGGGAGTGTCATGCATGCTGTAAGCGTATTGGAGCTCTGTGGTCCATGTTTGCACTCAGCTAAGCACAGCTAAGGAAGGGGGTGTGTCTGAGGCTGCCTAGCAGTGTTGACATTGCCTAAATAGGTGTGCGAGCCACGCACAGGATTTTAAACAAAGCAAAATCCCCAGGAAATAGCAGCTCTGTTCACATCTGAGCACTGGGTATGTGCGCCGTGCCTCAGGGCTTAAATGAGAAGGCAATGGGAAGGGAAAACAGCAGAAAGAAGGGAATTAAAGAGAACTAGCATAGCTGGCAGGTGAAATGTATCAGAATCGGCCAATTACACATGGAACAGCCTAGTACACTACTATAAACTATGCAAATAGCTTCCAGTCTGTTTTTCCCACAAACTCTACACCACCAGTGTACACAGATGGGGAAATTTTACCTGACAAAATTAACAAAATATTAGGGGCTGTTGTCATTCTCATACATCAATATGTGCAAGAGGCTGAGGGTGGTGAGGATGTGAATGTTGATGACCAACCCATAGTGAGGAGAAAGAGAAGAGTGTACAGACATTGGGTAACCTACCAGGGGCTACATGAGCTGGAGACAGTGGAGCGCTATAGGTTGGACAGGGACATTCTCCAGCAAATTGTTGAGCTGTGCCGGCCACGCCTCACACACAGAACCAACAAAGTGGAACACATCCCAGTGGATATCAAGGTATGTGTAGGCTTAAGAATACTAGCCACAGATACCTTCCAAAGGGCAACTGGGGATATCATGGGGATCTCACAGGTGTCAGCATCCAGGGTACACCACCAGTTCCTGGATGCCATGTCAGCACATGCCAGTGAGCACATATATTTCCTCGATACCCGTGAGGCGTTGACCAGCAATATGCATCTCTTCCACCAAATAGCAGAATACTCTGAGGTAGTGGGTGCTATAAACTGCATGCAGATACACATCAAAGCACCACCTGGTGTGCAGGGTAGGGTCTACATAAACCGCAAGGGCTTCCTCTCCACCAACTGCCAGGTCATGTGTGATGCCCAGGGCATTATCTTGAATGTGTGTGCTGGCAGACCTGGAAGCTATCATGACTCACACATCTGGCATATGACACAGCTGTATCAGTCATTTGTCAGTGGTAACATCCCATATGGCCATCTGGTGGGGGATGCTGGCTACGTACTGGAGCTGTGGCTGATGACACCTATCAGAAATACACACATACCTGAAAAAGAACTCCATAATGAGGCACACAAACGTACCAGAATCATAGTAGAGTGTGTGTTTTGGATGCTCAATTCACAGTTCCACTGCCTGGACATATCTGGTGGAGCCTTGCAGTACTCTCCAGCTCCATGTACACAAATGTTCATAGTCTATGCCATGCTACACAATATGATCCTGTGGAAACAGCTGTAGCAGGAACAGCACAAAGGAATCCACTGGCTCGCAGACTGGGAAAATAGGAGTGACAGAATGCATTGGACTGCTAGAGATGGCCTGCATCACTACCAAATGGCCTACAGTCCTCTGTCAAATGCCTGTGCCTCACCCATAGTGCCATTTTATGGTATCTCATGGGGTCCTAACAACATAACACGATCAACAGAACACAAATGCAAGGCCATGTTGACAAATCCCAGAAGCATGCCCACCATGTCCTACTGCATCAACTGTGGACCAACCCCTAAATACCACTGGGATGAAGGGCCAACTACAGGGATACTTCTCAGATATCATTCACATAATGTTAGGAAGAGGATAGAATAACAGAGTGGGGGGTGTAGAAGCATGGACGTCATGGAGTGTGTGATGTCTGAAACTTTGATGTGTGCTCATACTACCTCTGCCTGCAAACCCAGTAATGGGTGTGAAGCAGAACTGACCAGATATATGAGCCCTGCCACTGGGTAACCTGGCTGAATCTGTTCAGCTGAGAGGTATGACCAAAGCAGGATATGGACATTCTGTTACGCTGGTATATGTATAAGAAGGGGATCCTCAGCCACCATAGTACCAAGGTGCTGGACCATTTACACTGACCCATCAGCAAGTGTCTGCAGCTACCCCTCCAGAATGGCATGAGTATGCAAGAATATGTAGGCTGCAGACCACAATACTGGACACAGTTTCATTCATCTTGTATTTCCTTGGAAAAAACTGTGAGCAAATAAGTATATCTGTCAGTAGTTAATGACATAATACATCACAGTGTAAAACAGTACATATGTCTGAATACTGTACTAAAACCAACCATGTAACTAGGGTTGCCAACCGTCCAGAATTCTTCCGGACTGTCGGGAATTTAGGGACACTGTAAAGAAGAAAGGAAAATGCCTGTGTTGTCTGGAAAAAATGGTGCACTGTGCACATTTTCTTTTAGTTTAAAAAAAATAAAAAATTTTTTTAGGGGCGTTCTTCTTTATGAACGCTCTTTGCGTCTGGGTGCAGAAAACGAAAACAGTGTCTTTGCGACTGTTGTTTACAGATGGTCTGTCTACTATCTTCTGCGCACATGGAATTTGAATTATAAAGACATTTGGACTGTATGCTGAAAAGCCCCAGGCAAAGCACGAGTCCGCTGGTGTTTGCTCTTCTCTAATTAAACTGCTGCACATGCAAGTTCCGTTTTTTTTCCCCCCTCAGCTTTAACCTTTAACTGAGGTAAGACTCCTTTCTCTGTTCAAAGCATACTTGTATATTGACCTAGAAGGCTGTGGGTGTGGGCTCTACTCCCACAGCATATAGATGGATTGCTCAAGCTCATACTGTGTTGTATTTTAATGGGGCAGGGTGCTGCAGTCCTGAGTATGTCCTCCTATGATGCCTAGTAACTAAGTACCTGTTTTCAGTTTGCCATCCATTTCCTATTGCATTTGCAATATTACCAGCTTACCATTTTTTAATGTAGCATAAGCAATCAATTCTTCAAGGGCAGCATGCATTGATTTGTAGATGAAACACTGAAATATAAAATTGTTTGCTAACAGCAACTTTTCATTAGTTGCAGATCTCTTTAATCATGTGGAATTATTTAAATGATGTTTTACTTCTGCAGAGATTGTGCATGTTGACTGATATTGGTGGATTTTAATGACAGAAGTATGAGTGGCCATTTATGGTTGGAATGTTCTGAATTGGGCAGTTTTGTCATTATTGGTTCATGTGTTTTGTTTCAATGCTTATTGGCAAAATGTTTACAACTATAAATTTAACACAGTCTAACAAGTTGTGCTGTTACTATCATCACATCGTCACTGTCAAAAAATAAGAAGGCTTGTTGAGGGCAATGCATGTGTGTGTGTGTGTGTGTGTGTGTGTGTGTGTGTGTGTGTGTGTGTGTGTGTGTCTAAAAGCTGCAAGTTGAACGTTAGCCATATGTTTTTCATTCACTTATCAATGAGAAATCAGAAGTGTACAGAAAAGTATCTACCATTTTTTGAAGGGTAGCTGATATATGAAAAGAGCACCTATAGCATTACTTCTGCCTGATTACTGATGAGGCTTGTTGGGCAGCACTGTCTGTCAAAGAGCAATATGGCTACCTTATTTATGTGAAGACTTCACTGTCACAACTGATGTACCCTCTCTAAAGGGGCATGCATAGTCATCTGGAACAGTATGTATGTGGGTGTTTTGTACTCAAGTACCCTATTAGAAATCTCTGGATTTTTAGTGTGAATTGGTTTAAGGGAACTAACATATGACCATTTCCATATGGTTAACATATCCAACTTTTTAGAGGATTGTGTTGCCACAGCCTGGCAATATACCACATTTTTAATTTGGGGTAGGTGACCATTACTCATAAGGCAGTACAAAAGACATATTCATAATATATATGTGCACTAAGTTCTTATTAGACCAAAAGTAAAAATTATTTTCTTTCACCATTCAAGACAACATTTCTGTTACTGCATACAGGGTGTGTATGAGAGCACTGAACTCTATCTACCAGTGCAAACATTGTTCTGACATGCACTTTAGAGGTGAAATGCATTCAAATACTTGGAGCTGGAATGGCATTAATAAGTGTGTCTCCCCAAAATTCTATCTGAATTCCCTGATTTTTTTATTGTAAACTTCTTTAGAAGACCTGGCAGAAGGCCACAGTATCTGTTTTCTGGCTGTGAGTATTTAATATCTATGCACAAGGCTAGGTGAGACTAATGTTCAAAGTATATTTGCAAAAAGTCCTTATTATTCCAGGAGTAAATTTTTATATCATCATCCAAGAGTATATTGTTACTCTTAGTAGTAAATCCAATGTTTCAGAAAGCTTGTGTTGCTGCAGTTTGGCACTGGTTGTTTACAGACCTCATAAGAGGAATACAGATCTGCACAGTACAAAGTGTTTTTGCTGCAAGTCATTTCTGCCAAGTATGTAATGGTTCAGGTGATGGGCAGCCTAACAAAAAAGTGCTTTTAATATCTATGATCATATTACAGCCTGACATTTTAGCTTATCTCCATCACTAGGCTTCAGCTTATTCAGGTCTCTCAGTTGTGTGCTTTTGGGAATTTTGGTTAGTTTTTGCAAAGATGCAATCTGTGTTAAACATTTCTGCCCGGATTAATTGCCTTATTCCAAATTGTAAATGATGATATTATGACTGGCTTACTCAAACCTACAACTTACTGAGGAAGGCATCATAAACCTCTTTCAGCAGCAGACCATGATATAGGCTAAAGCAATGGATGATTCCAAATGCAATGCTGTGCTAATCTCATCACTGATGCTACTGGATAATACAACAACCAGGTTCAGCGCTACCTTTACTTGCATTTTTGCATGAAATTTCTATGCTGCTGTTATTGTTAATTCATCTTGTACTGACACTATACAGCTTCTATCAGCTATAAGCTTCTGCTATGGTAGCAAATAGCTTAAAAATGCTATGCTTTTTAAATCAGTAAGTGCTCCTCTTGCCCTCTGTCCCTTCCCACCATTCAGCAGCTTCTGGCACCCATATTAACTCCTTCCTTACACTGGGATACTTCTATATAACTTGACATTATTATGATTAGAGCAATTCTGCTATTTAAGTATATCAGTAATATGCCAATTTTGTTTCATAAGAGATTCTACATGAGCATGAACGTACCAGTCTTAAAGCTCTGATGGCTACTAATTCATGTCTGCTAGCTGTTATTATGTATTAAAATTTAATACAATCAGGAAGGTGAATCAAAGAACTTTTGCATGGCTTTAAAAATGTGTGCAAGGGGCCTATGATTTGAAAAAACTCAAAGGTAAACTTAATCCACCACTGGCCAGATGCATTTTCTTTGAATGTAGGTTTCAATGTTGTCTCAGTAAATGTGAGTTTTAAAGGCAAAAAAGTATTAAAGCTATGTCTGTTTATGAGAGACTGTATTGCTTGTTTAGCAAATGCCTATTAGTGTTTGTGCTGTAAAATTTGAAATAAAAGTTTTACATTAAATCCAAATATCTGTAATCATTGTAGAAGTAAAGCAGAAAACAGTATGCACACAGTTTTGAATGGTATTTATGGCAACTGGGGAGAAATGGAGAGATAGCCAAGTAATGGGACACATGAATGGCTGCATGCGGGGGGGGGGGTGCATGTGTGGGGGGTGGGGTACCTCATTCTGTTTTTCTGTACATGTCCAGAATTTTTGACATGAAAGGTTTGCAACCCTACATGTAACACAAGCAGCACAGATAGCAGTAGTTACAGTATCCCACTATATGTCACCCATTGTGACTCTATATCGTCAACCTATCTACAGATATCCTGCAGAAACATATTGCTAGTTGTAGGTGTAGAACACCAAATCTTAGACTGGAGTACAACCCTACTTGGAATGGATACATGCACTCAATACAGAATGTCAAACGGGGCATACTCCTACACTTAGAAAAATGAAAATGAAGTGAAGCCCATGTCTAACAACACAGTGGACTATACATATCTGTCAGTCAGAGATGTCTGTGCACACACACACCACACTGTACACCATTCATGCTTTGCATATACACTGGATGGGAATACTCACACAAATCCAAGGCCAACCCACTATAATATGTCAAACATACATGCACAGAGATATGGGGAAGAGAGAGACAGACAGTGACAGACTGTGTATATATAGTGCATTTGGAGGTATATTTGGACACTCAATCCCCCTGAGAGAAGGGTGAGGAAAACAGTAATGTGTTGTGAAGCCAATTAGATCAGATTACATGTGTCCAGTGGACGCATGTGATATTGACAGCTATGTATGGGGCAACATTTTTTTGGGGGGGATAGATTGCCCTTTTTTTTAAGGTGAAGTGGGATGTTGGGGAAGGATAGTAGGTATATTTGGGGAGGTAGGTTGGGCAGGAAGACAGACGAGACAGCATACAAGGGTGGTATATGACACATGTGGGGAGTAAACACCTTGGACGGGGAGGGGTGTTTGGAAATTGGAAGCCCATAAGCCCCCAAATGGAAACAGTTGGACTGAGGTTCCCACCCATGGGCATTCACCATTGCACCTTCACAGCCCCAAAGGTGGCTGTGCTGGGTGCTGTGCAGGAGGGTCAGGCTGACCCTCTAATTGCACCACACAGCCCTCAAGCTGCCATAGCAGATCTCCAAACTCCTTTCGGAGCTCACTATGCACCAAACCCCAGACCTGGCTTTAGGTGACAGGATCCTGCCCATGCCCACTCCTGGGGGGCAAGCCCCATCCCCTGATGTGGTTCCACCCGAAGGTGGTGCAGGACCAGCAGTCGAGGAGGTCCTGAGGTCGGTGCCAGATATGTTGGTACCCGGTGCCATGGTTAGATGAGGTGGGAGAGGTGGGTTCACTGGGACCTGCCTTCCCAAACATGCTATGGTGTTACAGTTTTAGAACATATGTGGGTTAGTAATAGTAAACACAATCCAAGATTAGTTATAATAGCACGTATAGATATTCCCATTAACACAAAATGACTGATTTGGAACAGTTGCACAGCAAACAGAACACATGCATATATGGAACCACAGTGGCCATTACAATGGCATGCATGTTACATTGATAGCAACAGGCCACCAATGATAGTATTTCAACATGGAATATTACTAGAAACACATTTCAATATTTGTTGAACAAATAGACACATCTCCAAACAGTAGGTTTGGTGTAAAACATACACTTTGCTTTGTGTGTTTAGATTATTGTTGCAGATATGGTGAGGGGAGATAGAGATGTCAATTAACAACTTGTATATCCTTGCAGTACTCACAGCTTTAATGATCACTGCTCTAATCATTAATCTACAGGTATCATTATAATACCCAATGGCCTTGGTTTGGGCAGTGGTATGTTTATACACAGTGTATACTTCAGGTGTCTTATAGCTAAATTCTATTTCTCTTACCTGGTAGACCTGTGGAGGGAATGTTTGTTAACACTACCTGACTGTTTCTACACATATTCCCAGATTCCTAGTTATACTTCTGCACATACCTATTAACTTCTTAATGCAAACAATCTGTACAAAGCTTGACAAACTGGGGGTATGAATAGGGACATATTTTAAATATTGCTCTTATAAATATTTAGAAAGCTGCTAGAGTAACAGGATTTATTTTAATATACATTTTCTGAAGGATCAGAAGTCTGAAACTCAAATGTATGTCATTATTTACTGACTACAATCCTGAGATGATCCCAGTAATTTGCCAGGAAAATAGAGGAACAGGCCAAACTATGAGGCATAAATCTGGACATTCTTCCGAAATCTGTACAGTTGAGAGGTATTATTATGCATACAGCTTAATACCACTCCTGGGATTTGAACCATGGTTGTGTGTGCTAAGATTACAATAATGTATGTTTCATCAGAGTGAGCTATTTAGAAAGTGCTGTTTCTTCATTCAGTGTTTTCTGTCTAAGTATCTCTCGGTTGTACAATCTGATCTTGTAATTACAACATTCTTATACAGACATTTCTAGACATATTTTATGTAGCACATTGTGAGAAACAGTTGACACAATAGTACTCCTGGTGTATGTAACATGTGAGGCCATACAATACCAGAGGAAACACAACCAGTCCAGGATTTAGAACTTTATTGCCAGGCAGTTACACCTTTATTTAATTATGACCTATATGGGACTATTGCTGTCATATTGTCTGGTTTATTCAGTAGAAACCATACACATTTTTTATAGTGCCAGGTGACGTTTTACTCCTTTATATTTATTTGGTATGACTACTACAAGCAGGATTGTTACTCACCAGCCTCGCGACACAGCCTTTGCAACCTGTTGGCATGGGCTTCCTGGTTCACAACCTGCTCAGCTGCAGCCGTAATGAAAATAGAGAAACATTTATGCATCCCTATCCATCACATACACAGGCTGGACTTTGGTAAACAATTATTGGTATGAATACTTACACACTGCTGGGACATTTCCCCTATCTTTTGCTTCTTGGAACAACTGTTCCAAGAGCTCCCTCTTTCTCCATTTCAAGTCAGCATAATGGTGCTGGATCTGCTTACCAGTCTAAGGGATACTGGTGGCACTGGTGAGATCATGGGATAGACTTTCCCAGGCTTCTGCTTTATATTGGGAGCCCTGGTACTGGTCCTGCAGCAGTCCAATGTCATGTTTTTTTTACCAGGAGTCCTACCATGACCTTGGACTCCTGTATGCCCCAGTGCTGTGCCCGGAAGCACATGTCCTTTTCACCACCTGCCATACTGCCTACAGTGGAGAGCTACAACTAGTTATGAGCTGTATTCACACCTGTGAGGTTTAAATACTGCTGATTTCCCGCCCTTTGCCATGATTGGATGGTTTTGAAAATGCTGAGCTAAGCTAAGCTACAGGCAAACCTGCTTAGCTAAGGTTGGCAGTGCTTAAAGGGCAAGTTCAGCATTGCTTACCAATGGGCAAATTCACTTAGCTGGGTATCCCTTGGTTAGTATTCATATGTACATAATGCTTACACCCAGTCAACACAGCTGTGCAATGCTTAGCATTGCTTATGTTTTACTACATTGGTCTACCACCTGTATGGGATTGATTCATCATTCATTACATACTATAGATTTATTTACATTCTGTGACATCCCCCCAATGTGTTGTGATTAATTTAATCTTGTGTGACTATACTGTATGGGGCACTTGTGTTTATATGGGGGTTTCACTAATTTATTACACTTACACCTCACATCTGGGCCTAATACACTACTCTGGCTGAGAAAAATCAGTTACTTCTAGCATAAATATGCAACAAATGTAAATATTAATGTTTATACATACAAAATGGAAATGGTTTTGGTGAGGCTCGAACCGTGAATGACTACATGCAAGGTGAATGCACTAACTGCTATACTATTGCACTTATGCTTATGCTGGATGTCTATTGGTTTTTAACTTATCATGCCATTTCAGCTGGGCTAAGCATAGCTAAGCAATGGCCACAGCTGCGCAGCTATGCTTAAACTTTATTGCATATATAAAGAAATGTATCTGTTGTGTTTTTTTATTTGTACCCTTTAGAATATTCATGCTAATGCTGAACCTGTTATTCCATCAACTTTCTGCTTTGTGGGACGATTGTAACTTCTTTCTGTCCACATTCTTTACTCTAGCAGGTTGGGAAGTGTGCGCTATGTGCTTATGCTACATCTGTTATTCTATCAACTTTTGGTTTGGTAGGGATGATTGTCCCTTATGGCTTTGTCCAGATTTCTTACCCTGATGGGTTAGGGGTGTTACGAGCATTCTCACTCATTTTAAATTGCCGAACAGCAATTTTGGAGTGCAGGGGGATTGTGTATTGCGAGAGCTCTGCTTCAGACACCCCCGCTGTGCTCGTACATGGAACCATGTCCGTTTTACAGCATGGCAGCGCACCTTCATACATATGCATGGCGCACTGCTGTGCTGAACCGGAACGGTTCCTGCTGTGCAGGAATAACTTATTCCTGCATGGCTGCTTGCTGAATCCGGGGGAACGTGTTTATACCATGGATTCTCCTGGTATGGAATTATTGTGGGCATTCCAACTGTTTCATATGTCTAGCCAGATACTTGCCAAAGGGGCATTATATTAAATGGTGGATCTACTAAGCAGAAACAAAGCTGGGTCAGGGTAAGAGGGCCAATTGACCTGGGTGCAAAGGGGTGTTGGTGTGATCGGCCAACCTTCATAATGATATTTTTCTCTCCATCTCTGTAACGCAACACTGGCTTTTTTAAAGCAGTCATTGCATTTGTGGCGAAACCTGAATGCTGCAGTGCTCCATGTGTGGTCTAAACTGCAGCAACTGCTTGCTATATTTGTAATAATACATGAGCTCTGTAGTGCTCCATACAGGCAGGGAATAAACTGTAACTGCTGATTGCTACATTTGAAGTAGCAAATTTTTTATATAGATATAGATTATGTGTGGAGTGTAAGGATGATCAGAGGCAGAGCACAAAAATGAGACCTGAATGGCTGGCACAGGAAGAGCAGTTTGTATCATGCATCTGGCCACTTGGTTGGTGCACCAGTAGAAGGAACGGCATTATTATTCCTTTTTTTTTGCTCTTGTATTGAGGAGCTGGTGGGGGGAGTGTAGATGCATGGGTCTAACTGTAGTAAGCTAAACTCTAAAATGTACCGATCTTCTTAAAATGCTGAAGTATTTTTCTTTCTGTTTTGTTTTTCTTCACATGGGGAAGGGGAGTGGCATGGATCTGACTGTAATAAGCTGATCTCTGAGATGGTGGGGTACTGCTAGAGCTCGCTATGCTTCTGCTATTGAGGCCCAAATAAAGTCACATTATATCTTCCTTGGACCTGGATACCATGTCCTTACTTATAAGTTTGGTGACAAAGAATGATTGCCTTGCAATCTGGGCCACATGTTAGTCAAAGGCCAAGTTACTGTGTACATAAGGTCTCAGATCCTTGACAACTGGGTCAACTCTTAGGGGTGTCTTATTGATATACTAATTAGTTTGGAAAGCAGTTTTCTCAAAAGGGACTATAATTAATTTCTTGGCATTACGTTTTAGTCCATGATTTTGGCATCAGTCATTTGTCTGTGTTAAACCTTCTTGTGTAATGCTTTTGCTATGGGGGGGAATCTATGAAAGTTCCCAATTTGCTGGCATCTGTGAACTTGGTCAGCCAAATGCCCTTTATGTTAGCCTTTACCTATGAGAAGTTAATGCCAAATAGAAGACGTACCAGCATGGAGTGCTGAGGTACCCCACTGGTGACTGGTGTATCAGTGGAGGTGGCATCACTAGTCCTAAATCCCTGGGGTCCTATCTTGAGCCAGCTGCAATCCATTGACTTATGTATGGGTTTATGCACAGGTCACTGAGTTTGTCACCTATACCAAAGTGGAGTATTGTAGCAAATGCCTTAGCATATCCATGAAGGTGGTATACACCATTGTCCTCTCATTCATTACCTTGGTGACCTTCTGAAATAAATGAAGTTTTCAGAATGACCCTAAGAGAACTGGTCATTTGATTGTATTAATTGAAATGTTATAGGTTAATGAAGGTTAGGGTGCACATTTGTAAACAATGCTTCATTAGCCTATACCCTTTCAATGAGTACAATTAATTGATCTGTTCTCTTAGGGCCATTCTGTAAACCCCATTTACAAAAACTATATGGGAGTACCTTTTGAAATTATCTTTTGCAATGCATTTCATTTTATTTTTATTGTTGACTTCTGGTATTAGCCATACATTTAAGCCATGCTTTAAATCTGATACATGTGAAGATACCACTTTCCTTAAAATAAATACCCAGTTATGACATTTAATTGGCTGGCTCTCTGAAGCCACTCCATCTCTAGCTATCAGTTCTTTTTAACTTTTTGATACACTATATGGTCAACAGCTTTTATGTTCATATATGCACTGAATACTTCTCTTGCAACATAATAAGACAGATTATATGCCCTTTCATCCTGATGTGAAGTTGGTTCTGGGTGGCATGTCTCTTAAAGAGCTTCTCTTTGTAGTGGTGAGTACTTTTAAATTCCTGGTCATCTTTTCCTATAGACTTACTAAATGTTTGTCAGTGACTTCACTCCTTTCTTGAACATCCACTCTTTTTTGTCCAAAATTTGGCCCAGATTTTCCATGTGTTTCTCTATATTTAACAAAATATAAAAGTTCACTCAAAAACTCTCTCCTTTTCTCTTTATTTGAGTAGAATAAACAGGTAGATAATAACTCTTAATAACTGTTTCTTTTTAGATGTGATATACATAGAAACTGCAATTATCTCTCTCTGCATGGTCAAATAACTAATTTGTTATACCCAGAAATGTAAAAAGATAATGACCTCTGTGGCTAGCTCACCTGTACTTGACTCATTTCTGATCACCTCATATGATCAGAAGTGAGTGTTTGGTTGTAATAAATCAAAGAAAAATGTGTATGGGGACAAGCATACCTGCACCCCAATGTTGGAGGCTGCACACTCACACCCTCACTATTTATAGAGAAAAACACCTAGATCACACAATCCTGAAGAAGCAGAAACTGCCTGGTACACCTTATCAACATTCACCAGCATTTACCAAATTTTGTTTATTGCTGTAAACTAAATTATGCTTAAGAACCCATTTTTCCTGTTGGAATTTTCACTGTAAGCATAGTAACTGGTGTTCGTAATTGTAGAATGGGTTTGTCACTGTAATGTTTTAGAAACAAAAATATGGGGGGGTGTGGCCATGATATACACTGACTAGCAGCAGTTTCTCTCAGCTCTGCCAATGCTATAAATTTCTGACAGGATATAATTCTCAAAAATAATCCAACTGTTTTTTTTTTTTACTATTTTGATTTCCATTACCATAAAGAAGGATTATCTAAAAAATAGGAATTTTCCTTTAAGTTTTCCTGTCAAAAATTTCAAAAAACATATTGCAGCATCTCTGCTTAAATGATGAGAGAATCCAAGAATAATTCTTCAGACTTCTTCTATCAAGAAAGAACTCTTAGCTGTGACAATGACTTTGCAAAAGATGTCATTGAAATTAGACAAAATGGACACAAAAATAGATAGTTTTAAACAAAAATGTTCTAAACAGATGGACCTAATACACAAGGAGTTACAACTTCAAAAGTTTCAAATTTCTGATATAGAGCAGTCTCTCAGTGATGTGGATGGAAGACTTCAAGAGGGAGAAAATAACACAGAATTCCTGTTAAAACAGAACACTGCTCTTCAAAACAAAATAGAAGACCTAGAAAATAGGTCAAGAAGGAATAATCTTTGTTTCTTTGGTTTGCCAAATAACATTGAAGGAAGCAATATGGTGAGTTTTCTAATTACTTGGTTGCCAACTGATCTAAACCTTCCTGAAGCCCTCTCCTTTGGAATAGAAAGGGCACACAGATCCATTGCTTTTACCTACAACAAAAATGTTTCAAGATCTGTTATAGTGAAATTTATATCATCACAAGATAAAGAGCTAGTGTTGAAAACACCATGGGCTAAGTCTCCCACAAAAGTAAATGACAATGTTGTGCGCTTTGACAATGATTATTCCTCTGCAGTGATGGCCAAAAGAAAGCTCTTTCTTCCTATCATTAAGGAACTTAAAAAGAAGCAAATAAAAGTTAATCTGTTGCCTCCTGCTAGACTTAAAATATTTCTCACAGAGGGATGTAAAATCTTTGAGGATCACTTTGCTGTCTCTTACAGGAAAACAAGCAAATTAATAGAGAAAATAGAAGATATGGAATGGACAAACCCCTCATTGAAGAGAATTGCTGAAAATAATTCATGGACATCTTCAGGAAAAAAAGAAAAAGTTAAAGGATAAGTAACTATTATTTCATTAGTGTTATTCTTCCTGCAGTCCTGGATCTCTCGTATATGTATCACTGTTTTATGACATTATAGCACTTTGAAAAGCAGAGCTATGATTAAAATAACTTCTGCAAAATAGAAATGTAATACTCCAGTTTAATATAACAGTTTGGAGCTTTAAACTGTTATGAAATGTCTGCTTTGTGGTGACTAATGGGTACTTTATTATAACCAGTATGAATGCTGACAATAATATGTTGGTGTCTGCACTGATGTTTATTGCATGCTATATTTATTCTGTTTTGCTTTGTGATCTAGTTTAAATAATCTTCTTTAGGGGAAAATGCATTGAAAGAAAAGGGGCGATAAAAAGATCGTTGAGTATGTATCTGACTTGTCTCTAAACTCACTAGCGCTGCATTTACGTTTTTTCTCTCCTTTTGTTTCCTGTTGTAAAGTTCTAACAAAAAAACATTGGTTTGGCTTTAATTTACTTTAAGAATGCTTCATCGAGGCAAGAAGCTGCTGATACACATAAAACTTCTCATTAGATATGATCACAGTATCAGAAGTCCATTTATCTAAAGTGAACTTTGATCTCTAACGGATTAGAACATTCAGACGCAACTGGTAAGACCCATTTAAGCAATTCTACAGCTAGCAAAGCATCTGGAGGAGAAAAGAAAATATGGGTAATTTTATCATTTTCTACATTAGTTATCTAGTTCTATATAGTTTAGCCTTTTTATAAGTTAAAGCATTAGATGTTGACTTACTATATGCATTCAAAAATAAAAAAGTAAGCTTAAACAGTCAGAACAGGAAGTCAATGGAATGTCTGAATGCTAAACTAAGCATTTTATGAGGCTGATGTGAGAGGCTATTAATGGCTCAAGGAAGTACAGTAAGTACACTAACATTAAAATGTTATCATATTATATAACATACAAAGTTTTCATAAAATAAAATATATTTTTTTATTGAATGTCTCAGTGTTGCAGCAACCAGACCCTAAATGTTTCGATAAAGTAATGTGCACCATTGTTGACTAACTCTAACCATTCACTTATTCAATAGAACACTATTGAAATATATATATTTATTAATAGATTACTTTACACATTCTGAGGTAACTAGTGAAATATACTTAGTGTTTTATCTTCATATTAATTATCTTCTTAACTCTAGTTAAAATAGTGATCTATAACATAAACAGTAACATATTTATCTGATAAGTGTTTCTTTAGGTATTTAATTGAGACCATCTGTGTCTAAAAGATTCTTAAATGACAGTTGAGGAAAATACTTATTGTATTCATTTTTTTCTGCCTTTTAATTTACTGTATTTGATATCAACAAACAAATGTTTATGAAATCTTTCCTTTTACTTATAGTAATCTGTAGTCAATGCATAATAGGAACTGGATGACAAAGATGTATTTATATTTAGTGAATTAAGATCTTTTGTCTTATATGATGATTACCTTTTAACCTGCTTTACAGCTGATTACTTACATTTTACAGCACGTCAAATAATGAAAGACACCTTGTAAATATTAATTATCTGTTTGATGAGACATGACAGTGCAACTGTAAAATTTTGTCAGGTGAAGGGAACTTCCCCATGTTACATAATAAGCCGACATTTTGCTTTGTAATCTCAGCAGTCACATTTTGTTGTAACATGGAACTAATTTGTAACTTCTTTTTCTTATATCTTTAAAATTCCCAAATAGTAAATGGTAATTGCAAATTTATGTTACATAATAATTTCCATTGAATGCATATCGAGGGTCAGACTGCAATACTAAATAGTCATATTTACTGCAGTTCTTTATAATATATAATGATATATTTTCATATACAAGTATAATAGTATTACATGCTTGTGTATATAGTATAAATAACATATTTTAGTTGGCTATAGAAGTTATTAAATATATACATATCACACTGCTTTAGTTATTAAGTTAATAACTGGTGTCATATAGAGAAAATTTAATTTAGTTTTAATACATGTTTTTTTTTCTCTTTTTTTTGACAAAAAATATATATAATTAAAGCTTTAAGTTCTTAACACTATAACATAGGAAGTACTAATAGGAAATAAATATTACATCCATGTTATATTTACCTGATATTACTAATCATTTGTCATGGTAGAGGGGTATTAACTGTTGTTAGTAAGGGGGGTGGTTGATTCAAACAGTACTCTGTTTGAATCAGGAGTATCTCAAACTCCAGGAAGTGACTATCAGAAAGTGGTTTTGATATCTTGATTATTGATCTAATAATAAATCATTTGTTATTAAGAGTAATATATATAGTTTTATCTATTTAATGTTTTTCTTTATATGTTATTCTATGCCCATAACAAAATCCCTGATATCTATGTGTGTCAAAAAAAAGAAATGCTTACTTATAAATGTATGTCACTGAATGCAAATGGTCTTAACAACCCTATAAAAAGGGGAAGTTTGGTTAAATATTTAAAAACAAATAAGGTTGATATTGCATTCTTACAAGAATCCCACATAATAGGCAAAGATTTAAATAGAATGTCCTTTCTTCGTTATACAATATTTGCACAGTCATACCATGGGACCAAAATAAGAGGTAAAATGATATTATGGAAAAAATCATTGCCGATTCCAAAAATATTAAGAGTCATATTCAGACAAAAATGGTATGTTGTGTATAGTTACTATAGAAATAAATAAAAAACAAGTCACAACTGGTTAATAACTATTGGATACCAGGTATTAGTGAGGAAACAGTTAATACATATCTTGAGTTAACATTAACTAAAATTAAGGGTGATATAATATATGCAGGAGACTTAAATTGTATCCTATCTAAGAATACCACCAAAAATGATAACTTTAGAATCTCTTCTCCTGCAAAAAAACTTATTAATTTCAGTAATAATTTGAATTTGAAAGATATTTATGATTTAAAAGGAGCAAATTCCCTAAATTATACTCATTATTCCTTTAGATTTGGTACTCAAACTACTATTGAGAAAGTATTTGTGACTGACAGGTTATACTCTAAGATAAAACAAGTTTTCATTAGTTCCTGCCCGATGTCTGACCATAATGCCATCTTCTTTAAAATAAATATCATACGTAATAATTTAATATTTTGGTAAAGAATCCCAGCCTATATTATTAAATTAAAGGGATTTAAAGAGTGGTTACTAAATGAAATAAAATTACTTTTGGAAATTAATGACAATAATACAACTTCCAATGCAGTAGTATAGGACTCTTTAAAATCTTATCTATTTGGCAAAATTAAAAATTTGTATTTAACAAGAGAAAGGAATGGGAAAGCAAACTAATCAGATTATAATCAAGAATTGATATTTTAAAAAGCAAAATAAATGCTAAGGACATAAAATCTAACAATGAACTAAAACAACTTAATCTAGAATATATAGAAATCTTAATTCATAAAGTTAAAATAAATTTAGAAAGACTTACATTGCAATCTTATTCAGTAAATATTAAAAATATGCATAGATTATCAGTAAAATCAAAACTGTCATCTATCTATAAACTTATAACAGAGATTAAAGATGAAACAACTAACAAACACAAATATGTTTCAGACCTAGAAAATATTCTAAAAGTATTTAGAAAACACCATGAAATTATAAACCAAGAGAATGTAAGTACTGATTACAATGATATGAGATGATTTCTTAAAAGTTAATATTAAAAAAAAATTAACAAAAGAACAAAATACTAAATTGTTCAAAGCAATAACTTTAAAAGAAGTAAAGGAAATAATTTTGAACATACAAAATAATAAATCACCAGGTCTAGATGGTTTAATTGGGGAAATATATAAAATATTACTGGATGAAGTACTGCAGCTTATAGAAGCTTTTGAAGAATATAGGAAAGATGAATTTTCAATACCCTCCTGGAAATATGCCATGATATCGCCAATGTTGAAACATGGAAAAGATCCTACTTTAGTAGTCTCTTATCATCCAATATCATTGTTAAATGTAGACTACAAAATTTTTATATCAATTCTTGCTAACAGACTAAATCAATTAATGCCTAACCTAATAATTGATGATCAAATTGGTTTTATTTTGAAGAGAAAAGTTCAAGATAATATTATAAGATTGCTATCCTTAATAGGACATGCAAATAAGAAACAAAAAGAACTATCAATCATTAGTTTCGATGTAAATAAAGCTTTTGACTCCATAAACTGGTCTTATTTATTTAAGGCACTTAATATCTATGGTTTTTCAACTTATTTTATAAATCTTTTAAGTAGACTATATGTAAATTCAATTTCATATGTCAAAATTGGTGCCTTGTTATCAGGTCCTGTTAATATCTTTAAAGGAACCAAACAAGGATGTCCGCTATCCCCTTTTTTATTTGCTTTATCTGTGGAACAGTTGGGCAATTTCATAAGAGAAAATACTAAAATAAGAGATTTTAATGTTAATTCTAACTATAATTCAAAAATACAACTTTTTGCAGACGATATTTTATTAACAATTGCAGATATAAATTCTTCTATTGGTCATATTAAACAATCACTTCAAACATTTGAAATGATTTCAGGCCTAAAATTTAACCAAGAGAAAATAGAAACTTTAATATTGAACAAAAGGATATATAATAAATTAAACAAATCATAGTGAATTTAACTTGTTAAATGATAAGCTTGAATACCTAGGGGTATCAATAAAAATCATCTTGGAAAGAAACCATAAATACAAACTATAAAAAGTTGGTAGTCATGGTGAAAGAATATATAGATATATGGAATAAAATGTTTTTTTCTTTAGAAGAAAAACTTGTCTTAATAAAGATGATCATTCTACCAAAAATGTTGTTCTTTTTTCAAACACTAATAGGTTCACCCTCAATGAAATTAATAAAACAACTAAACTCTATGTTGTTAAAATTCTTATGGTTTCTACAAAAAACAAGAATTGCTTATGCATGGCATTATAAAAATTGAGATGAGGGAGGAATATCATTTCCAAATTTAGAGCTATATGCAGAGGCTATAACCCTTAAATTAGTAACACAATGGTTAAACCCTAATTATAAATCAAATTGGAAAAATCTTCACATAACATCTCTCCTTACAAATATAGATTAAAAATTAGAAATAAGTATGTTTTCCGAAAACATTAAAATCTTTCTAGTGTTAAAATATTACATTTATAATACAAATACAAATGAAAAATTGTCCCCATTTCTTAAATTTACATTACATAAATTTGAAAAATCATTGAATAAAACATATCTGATGGAAAACTTTAATTTTTTTAATGTTTCCTATAGTATATACAAAGAAATGTCTTGATTTGCTTAATGTACCCAAAATCAGATATATGGAAAGCAGTGGTTTAGTTTATTGGCACCATTTTTTTGATAAATAATAATATTCAAGAACCAAACTCCCTTATGGCCAAATATAATAAAATAATAATAATTGGTTAAATATGCAATTTTTCAGAAAATACATTATAAATGAATTTAAAATACATAAAATGTCTAATATAACATCTTTGCCTAAAATCCTACTACTCCTATGTGAAATAAACATGTTAAATAGTAATAAAACCCTTTTAATATCAAAAATATATAAAATGCTAAAATTAGATCTGCAAATACCAGAAAGGTCGTTTTGGAGTTTCTCTGAAATCAATAATGTAAGCTTTTTAGAAAATGATAAAAAGTTAATACTTAAATCAATTAAACATACAACAACGTCTCCCTTTTGGAATTTTTTTTATGGAAATTTATTCATAGAAGTTTTATCACCCCTCACAGAATTACAATAATCTCAAATAATGGTATTAATAAATGCTGGAGGTGTGAAGAGACATTATGCGCAGACTGGGAACATATGTTTGTTAAATGTAAGAATGTAAATCAATACTGGTTAGAGTTTAAAGATTTTAAAAAAGCATTTTGGTCAGATAAGTGCGAAATCTCAGATTCACTGTTATTATTTAATGCACCGATACCTACATATATTCCAGATACTCAAGTACATCTTCTTTGGTCTTTGCTTGCAATAGCAAGAAAAGTTAACACAATAAATTGGAAATCTAAAAATATTCTTTTATTTATGGATTTTATTGCATTAGCTAAGTTTGTATGTTATAGGGAATTACAAACTCTATCTTTAAGAACTAATAGAATGACACATAAAAAATATCTTGGTTAAAACCTAAAAAATTATTAGATAAAATGTAACTATAAAAGGTCATTACATGTGTTATGGGTATTGTATACTGTATATAGTTATTATTACACATACTGTTTTGAACTTGTTATATTAAATGTTAAAATGTGATATTTATAAAATTCAATAAAAATTTATTATAAAAAAAAAAGAAAAAAATATTTTTTTCCCCATTCTTCTGAATATTTTCTTAACACTAATCAACTGTTAATTTAAAGCTGGAATAAAAATCACCATTCATGTTCAATATTAAAGGTGATGCCAGATATATTAAGAAAGTTATAATGAGAATTGGGATAAGATAAAGACAAAAGACATCTTCGCATTGGTACATTCATAAAAAATATATTAATGTTCATTGTTTTCTGCACTTTTTCAAAAATAAAAAAAGCTTTTGCTATTAAATTCTAATGGTCTGTATTGTACTGAAGACAAATGTAGAGATTTTTAAATATGTTTTTTATTTTTTTTTATTTACAAACTGACAATAAAGCTTTGATTCAAATGCTTTTATCAAAGTGTTCAATGTTCAATATTGATAATTTTGTAAAGATCATACAAATAAGACTCAATGTGCTTAAAGGTTTCTGAGTTCACATATACATATATAAAGGTAGCAGAGGTTTGGAAAGATTCTGTTGTTTAATCTAGAATTAATAAAATGTACCCAATAATAAAGACCATATTGTACTAGTACAAAGAATAATAAGTAATTTGATTAATTTAAAGATTAAAAAGTAGTGGATAATTTTAAAAGATATGATAAGTTAACTGTTAAGCTAAATAATAAATATAATATGTTATGTTCAAAGAAAATAGAAAGCAGGACTGGATTTCATTATGAAATTTCTGTTGAAGCTGCAATCTTTACCGTCTACTTTAAACCACTATAGTAGTCAAATATTTTCAAGCTAGAGTTTTGCTATCAATGTGTTTGCATATTTACATAACCAGCAAAAATAAAATAAAATTAAATAAATACAGATCTATAATTACAGGCAGATATATCCAGACTAGTGTTTTATTTAATTATGTGTTTATTTACTTACTTAATTAACTACAAGTTTACGTACATAAATATGTTAACAAAGATACTGTGGCTTAGCCAAAAGTACACCTTTCAGTGGAGGTTCAGGGAAAAATGTTTCATGAGAACAATGCTTCTATTTAAGTTTCTGAGTATAAATGCATAATGTGAAAATGCAGTATATAAACAAAATAAGGAATTTAGTGTAATGCAACAAAAACAGTCATTATGCAAGAAACATTAAAAATTTAAACAGGTTCTAATTATTTTCACACTGCAATATATTGCAAAGTATGGAGTGTTATGTACTTATGGATGCAGGGGATGGTATCCTTATGAAGAAACTTAGCAAAACAAAAATATGACATGTTATAGTCAAATGAAAAATAATAAAAATAAACTTGTTTAATTTCAATATCAAACCTGTCTTTCAGAAAGTTTAGGAACAAGACAGAAGAAATAAAAGTACAGAAATAGATGATAGAATGTATACTCAAAGGATAATGTATAAAAAAAAACTAAAAGTATAGGAATGTATGTAAAAAATATATAAAAAAAAGAGAAACATATTTGAAAATTCCATAAATATTAAATACGACAGATGCATAGCAGAGAAAAAGTAATACGATATAGGCAAGAGTAAGATATTCATTAAAGATATGTTTATCAAGGAAATAATGCACAGTTAAGGAGGTGGAAAGGGGTACACTTACAAATGTGGGTACAAATTATAGATATTGGCTATGAAAAATTATGAAAAAGTTTAGCAGGTTTTATAAAAACAGAAGGAAAAAAATGAAAATATATTTATGCAGAATTTATTTTTACATAATAATATGAAGAGGATCAGCTATGAGATGAATGCAGCTTTACTTTTATCTACAAACAGTTGAGGCTTGCCTCAGGGAAAATATCACTAGTGCTCCTGCTCCATATTTTTAATCCAACCATTCTAAGTGAGCAAACAAAGAAAACTGCAGTGTGTGTCCACACCAAAGGCTATACAATACTGTATATATTTTCCCAAAGCAAGGAACAGTCAGTGGTAGCTTTGAATGGTTAGTATAATATACAAACAGTCACTCACATACACATAAATGTATAGGGTTTTATAAAAAGTGTTTTTTATCTTTATCATATCAAATTTTGTTCTGATATATTTATGTCTGTATCTTTTTTCATACCTTCAGTGTGCTAAATTTAGACTCCAGCAAGAGGTGTTTCCGTTTGATTTCTTCATTTTTTCTCTCGTCTGTGATTCGCTGTTGCAAATTGCCTCCCCTCTGCAGCATTTCATTGACAGATTTGTCATCCTCTTCACTCTAATGCAGCAAAATAAAACACAGCACATTAGACAAGCAGGATGTGTCATTAAAACACACATACACACACAAACACTTACATGTGATCTACCACAAACACACACACACACACACACACACACACACACGCACGCACACACACGTAAGCTAGTGCATACATACACACACACACACACACACACACACACACACACACACACACACACACACACATGCAGACATACTGATATGATGTAGATAAAATATTTAACTTCAGATGAAAACTGCCCAAGCTATAAATACTAGTAGAAGAGAATGAATGCAAATTAATTATGTAAAGCATTTTACTAGACCATACCTTAATAATATGTTTACTCTGTAAATATCGTTAGAAGAGAATGCAAATGAACTATTAAAAACATTGTACTAGGCCATGCATTGATAATCTGTTTAATTCAATATAGTTGTTATTACATGCACTTCAACAGTTATCTTTGATGGTAGTACTTTAAAAATTTTGCTATAAGGAAAATCAGGCATTTTGAAATAATTTAGAATGTATTTTATTCCAAGTATTCATAAGAGTTTATTCAGTCTTTTTGTTTGTTCTGTTCTTTTACACATTGAAAATAAACATTAAGAGAAGCCTGTATTTCTCAGGATTTTGATAATATGTAGGGTTTCTGTTTTAGCCTTACTATATAGGCCAATCTGTTTTATAGTGAAGTTGTATTTTTGCCTGTGTAAAGTCTGACTGGCTGTCATAGAAAATGTTGTGTGTGTATAATAAATACATAAAATGCTTAATTCTGTATTTATCTTTGAAGGAAAATAAAAAAAAATTGATTATTTTCATATGGTCTGATAGACGCATGGGAAGCAATGTCAAACATATTCTAAGACACTGTTCCATAAAACTTGTGAAACACTCATACCGTGGAGAGGTATAACAACATTAAAAGGTGAAAAAATGAGGTGTGATAACAAACCAATATGTCCAGTTACATCATCGGGGATGGGGGTTAGATAAATATATTAGCAGGAGTTAATAGGGGAGGGGGTTGAAAGGGTTAAATGGGAAGCCGGGATGTTTGGGAGGAAATGAGGTAAGGGTAGGCATGGGCTTAAGGGGTTTTTTACAAGTGTAATGGGGTAGGGAATCTACATTTTGGTGTGAATTTGCTCCAGTGCAGGCTTATGTCCAAGAAGACTGGTTGGTACTAAGAGGTCAGGTAGGCCTTGGATTAATAATTATGTGCATAGAAGAAGTGGGTAATTTTAATTTATTTCTTCTGCTTTCCTAGTTGGTTAGGATTAAAGCATGGGGTTTGAGTACTTTGGGCAGTGGAGTGGGTAATTTGGTAGTTGTATTCAGGCAGGGAGCTCTGTAGTTGAAATATATAATAATGATATAGTATACCACAGACTATATCTATATGCATATAAACACGGTCTAAAGATATTCGTCAGTTGGCTGGATGGTATAGGCCTGGTAGGGCTTTATTCTCCTAGTATGCAGCATGATCCTTGTTTTCTATTGGTTTCTAGTCCCTTGCCCAGCAAAGTAGTCATTTGGTGGTGATAGGATTCCGTAGCATTCCCTATGTTGTGTGGATCCATCTAAGTTGCAAGCATTTTTTTCAGGCTGAAAGGTGTTTCTAGATGCCCCTGCGCATGTATGGTATGAAGGAAGTAAACAGAATTAGTTCAGCTATTCATTTTTTTTTTTTTTGCTGCAAGTTACAAAAGTTTGTTGCTTGAAAATATTTCAGTTGTCAGTAGAGATACTGGGCATTTTTGCTGGCTTTATTGAGGCAAAGGATTAGCAAATGATAGAACAATTTTTGGGAGCTCGCTGTTTGTTAAAGAGTAATTTGCACATAAAGTGGTATGATGTTCGTTCACTGATATGGAAAGATCTGGACATAGGGTGTGTATTTCTTAACTGTTGAAGGAATGATGCTTATTTGCACATGAATGGAATGAAGGTTTGCCAGTTATTGTTGTGGTATACTTTAGAAAATTGCTACTGAAATGGTGATTGCGACAAATAGACTGTTTTGACAAGGGATGCACATTGCAGTTGTGGGTTTGGTTTATGGTCCATATTTATCCCCATTTTGTTTAATGGTTAGAATTTTTATTGGGCTCCCCTGTTTGTGTGTGAATTTCTTTTGTTTCGTTTAGGAGATGATGGAGAGATTTCCTTAGCTCATGCAGCCATTAGCCCCTTTGTCGTCATTAGTGATAGCAGTGTAGAATAGGGGTGGAGCAGTTAGCATTTATTTATTTTTATTTATTTATTTTTTATTTTACATTTGTTGACTGGGCTAGTCTAACTGGATATATGTCCATTTTCAGGAGATGCCCGGGGAGATAAGCTCCAAAAACACACAATTACAAAAATGTTGGCACAGTACAATAATATAACAAATGATCTTAGCAAAATACCTTACTTTTTAACAATCTTAACACAAAGTCTAAAAAAAATGTATACATTAAAATGATGTTTCTATATATATTAGCTTAAATTACAAGATCATGGTCTCTTTGGTTATTAAGGAGAAAGACTGGAGTTAGTACAGAAGAGTAGAAGGAGAGCAGTAACCAGTAAATAAAAAGATGGTGAGCTAGTCAGGGT
Organism: Protopterus annectens; assembly: GCF_019279795.1. NCBI lineage: Eukaryota > Metazoa > Chordata > Ceratodontiformes > Protopteridae > Protopterus > Protopterus annectens. Next base: position 464,016,192 of record NC_056735.1, read on the forward strand.
CAGCATTCAATGTTACATCACCTCCTGAATGGGAAGGATTACTTGCATACTCATGTTACTAAATGCAAAACCAAAATGAGCAGATGTTTTGCTGTTTGATATTAATAAATAGTGATTGGATCTTTGCATGCAGGTTTATGGGTAGTAAAGTGGTGTTAGAGTGTTTGCAAGGCATGAGGTAATTAGGTGGCTTGATGGCTCAGTAGTTAATGTTTCTGCCACATACTTCATGGGTCTGGGTTGTAGTCACATGTTCATTTTTTGGAATGTGTGCATGTAAAGCACTTGATGCAGAGGCAGGTATCAGCATTCATTTAGTTGTAGCATGTGGTATGTTAATTCACAACCAAACAAGCCAGCACAGAGAGTGGGGGAAGTCATGCTGTTGCGAATGGCACTGGCTATTGTGGTGTGCGCATTGGAGAGTAGGAGAAAAAAAAATTCTCCAAAGTGGTTCCAAGTGTAGTCCACCATTTCCTGCACGTTACTTTTTTATTTACATCTATTTTGGTTACATCAGGTATATAGCTATTCATCAGTAATTACTGGTGTTATTTCAAACATAAGACTTGAGTTATGTAATACTCACTTAGCTACATTATATGGTTTGCCTTTATAAGTGTTTGCAGAAGGAGAGAAGACCATTTCTGTGTGATGGTTGCAGTGCGATGTAATTTTGTGTAAGATATAAAAGTGGACAACTTAGCCAGTGTTGGATATGCGGGTTGGTCATGACACTGGAGGGGGAAAAGAAAAAAAAATGTCAACGTGACGGTTCAGTCTCTGGGGGATTAACATGAGAGAGCTTGTGTCTGAGTTCTTCAGTGATGAGGGTTCTGTTGGCTCTTTTAGCTTGTTTTCTGTAGCATCGGATCATGGCCTTGCATCCCGGCGGTGGAGGGTTTATGGAGTGTCTGGATGTTCATTTAGTATTTTGGTCAGTCCCACTGAAATAAATTTATCCCATTTTTTTTTTCCTCTCTCTCTCTCTCTCTCTCCCTTATGTGTTTAAGTTATTGGGTGGCTTTTGGTGGAGTTTTGGACTTTGTGTCTTCCGGAAAATGCATGTGGATGCAATCCTGTTACTCTATTGGTTTTGGTAAGTAGATAAAGATGTTGCAGATGTCCCTATTTTGGAGTCTTTGTCCCCATGGTGTCAGACTTTATCCAGATTTCTTGGGTCAAGAGGTTGACAGATGTATGCGGTCACTTTCAGGACACTGAAAGGATGCTTTGCTGCTCAGGGCATTCCCAATTTGGAGGGCTTCCCATGAATGGCGATGCTTCCTGCTCATGCACCAGAGGTACTAGCAATCATGGGGTGAGGTGGGGGTTGACGCACTTTCCTTTCAACGAAAGGGTCTTCAGAAGTGAATTCTAAGCAATGTGGGGTCTGGCCATATCTCTCAGCTGTACATATTTTGCAGAATGTTCAGGTTTTACCTCATATCTGGTCTGTTTTCATAAAATTGTGATTTTCTAGCAAATTTGCGGCAAATCACTAAAGGTTAAATTTTGAAAATAATGAGGGACAATTGAGTTTCATGTTAATGTAAAATGTGTTCAGGTTTCTAAGAGCAATGTTTAAAATTAGATCTGTGTTGGGCCTTTGTTCCACTTTTATTTGTGGCTTTGTTAAGATTTCTTGATCTGGGAGGTTGGGAGGTAGGGGCCTGAGAATCAAATGAAGGTCGTTAGTTAGTGATTTCTGTTTGAATCATTCTAAATTTGCATTGCTGAATGGTGAGGGAATAATTTGTGGGGGCATTTTTTGCGATGCTGTAACTGTTGCACTGCGCATGTCTCCTGGCATTGTGATAATTGGGGGGATTGCTGCTGGCAGATTAATAAAAAAAAAATAATTTAGGGATGACTTTTGTTGTTTGAAGACTGGCAAATCCCTTTCATTGGGATTAGCTTACTAGAATTATTATTGGCTGGGTGTGCCTTGTCTTGTACAAGAATTGTTTAGAAAGATGGAGTGACTGTGAGAGGGAAGGGATGTTTTTCTTTCATATGGGTTTGGGGGGGGGGGTCCCAATATCTTGGCTGTTGCTGACTGTCAAGAGACATTACTGATGGACTCAGATTTTTGTTTAGACTCTCCTGGTCTGTTCTGGAGCTTCTGCCTCTGTCCGTGTTAATCCTTCTAAAAACTGGTGACTTTGCAGGAAAGTTGGTGAATTACACTTGTAATTTAAAAGTGATTATGAGTTATAAACTTGTCAAGGTTCAAGTTACTAGTACTAATACTTTAAAAGTGTCCTTGACTGGCTCTGGATTTGTCTTTGATACTGTTGAAATTTGTCCCTGATTGTTTGGGAGCTATGAGGGAGTTTTGGGTAATTTTCCTTGCTGGGTACATGTTGCGGTTAGAACTGCTTGTACAGCAAGAAGCCCAGGGCACTCTTTAACACAGCCATATGTAGTTCTGCATAAATTAAATTTGTGTGATTGCACAAGAATATCTTTGTAGTGCTTGTTTATAGAAATGATCCCAGACTGTTTAGCAAATTAAGTTAACTTTGTTCATACTAGGCTTGGATGGAAATTGCATGGTCATCCAGGTATTTCGATGGTTAGCCTTCAGCTGCTGTTACTACTGCTGGTGTTATTAAACTGTTTGCTGCATCATGATCCTTTAATGGGTACAGAGGATTTGCAGAGGGATACAGTGGTGCCTGGTATTGAGGATAGGGGGTGTGGGGCAGGGTAGCGGTTGTACAGTTGAATGATAAGGTGGTCTTTTTGCAGCATTTTGGTTTGTGGTTACAGAGGATTTACATTTTTTTCTTTTCTTTGCAGATGGGCGGTGGCTGGAGTGGTGCGTATTGATGTCGCAGATGGGGAAGCGCACAGTGGACATCAGTCGGTGGTTGGAAGGAGGTGGACTTGAAAGGTGTTGGATGCTGCTGTGATGGATGTTCCTACCACTGGTAGCTCAATACTGTGATATTATACTGGCAAGTTAATCTAACATGAACTATGAAAGAGTATCTGCGGGTGTTTTGTTAGTATGAGTGGTTGAATGTGGAAGGTGGTTTTTCGGGATGGCTAATGTCACTACTGCTTGTATGCTTCTCATTGATAACTTGTAACTTTGGTAATGTTGGGGGGGGGGTTATAGTAGGTACAGCATGTCCTGTTAATGATGCCAGCTATAAGTAGTGGGATGTTGCCACTTATAATGTCGAACAATTGTAATGACTCTCTAACAATTTTAACTAGGAAGCTCACAGGATGTTTAAAAATGCAATAATTTTACTTATAGAATGGGCCCTGTCATGAAATAGTGATTACATTTTATTTACCATTGGCATCCATGAAACTACTAACATGGAAGGTGTAGTGGACCTTTCTGATGTGGTGTTTGGAGGAACATGAACTTTTGTCAGATTGAGATGATGGTCGTTAAAAGTCTTGCATTTACAGTTTTCTTCATTTGTAGATGAAAGTGCAGAGGGCATTTCAGACAGTGGCCAGAAGTAAGGGGCTTGCATTTTGATAAATTATGCTGGAGTGAATGGGAAGTATGGTGGAGTGAATGGATTTTGTGGGGTGAATGTATCTGCCTCTATAGTGGTGCACAATGATGTGTAGGTAATCTACTTTAATATTTGCTCATTAATCACACAGATGTCAGGATTATGTAAACTTACTGAATCTTGGTCAGTGGTTCATTTGTTTCAAGGGGTGAGGTATGTTGATAGCTGTGAAGTTTGACAGACTTTATCTAAAAAAAAACTGAACTGGTTGGAGTTCCCTCAACTACTTCAGCTCAATCAATTGTTACTAGCACATAAGTTATATCATCACTCAGATAAGATTCTAGCCCTCCAAAATCTAATACACTCTCACACCACAGCAAGAACCTTGAGATCAAGCACCCTTAACCTCCTTGAAGTTACAAGACATAACAATGAGGCAGGTAAATCTCTCTTTAGCTGCTACATTCCCAAACTCTGGAACTCCCTACCTGCCCAAATAACACAAAATAACTCCACCACACAATTCAAAAAACTACTAAAAACCCACCTCAAAAACAACTGGCTACACTCTACTCTTACCCCTGGGTAAAGACTGAATTACTAAAAATAACTACATTGATTGGCAATGTTAAGTCTAGCTTCTCACAGTATAAAATATCTAGACTCCTGGATAATCTCAAATCTAGTTTCTCACATTTAACTGTCTGCTTTTATAAGTTAAGAAAACATTATAAAACTATATACAAACCTGCTAAGTACTGTTATATACTAGCTGTATAAGGCTGCATTATACTGCATGTGTTGATTGTGTACAGAATGTATTATACTGTAACATGTGTTTACTGTCTGACAACTATCTTACTATGAGCCTTGCAAACTGGCCATATTTACCTATGATTGTTAACCTGTTTTTTGTGTGTGTATTCCACCATTTTTATTAACTTGTTCATATATGTTAATGTACCTTTTATGTAACTGGAGCTTTTCTCCCCGGGCCTCCACTGAAAATGGGCATGTGTCCAGTCAGACTTTCCCGATCAACAAATGTAAAATAAATAAGTTAAATAAATAAATAAATATTGTCAAAACAGGTTTTGTTGCAAGGGTTGGAACTGGGAATGGAAGTTCATAGGATTACAGTTTATGTGGCATCTATAAAATGGAGGTATTTTAGTCATTCAGAAGATGGTTTGTGGATCAGCATAGGGATCCAGTTTGGTTTAGAGTGGATGTTGTACACTGAATGATGTTTGGCTTAGCCCTTCTTTTATGGGTGGTTAGGTCTGAAAATTTTGGTAAGAGGGAGGGGGAACAGCCTAGTTAGGCCCTCTTCTGTTCCCCCTCTGGTATTGGATGTTTATTTCAATGAGTTTGGAAAGGAAAGTGAGCAGTTGAAGGCTGATAAGTGAGCGGAGGTAAGGATGCTGCTTATTGGTTGGATGTTTAATTCAATAAGTGGTAAATGAAGTGAGTGATGGGATGCTGCTTCATAAGTAAATAAGCGAGCAGAGGTAAGAGCACTGCTTATGTGACTGGATATGTAATTCAATAAACAGTAAATGCAGTGAGTGGTGGGATGGTGATGCATAAGTACGCTAGTGGAGGTATGGACGCTGCTTGCTGGGTCAGGGTGAGTGAGGTAACACTGTCCTGATTAACATTACATGAATGGTTATGATGTTATTAAAATCAGCTATATTATGTTTTAGTTGTAATTAATAAATATGGGTTAACACAGTTATGTTTATGAAAGTTCAGTAAAGGTCGTTAAATGTCATTCGGTGTGATGGGATCATTGAAGGGGACCAGGACAAAGTATATCACTGGGAAAACAGCAGCTTACATTGTTACAACACAGTGCCTAGACATCTGGATCAATTCTTAGCTGGGCTGCCTGACAGACATTTACTGCACAAGTATTTGTCAGAATTACGAACACTAATGAGATATTTACAGACTTTAGAGTGAAAACCAAAATGATTTTCATGATCAAGTGAGTCCCCAATCTGGCTAACTAACTCTAAAATCTCTGCATCTCACACAGGTGAACATTCTCAGAGATACGGCAATATTAGAATTAATATATGCTCAAATGAAATTGTACACCAAGGTTTGCACTTATGAGTGTTGAACACATGCAACTAAAGCATCACCTCTTACATCCTGATAGAAAAAGGGCAGCTTACAGGCAGCTGTTTGGAGAATCACGCAGTAGGAGAATGTGTGCTCTTAAGTTGTGATTTACAAACTATTGTGAGCATGATAATGTGTTTTGTGAAGTAGGTGAAAGCAGTGGATCCAGCAGCAGTACTGTAGAGAAGTGTGGTATTACCACTTTAGCATAAGGCAAGAGGCAGTTGTAGCCTTATTATTAGATTTTCCTGTGCCAAATGAACTATATATACAGGATAAACAAGAAAGAGGGTAGCATACACATCTCTCTCTCTCTCTCTCGGTCCATTTTATACAGCAAAACTTTTTGTTTAAGTTGCATGAGTTCTCAAAGAACTCCATATTTCTTCACAGACTACTACAATAAGTATATGTCTTGCCTTCCGGTTGAACTAAATAGCCTGTCTCTGCCTTACAGTCAAGATATTACATCATTGATTACTTGATATTACATCATCCATTGCTTTTCATAGAATGTACAATAATCACTTTAATGCTAACAAAGATTGTTCCCTCAAATTTTCTTTTGCTGATTCTGTTCCTTGGATAACTGCAGCAAACTTACATGCTTTTCATTTTTATTTAGTATGCAATTCATTATATGCAGTTATCATAAGCACTTACCTTTATACTATGTGGGCAGAAGTTCCTGCAGTGTCCAATCGGCAGGTACTTTTAGTGGCATTATCAAAGGAATTAATCCTTCCAGACTGAAGTCACCAGTGCATTTTCTTACTGCTGATACACTGTCTCTCACATCAGATTGGTCAGCCTGACTTATACAGATGGTTAATCTGTACATCCAGGACATCACATTCAAGGTCTAAATGAGAAGTGAGGTGAGACTACAGCTATACACACACAGACGCATGGGCCCTAAGATGTTTCTGCCTCCTCAGCCATCCTGCACACACAACCAAGCTAGTATTTTGAAACCAGCTCCACTGGGACTACAATGACTTGTCCTCTGTCTCTCTCCTTCTTAGCATGTTTCTCACATCCTGTTCTCCTGAAAAAGGTTAACAAACACAGCACCACTATTCCTTCACCATCTCTAACAGGGAGTTAGTTCAACTAGGGTCACCAGGGTTTAATGTGGTCTTCATTACTCTCCACCAAGGAAGCTGATCCATGAACTAAAATTTTTAATCATTTTACTTTGATTGTCAAAGTTTTTAAAAAAGGCACCTATAATCAACACACTAAAATGAGCAACTGCATACATCAGAAACTGTGTGCTGTAGGAAAGTGTAACATGACAGTGTTGAGTCTCACATTTAACAACTTTCTCCATAATTATACAGTTTCTGTTGCTCCCCCTGAGAAAATACAGAACATATCAGCCTTGTGTTTTGATGAAAAAGGTTCAACAGTGAATGACAAAGGCAAGGTCCTACGGAAGGGTATGAAAACAGTGAGCATGTAGACAGAAATATGACAGTTGAGGTAGTAGGTTCAATTCCAAATTGAAGCCTGTACTTCATTAGTATTATACTTCTGGACTGTGACCAATGTGTTTGCCTACAAAAGCTTAGAATTTCTTCTATTTGTCTGATTCTATACATCACACACATACAATATATAAATAAATATATATATATATATATATATATATATATATATACATACAGAGAGAGAGAGACAGGCAGAGACATACCTATATTTATCTCTATGTACGTATGTATGCAATGTATATATGTGTGTGTGTGTGTGTGTGTGTGTGTGTGTGTGTGTGTGTGTGTGTGTGTGTGTGTGTGTGTGTGTGTGTGTGTGTGTAGTATACAAACCAATAGTTTAGCCACCTTTTTTGATATTAACATTGACACCAATAGAATGTATTGCTGTCAATTAAACTCAACATACCAGTGTTTTCCTTTCAATCTTTTTTTTTTCACAAAATACACACACACACACATATATATATATATATATATATATATATATATATATGTGTGTGTGTGTGTGTGTGTCTATCCATATAGGGAAGAGGGATCCAAATTAAACTTCTAGAGAGGATGAAGAGGTGTAAGTTCATGGGGAGAAAGGACAGGATACACAAACACAAAATCAACAGTTATAAGACATCATGATTCCTTTGTTGAAATCAGAATATCAAGCTTTAGAAGACCAACATTTATTTATACTCTTAGGTCAAAAAGCCATCAGAAAAAGGTATGTGTTTTTTGTTGATTCCATAATATTGGACTGAGAATATGTAAGATGCAAGAGTTTAATATTATGGAAAGGTTTGTCACTTAAAAATGATTTCTTATTATGATTAAGCTTTGTTTAATGTTCCTTTGTTAGCCTTCTTAATTCTTTTTAATGATTATTCAGCCAGTATCAAATATAATAATGGGATCATCTGTTTGTGTGATGTGTGTGTGTGCGCGCTTGTGTGTCTGTGTATATGTGTGTGTGTGTGTGTGTGTGTGTGTGTGTGTGTGCTGCAGAATGTAAACACAGAAATAGATACACAGATACGTAACTAGACACGTAACTAATTGCACTTGCAATGATAGATATGATTGCATCATAAATAAAAAAAAATTAAGTTATGCTATCCTATTGCTGATTATGAATAATATACTTACCATATCTTTATCAAAATCTTCTTCCTTAAGATTTACTCCCTGTACAATTTCTTGATCCAGCAACTCAATTAGTTTTTGAATATCTGCATTATATTGTTCTACCTCTTTTGTAGATACAGGGGGCTGAAAAGAAGACAAAAAAAACAACTAATTAAAAAAGCCAATCAATGCAGTCAAAACTCTCCAGAACAATAACAATGTAATACAAAATGTTTCACATCTACAAAGGTGGCACAAAATCCAGAAAAGGTCTTTTAAAAAGTATCTGAAGACTCTGCACTTGTCCTTACCTGCATAACTCACCGCCAGAGTAACATTTTCCTTGTCCTCTTGCTCTTAGTTTAATTCAGTGTCATCTCAGTCATCCAGTCTGCCTTGCTCACCTTCCTACTCCTAGATTCCCTTCTAAATTGCAACCCACTCACCAGATATTCTCACACTACTGATACGATTTATATTTACTTCTTTATTTCTTTGTATACACTGAACAGTTTCCATAATATAACTTTTCTCCTAATATTCCTGTGTCTTCTATGACTACTGAGGGCATATATTCTCTATCTATTTCACTTCAACTCTACACCCATTTCTGACTTACCAGTGTCACTTCCACAAATCAGTATAATATAGATTATTATTTTTAACTATAGTCTTGTCATTTTTATATATATATATATATATATATATATATATATATATACACACACACACACACACACACACACACACACACACACACACACACACACACATGCACACACAATTGTCTTGATTTTTAATTTGTATTGCTCATGTTATTTGCCTGATTTGTAATTGCTGGCAAATGTATTATTTCATGGCTTCATGTAGATCTTTATTGTAACCTTATGTACTTTACTTTGTATGCATGTATCTCAATCTGTATTATTACTGTATATGTGCACTTTTTCTCCTCTGGCCACCAGTGAAAATGGACTCTTGTACCCAGTTGTACTTCCTTAACAAACAAAGAAATAAATAATTGTGTTAACTGCACTGACCTTGGATCACAGCTGGCAAGTCTACATTTAAAACATGATGATCTGAAAGTTAACAGCCAGCAAGAAGAGGAAAAATAACCTGTAAAGATTAATTTGATAATCTGGCATAAAGAGTGATAACATTTTTTCTGTCATAAATATAATGACTTGAACATTTTAATTTAGTATATACTGTGTGAAGAACTAGGCCAAGACATTCTCTTTCAGTTTGTAGTACATTAGAAATGAAATAGTTATAGCTTTTTTCATATTAAAATGCCCTGTTCTTAATATATAAATTAACAAAGCATTCATTTTTGCAAACATTACAGTCATGCATTTTGGGAAGTTGGAAGCAAAATCCTAGAGTTCATTATTGCTGGCTCACTGCTGTAATTCTAAGAGAAACCTACAAATATTAGCACTACAGTAGACATGCCTCCTGAATCTGGTTAGTTTCTGATTATTACAAGTTGCACCAAACAGAGACTATTTCTGAAAAAAACATGTCACCCTCATTATACAAGCAAACATCAAAATAAAATAGATTATGGTCCACTGCACCTGCTGTGCACTGATAACCTGTCCAAGCCATGTGCTGTATAGCAATGTGCAAGAGTGCTATTATACCTCTTCGGTGTCCTTGCTGTGTACATCAACTCTACCAATCCTGTGTTCCTGGGGTGGAGGTGATGGTATCCTTTTGCACAGACATGTAGTACCCTGTTGACTTTCTGAGCATGCAACCTGTACATCTTCTGTACTGCAGAGCTGTTACATCTTACACATATGTTAGTGTGTTAATGCAACTGTGGGCTCACTGTTTGCTTGTACTGTGCATCCTGTGCTCTCCACTTTCTGCAGTGCTCATTGTGCCATGTTTAACATGCGTTAGCTCCCTGGTGTCATACCCTTTCTGTAGTGCTCATTGTGCCATATTTAACATGCATTAGCTCCCTGGTGTCAAGACACTTTCTGTAGTGCTCATTGCACTGTATTTAACAAGCATTAGCTCACCGGTGTAAGACACTTTCTGTACTGCTCATTGCACCATTTTTAACATGCGTTACCTCACTGGTGTCAGACACTTTCTTTAGTGATCATTTGCACCGTATTTAACAAGCATTACTTCACTGGTGTCAGACCCTTTCTGTAGTGCTCATTGCACCATATTTAACATGCATTAGCTCCCTGGTGTCAGACACGTTCTGTAGTGCTCATTACACCGTATTTAACAAGCATTACCTCACCGGCATCAGACACTTTCTGTAGTCCTGATTACACCATATTTAACATGCGTTAGCTCACCGGTGTCAGACAGCACTGAAATGCATGCTGGGCATCTGCTTAGTGCATTAGTCATCTCTCTCTGAGGTGCACTGAGTGAAGAACAGCAGGCAAGTCATGCTTCCTTGAATCACATTCCTATTTCTGCTGCAAATGAGATATAATCTGTGTTGCTTCTATTAATATTGCAGCAGGTAGATAGCCTCATTGACAAACATCTGACTTTTGCATTTATTGTTTAACTCTATGCATGCTTTTTGAAAGAAACCACGTATGGCATGTAAGCCTGACATCCTAGTGATTCATGTTGTAAAAACAAGGGAAAGTCTATACATTTGGCTGTCCACTGAAGCCAATTATATTAAGTACACTCCTACTGATTTTAGCAACAATCTTCCATGGTCTATTACTGTCACAAGTTGTTTACCTGTTCCCCTCCAGGCCACTAACTGATCACCTCTATTCAGACAAATTTCCTTTAAATTCCTTATAGCTATAAGTCATCATCTGCAGTTTTGACAGGTCTTCCTGAATATGCATTCCTAAATTTTATTCTCAAACTCTGTCTCATTTTTCACTTGCTAGCTTATATCAACAGTTACAATTCTTCCCTGTCTTTGTCCACAGACAAAATACCTCCCTCTTTGTTGACATAGACCTTTCATTTTGCATTCCTGCTTTTTTCATCATTCTTAAATCCTTTCTACACTAGAAATCAGCAGGCAGAGGTGCCTATATATAACCCTGCTATTCAAAGGTCTTTCTTATGAGTTGGCAATCATCTCCTATTCTTTTAAAAAGTTGTCATTCATATTTTGTAACTTTACTTCAGTTGTACTGTATATTGAAGTTATTTGAAGATTTTGATATTTTTGTCCATAATGTTAAAAATTAATGCTTGAATTCCCTTGCTGCTGTTTTTTTCTTTGTATTCACTTGCAATTGTATGCACCATTTTATTTTAATTCAATATATGTGTTGCTGTAGGGTAGGAAATGTAGATGGTTTATATGGGTTATTTATTCTAAATAAATGAAATTAATTAATTAATTAATTAGTTGTTTAACAGCATCAAATATTTACTTATAGGAATTTTAATATAGACTGAGGTAGCGTGTACAAATGGTCTAGGATATAGTAAAGCTAGAGGTAAAAACTGGTAGTAGGACTGATGACAAAAAGGACAAGCTTGTGTGTGTGGAACCAGTCTTTGGGATTTGAGTGATAGTCTATAGGCCATACTGGTGAATTGGGAGAATGACTTCTCACCTGGATGAAATGCATTTGCTTTAGCGAACTCATCAGCCAGGCAGCTAAGATGTTTAGTTACGGTAATGCATACTTTAAATGAAAACAAAACTTAAAATTTTAATGTATTAGTTTCACGTTAGCTTCCTCGGCTATCTTCAGTGGAAAATAGAGGCATTAAACAATTGGTGTTGCAGCAAAGAAGTTAAGATAATGAGCTGCTTAATTCCAAGTAGTGTAATGCATGAATATTTAAAGTTTACAAAGAATAACTTCTCTAGATGTAGCCTGGTTATCGTTACTCAAAAAAACTTTTTTTGACACTACCATTTGGTTAGTAAATAACTGCTCCCCAGATCTTGGGGTTGCTCTACCTTTTTCATTCATTCATATAGTATTTCTCCAGAACTGGCTTTATACAGCTCTAAAGAATAAGTGAGTTGCAGCCTATCCCAACAATCATCAGGATGAAGGAAAGGAAATTACTACTGGACAAGGTGCCAGCCCATTATGCAGCAGAAATAAGAGCCTCACAGACACAAAGATATACACAGACATACAGAAACACACCCAATTACACACACAATATACACATGCACATGTATATGTGTGTAAGCAAACACACACACACACACACACACACACACACACACACACACACACACACACATCAATGCACTCTTATACTACCATTCCTGAGGATCAAAGGTTCAGCAGTAGGAAACCAGATCACTTGACAAAAACCTGAACCAGTGCAGGCTGAGAATGCAAACTGGAAACCAACCAGAGAACCAATAACTGTCAGGTAGGAAAGCAATGTTAAAAGCTGAACTACTGTGACATCAATGATTTTAAACTGACTTCTCAAATTAAATTCTAGCAACAGCACACTTGTTGCAATCCAAATCTGATGGCAGTTTTGGATTTAGTGATGTATTCTTTTGAACTTTTTGGGGAAAACACATCCCTTGGGTTTACCTTTATATGTGCGTACTGCACATGTGAGAACGCAATATGTTTGAAAGGACTTCTTCAAGATTTTGAAATGTCGAAAAAAAATGCTTCAAATGTGCAATGAGCGAATGCACATTGACATTCACTCATTGCAGATTCGGCATTTTGGGTGCGGATTGCACTATAGTGAGGATCAGGAAATGGACCTTTTCCCCACTATAGTGTGATCTCGGAGTTAGAATATTAAAGTAGGGGGGTGGGGGGCTTGCCTCCCACATGGGAGATGCAGGGGGGCTTGCCCCCCCCCCCGCATTGCATTGTGTGTTCGATATTGTAGTTCAAAACTCTGCAAATCTGCTGTTCGATTTCCTGAGTTTCGACCTTCAGTGACGTTCGACATGCAGAATTCGTCATTTCAGTTCACACAACGAGCTGATCGATAATATGATTTAACTATATAAAGGTAAACCTATCCCTTGTAATTTCTGATCAGGGATAAAGCTATGAAAGATTATTTAAACTGTAATGTTATAGAGATTCTAGTATCATATGTTTCAAACTAGATAACATGACTGCAATTTTTTTTTAACTATTTTGTAATGACTAGTCATATATGCCATTTTCCTGAACAGTTATTTTCATATCTGACTAAGTGCATTTTACAAAAAACGTTATCTTAGGTAACTTTAACTACTCCCAAATCTAAATCAGGAAATGGACATAAGAAAGACAGGTGTCTGTTTCAGCTGTTGCAAATCTCCTGGAATTTGTAACATATATTCCCAGAGTGAGAAATTAATGGAACATATTACAGCAGCATGTTTAGGAAAACATCTGTCATTTGATGAACTCTTCAGAAAAAGTGTCCCTTAGGAATTGCATTCTCCATGTTTTACTCTATGGAAATATCTTGTCTTACTCATAGGTATGTTGTCCTGAAGGCAGATATGCTACAATTGTTTGTGTAGAACATGCAATGGTGTTATGCTCTTCCAGTTGTCAAATTCTATATTAAATTCAAAACATTTATTTTGATAAATGGTTTAGTGGTTTGTAAAACATTTGCAAAATACTTGTTTGTGCACATGGCCATGTGGGATGTCATTCTTCACTGTTTGAGTCTTCTTGAAAGTGTATGATGACATACATACCCAGCCAAGATACTATATAGATAATCACATCACTAAATTAGGTAAGAACAGAAAGCAAGTAGGATTGAAGCAAGAAATAAGAGAACAAGACAAGAAAGTAAAAGTTGGAATGGCATATATGAAGTGTGTTAACATGTTGCATATAATCAGTGAATAAAATATCAGAATAAATTAAAATAAAAAACTAAAAAAGTATCATTAGAATTGCAAGAAATGTGAGACAGACAGGTTGACAAGTTAGTTAATAACTCAACAGGAGATATATACTGATAATTAATATACTGTTAAGAATGCCAAAGCATCTTCGCTAGGGAAAAGTTTTACCTTATTTAGAAAACAAGAAAATAATTCATCCTCAGAGAGAGTAGTATGGGACTTCCATGCTGAAGCAATGTATACCCTCACTACTGTTGATAGTTGATATAACCAAATATGGTTTTCAAATTTAAAAGCATTAGGAATAGATAAAAAAGGCCCATAAAAGGATTTTGACCAGTCCACCTGCTTGCGTAAAGACAAGGTTTAACCATGTGATAAGATGTTCTCCTAAGTTATGAACAGGAGGAAAATCCTAAAAGTTATGTATAACATCTGGATGAACTGCATCATATATACCAGACCACTGTTTAGAGTTTCTGCAGTGTCCCTTACTGTTTAAATAGTTCTGTTTTCTGAAATGTATCAGGAGAGCTTCTAAGAAGTTTTACATTCTGTAGTACAGCTTTGAAGGCTGGAGACTCAGGGCATTGCTGAATACAAAGATATCTCTCTGGAAGCTAAAAGTAGTAAATTCTATAAACAGGCTCTTTTATTAAAATGTGTAAGCAACTATTTCATAAAGGGGATTGGAAGTTCCTGAGATTCGAGAACTAAATGGGGGGGGGGTCTGAAAATCAGTACCTAGACATAATAATATTATGATTATTCATTAATAAATTATTCATCAATGACTAGATTGAAAACTTCAAACCAAGGACATAATGACTATTGCCTGGCATAACTGAGATCAGCAAGTCACAATCAATTAAAAAAAAAAAAACTCTTATTTCTCTTAGGGGGTCAATTTGTAAGAGGAATCACTGTAAGGTAAAGTCTCCATTTTCCCCCAGGATTCAGAAGTACTGGAGTTGAAAATATTGATTTGTTTTAATATGCAGTTGTTTAAAGTTTATCTTAGTTGAGAATTACTTTTTCTGTATTGGTTTCATTGCCAGCATATAATGCTGTAGTGTATGCTATTGCTGATGGAAAGGTGTCAGTGGCTTCTTGTCATTATAGAAGTTTTTTTCAGAAAATACCTGTAGAAATATTCTAAAAAATGTCCTTTTTAAGTCAAAATGTTTAGTGCAAATATCATCTTAGACATTTGTTACATTATGAATTTGTGTAAAATGTGGCATGGATTTGGCATAAGCATGTGTTTGTACAGCCTAAAGGGTTTCATTACTACCAGGACTCTTAGTTCATAGGATAATGTATACACAATTTGATTACTTATTGTTACTAGCTGATTAAGATGACTCTGCCTGTAGATATAAATTGTTTTTGGTTATAAAATTGCCAACACTTTATACTGGATTCAAAACAGCTTTTGTTAAAGCTTCTGCCCATTTATCCTCAAAAAATGACCAATGTTGATTACTATAGCAATAACCCATGCCTGGGTGGGGGTAATGCTGGAATTACCCATGGTTGTTGTGGTTTGGTCACGAGGGCGAAGTCCGAGTGGCCAAAGACAACTGTGGGTAAATCCAGCATTACCCACACCCAAAAGTGGGTTATTGCTATTATACAATGACATTATTTAAGAAAAAAAATACTTACTTTTCTTAAATATTGGCATTGCATAATGCCTCCTTGCTGCCTTTCTGCAGCTGTCTGGTAATCTGCGGCAGTTCAGATGTACTGCTCATGCATATGCTTACGCAGTATATCAAAGCTGTGGGTGGAAGCAACGGAGATAGCAAGATCTCCATTGCTTTTTACAAAGTGTCTCGCTATGTTAAAGGAGTTTAACATAGCGAGACAGCTTTAAAAAAAAACAACGGAGAAAGGAAGATCTCCATTGATTTTTTTATAGGTTCATAGGTTGATACTAGGCTATCTGTCCTAGGGCATTTATAAGCCTAGGCAGAGTGTGTTTGGCTTTTGCCACCCTTTTAGATTAGTTAACTGTGCCTCTGTATAGTAGGTCACAGAAGGTAGCCCTTTTAAAGTTAGTTTACTGTACCTCTGTCAAGCAGGGACACAGAAGAGATCCCAGGGGTAAACTTACAATCTCCCATCCACTCATCAAGATTTCTCTTGAAGATGGTCAGTGAGGGGCTCTGCCTAACATGGATTGGGATTTTGTTCCAAAGTGAGGGGAGCCTCTGGGATATGAATCTGTCCCTCCAACATGTCCTATTTATTTCTGTGCTGAGTCCCTGGAGTGTGTAGCTCTAAGGGATTTGGATTTCCTGAGGTGAAGCATGTCCATTAATTCTGGGTTGGACATGGCTTTATACGTCAGACACAGATCACCTCTGAGTAGGCGGTACGCAACTGAGTAGAGCTGGAGTTTCTTTAGTCGAACTGCATAAAGCTGTCTCATTATGTTTAACTCCTTTAACATAGCGAGACAGTGTCTAAAAAGCAACGGAGATCTTGTGTTCTCCGTTACTGTAAAAAAAGACTTATACTAATGGAAAAAGTCCGGGTGACAGGACCTTTTTCCATTAGTATAAGTCTGATTTACAATGTGCATGCTGACCAATTAGCGTGCACATTTTGGAATATTAATGGGGGGGTCGTTGTATAATAGTAATTTTAGCTTATAGTTGTCTATCAGTGAGAATATGCTTCTCTTTTTCCTTTTCACTAGACTATATTTTGACTTTCCTTAATGGCCTTATATAGGATATGGAAGCCAACAAACTACTGAAACACAAAAATTAAGTCAGCAGCACCAAGACCCACCACAGAAAGTTTCAGGAATCAAAAACATATAAAACAAAACAATTTATTGAAGCGCTTTTTGTTGCTTGTAATGTAGCAACTTCTTCAGAAAAGATACACAGTTTCAAACAGTAGTTTATAAGTAATTAAGACATATCATGTGATGACCACACCTCTCAGTGAGTCAAATTCTTAAAGAGACATTTGCTAAAAAAACATGTATTCATGAAACCTGAATACAAGAGCTGCAAGTTTGTCAGTTTAAAAGTGTCATTAAAACTGTTATAAATAATTATACAGAAGGCATAAAACTGTTAGACTCAAACAATAACAAGGTTAGACTAATCTTCAAAGTTACAGAATAATCAACCGGGCATACCTCTCAAAAATATTATAGAGCTAGAGTGATAGGATTAAGTTCCAGCAAAGTATCAGTTACCATCTCAAACTTCTTAGTTTTAGAAGACAGGCAATGTTACAAGCATCATTTAAACCTGGTACAATGAATGCATTCAAACGGATCTGCCATTCCAACTCGTGTTCCTCTAAAAGTAAATTCAGTGGGCCACCTCTCAAGTTGGCTTGAACTTGATCTATAGCTTTGAAAGTAAATTTGTGGCCCTCATTATTTGCTATATGTCTTGCTAGTGGGTTGTCAATTTTATTAACTGAAATGGCATAGGTGTGTTCGTGTCTTCTAAAACTAAGAAGTTTGAGACAGTAACTGGTACTTTGCTGGAACTTAATCCTATCACTCTAGCTCTATAATATTTTTGAGAGGTATGCCCGGTTGATTATTCTGTAACTCTGAAGTTTAGTCTAACATTGTTATTGTTTGAGTCTAACAGTTTTATGCCTTCTGTATAATTATTTATAACAGTTTTAATGACACTTTTAAACTGGCAAACTTGCAGCTCTTGTATTCAGGTTTCATGAATACATGTTTTTTTAGCAAATGTCTCTTTAAGAATTTGACTCACTGAGAAGTGTGGTCATCACATGATATGTCTTAATTACTTATAAACTACTGTTTGAAACTGTGTATCTTTTCTGAAGAAGTTGCTACATTACAAGCAATGGAAAGCACTTCAATAAATTGTTTTGTTTTATATGTTTTTGATTCCTGAAACTTTCTGTGGTGGGTCTTGGTGCTGCTGACTTAATTTTTGTGTTTCTTATATAGGATATGCAAAAGACCTGAATACCAAGCTTAGAATTTTACATATTATGTACAACCCATAGTTTTTATTTTGCATTTACACAATTAAATTTTTCCTTACATTTTACTACAAAAATAGGGTTGAAGGTCTTACTTCTATGAACTTAAATTCTATTTCAAACTTGGTAGAAATGATTAGAGCAAATTTATTCTGTGCTGATAGAAGTTTAGGAAGGATATGTTACTTGTACAGATAGGAGGCATTGCTTTCATTAATTGCAAACTTGGTTTAATTTTTATAGCTAATGATGGATTGTCAGAGAGAGAGACAGACAGAGTAATATATTGTTTAACACAAGAAAACTATATCCTGTATATTCTTCCAGTTATGTAAATTTAACATTCTACAACCCCCGTTATTAATCCATTCCCCCTTTTTAATGCATTTTATGCCATTTGACAGCATCATTGTTACTACATTCAGTTTTGAGAACCACCTAGTAGTTAAAATTATTAAGAAGAACTGGGGCCTTTTTAGGAATAACCCTATGTTATTTAATAAATTAGGGGATACCCCTAGGGTTATATTTAAGAAGGGTAGAAATATAAAGAACTTATTGGAACATCAACCCAATAAGGTATTTAGGTCTGTAGGGATGTTCAAGTGTGAATCTTGTAACTTCTGTAGGTATATTGATGTCGGTAGTGAACGTAAAGTAAATGACATCAAATTATCTTTGAAGCAGAGGTTCAACTGCAATTCTAGATATGTTGTTTATCTAGCTAAATGCCAATGCTGTGCAGCATTCCATATCAGAAAAACAGAGCGTAGGCTCTGTGATCGCATTTATGAACATCAGTATGCGATTACTAAAGTTGAAACTGACAATGCCCTTGCAAAACATATTTCTGTATTCAAGGAGCATAAGTTTAGATATAGAGTCATAGACCAAATTACTTCAGATATTAGAGGAGACCCTATGCATCTACTTCTCGAACAACTGGAGTTGTACTGGCAAATCTATCTGAATGCTTATAACTATCCGGGCATTAATGATTGTTGTTCGATTAAATGCTTATTGAAATTAAAGAGCTTAAGGAGGTGAAACCTTAGAACTTCAGGACATTATTGTTATTATTTGTTCATAATTATTTGAATAAATTAGGCACCATTTATTCCCATAAATTAGCTTATAGACTTTTTAGAGGCATGTTGGATGCTGAGATTTGAATTATATAAATATTTCTTCATGTAATGAATCTTGTGTAGAAATGAAGTGATTTCATTTTTTCTTGATTGACAACAGTAATGTCTTAAATGATTTTAGGTATGTTTCTTGGCAATAATTATAGAGCACTTTATTGCATCCTTAATGTATTTTTAAGTCCCTACTTGGAGTATTAGAAGGTTATGTTGCAATATTCTGTGGCAAGATTGCCACTAGATATGCACTTTATAAAAATGTCTCATGGTGGGCAGTGTCTGTTAAGGTCACTTTTGTATTTGTAATCACTAGTTATTGTTTATATTTTTGCACACAGTCTTTTAAAGTAGATGTGGAACTATTATAAATATTTTTAATTGAGATTTTAATGAAACTTGTATCGATTTTTTTCTTAGTTATTTTGTATGTAGGTGTCACAAGTATCTATTTTTGGTGCTGTTTGTTTAAGAGAGGGTCTTGTTGGATTGGCGTATTGCCATTATGTGACATAGAGTTAAAACAGTTAAAATAGACAATTTATTTATTGTATTTTATTCTGAAGAAGTTTGCACTTTGTTG